>NC_069107.1:7428267-7762627 GCF_947172395.1 Bicyclus anynana
TGATCAGAAGAAGCCGTGATAGCTCATTTGATATGAACACTGCCTTTAATTCAGAGGGCGTAGATTCTAATCCAGGGCATGCACCTCTAACTTTTCAGTTATGTGCATTTTAAAAAATTAATTATGACGCACTTCAAATAGTGAATGAAAATATAGTCAGGAAATTTAGAAAATTGAAAAATTCTCAGGTATACATGTGCAGTACCTAAGAATTTTGTTTCTTTAATATTAAAGAAACTAATGCGCTAATTAATACTAAAAATGCACTATCTATATAGATAGCGTATTTTAGGATGCGTCAGTTCGTTCGTTTTGTATTGTGCTGTTATAGAGGATGGGATGATTTTCTTAATAACATCAAACAAAACCTCATAAGTTACTCAAAGTTATTAATATTAAGTTTGACGTCACACACAAGATATCCAACGTTCTACTCATAAGTGTCACTGTAGATAGTAATAATAAAATTGTGTACGGGTGTAAATTATGCTATTTTTAAACCACCGGCGCAGTACTGTTATAATTTAATAATAATAATAATAATAATAAAAGTCTTTATTTATTTCATACAAATTAGTAATACAATTTTTTTTTTTTTAATAGATTTTTTTTTTCTTTTTATATTACGTCACTTTCACACACTGTTATAATTTACAGTTAGATAACTACATCATCACTTACCATCAGATTTTTTGACGGCCTCCGTGGCGCAGTGGTATGCGCGGTGGATTTACAAGACGGAGGTCCTGGGTTCAATCCTCGGCTGGGCCGATTGAGGTTTTCTTAATTGATCCAGGTCTGGCTGGTGGGAGGCTTCGGCCGTGGCTAGTTACCACCCTACCGACAAAGACGTACCGCCAAGCGATTTAGCGTTCCGGTACGATGTCGTGTAGAAACCGAAAGGTGTGTGGATATTCATCCTCCTCCTAACATGTTAGCCCGCTTCCATCTTAGACTCCATCATCACATCAGGTGTGATTGTAGTCAAGGGCTTACTTGTAAAGAATAAAAAAAAAAAGATGATAATTACAGTCCAGGACTAACATGTATTAATAACTTGTATTATAATAACTTGTATTCTAATTGTCAAAAAGTTACTGCAAGTAAACGGTGTATTACTAAGTACAATATTATAGCTATTTATAAATATTAGCTAATTACGATTGTCGAGGGATTTTCATTATTAAAAACTTCAAGTTATAAGGCGATTAGTGGCTTCGGAAAAAATATTTTAATTTTTAATACTCAGCTTTCTTCTGCCGACTTAAGTCGGGCTTAAAATCAGGATGTGTAGACACACGTTACCTTAGGCCGTAAAGCACGTGTACAGATATTTACAATCACAGATGTATGAGAGGGATTTTATTTGAATAATTTAAGAGGCAGCTCGCCCCGAGCGCGGCTGATCTTATCAGCTAAATTGTGCACACACCCCTCTTATGGCCCGGGGTGGAAGGTACCGGGGTGGATGCGGCATCTTGGGAACATATTTAAAATATAAGACTATATTTATTGATATATTTATAATATAAGACCTATGTAAATGTACCATATTCTGGCGAAATAAAAATTGATTGATTGATTGATTGAAAAACCACCTGAGAGCGATACTATATTAATTATTATCAGTCTATTTTAACAGTACGGCCTATAGGAAATGGGATAAGTGGCAACCACGCTCCAATTCCAGTTGGTGCTTTTAAGGTAACAAATTCAAAAACGAAGAAAAAAACTTTCAAAGCCCAAACCAGGGCTCGAATCTAGGTTCAGACGCCCCATAAACCAAACTTTCGACTAAACCAACGGAACAATGAAAGAAAGGAATTCCTTAACTAAACAAGATAAGCCCGTTTGGGTCAATAATAGTCTTGTCAATGAACAATACAATCTTGTGTTGCCTAGTATACATCAAGGACATACTCGTAATATCTCATACGTCAAATAAATCAGGTAATATTCTCGAGCAATAGTTTTTTTTTAAATAATATAATAATTTATTCAGCCAAATACATAAAATAAACAAAGAAAACTTGACACTTAATATTAAGGCTTCGGCTGAATGGAGCGCTGCCTCAGCTATATGCTACAGCTAATAGTTGAAATATCTCTCTTTCATCCTAATGCAAAAAAAATTTGAGCAATATTTTCGAGTCCGCTACTATTTGTCGACATTTGTGTGCTCGTTTTGCGATATGCCGTGATGCGCATCTCGGACTTACAGATCATGCACGAGACATTCGATATGCCGCCTCCAAATTTTCGAACATCCATAACAAATTGTAACAACAGAAAAAAAATATATTCTCAAGGTGGTGAAGCCAACACCGCGGGGCGGGCGAAGATTGCAGATAACTGGGAATGTTACAAGATGTAATGAGAATCTTGCCTGAATTCGTTACACGGGGCATGAGGTTTACCTTGTAATTATGTTGTGTCAATGAAAAACTTTGAAATTATATTTCTGGTAAAGCAGAGAATTTTATATAAACCGCAAGCTTATTTTTGCTGCTAAGCAGCAATGCTATGTTCTTTCAGGCATGTATTATTATTATTTCTTGGAGATAATAAATATTATATTCATCATTATCATACTTATTAACCGATGGACATAGGCCTTGCATGGACTTCTAAACACAACGGTCTCGAGTCGCCAGTATCCACCGGCTAAAATTTATATAAAATTGATTATTTTTCTATTATCTCTATACCTACTAATATTACAAAGCTGAAGAGTTTGTTCGTTTGGTTGAACGTGCTAATCTCAGGAACTACTGGTCCGATTTGATAAATTCTTTCAGTGTTAGATAGCCCATTTATCGAGGAAGGCTATAGGCTATATATTATCTCCGTATTCCCACAGGAACGGGAGCCACGCGGGTGAAACCAGGCAGCGTCAAGTAGTCATACAATATTGGTTTTTATTATCGTTCCGCGAATCACTATTAATAAAATTTAGCTACGAAATGAATCCATTGCCTTGACTTGACTGTCTTTTGTGATTGGGGTATTATTTTTTTCGATAACACAAAACCTACCTACCAACAACGTATCTCTAGGAATAATCCAAAATTGTATTGTCTAAAAAAATCCATACATACCAGCTAACAAAGATCTTCATCGGATATCTAAATTTCATTGTTCCGCAGACAATTCTATGAATAGAAATTGCTTTGTTTACCTGGAAAAGAAAAAAAATACATTTTTAGTACGTGTCTCTTGTTTTGCGGTTTGTTACGGTTCTGCCGCTCTAGCCAATTCAATAACGATTCTCTTTCTACAATCGCTCACGTTTTGAAAACTAAAAAAGTATGGGGCAGTTATCGATAGGTCACGTTAACTTATCAATCGGTTGCCATACATTTTTTTTTGATTTTCGAAGCGTTACAGATTGTAGAAAGAAGTTTAACATGGCTAGAGCGGCTGTTATTACAATAAAGTAAATAATTAAAGACGTACCGCTAAGTGATTTAGCGTTGCGGTACGATGTCGTGTGTAAAGAGAAGCGGATTTTCATCCTCCTCCTAACAAGTTAGCCTGCTTCCATATTAGATTGCATCATCACTTAGGTACCGTCAGTGAGATTGTAGTCAAGGGTTTGACATCTCTGTTGGTAATCTGAATGAACGTTATCACTCTCTGTTGGAATATAGCAAAATTACAAGTCTTTGGTACAGTAGCAGTCTATGACAAGGTGTCTTCTGTCTGTTGATATTGTTCGTTCAAGCAGTCACTCTCGTACATTAAAATAATTCAGTTGTATCTAGGGTACTTGGGAGTATTTCCCGTAACTCTAGGGTTATATTCTTTTAAAAAATGTCTGAGGAACATGTATCCTAAAATTAAAAGTTTCGGAGTAAAATATGTATATGATATGTTTATGTATATTTAATTCATTAAAAACCGAGAGTCGAACAGTGCATATATTTTGTCATTTCTTTTACCTGCGACCTCCATATACCAACACTCTGCCCGTCAAAGGCATGGTGGGTATAAGCTCCATTATACCTCTCCTTTTAGAAGAGATGCTACGCCTATATTGCCTGATTGTTAATGATGACTAGAAGGTTTATTTCCTTCAATTTCACGTCATGTTAATGAACAAACGATTTTCACGGCGTATCAAATCACAACGTAATAAGCTTAACACATCCCAGTCCTGAAGATCAAAGTGCTACATTAAACATTCTTGATGTACTTGAATACGCATATCGGATTTGTAAGTGCGGGGAGAAGACACGTTGCTTTTACACTCTGCCAGAATAACGGACCACATTAATCAAAACCCACGTTCACAAAAAATACTAAAACAAAACATGTACAACAGTCAGCTTATGACAGACAAAAATATTCAAATCGGTCCAGGCGTCTTCGAGTAATCGTGTAACATACACACAAAAAAGAAAACATAAACTCGAATTGAGAACCTCCTCCTTTTTTGAACAGTTAAAATCAGATCTCTGCCAGGCAATCTAAATTTTTTTTCAGAGAAATTCTTAGCTACAGCGATTACTTACAGGTAGGGACTTACTTAGCTGCGTACACGGAGTTAGGAAGTCGAAAGACGAATGAAGAAGTAATATTGCACCACCGTATCGCAGATAACACCTTAAGCCGTCTATTCAACCGGAATAGTCGGCTTTGATAATCGTTACTAAGTCTGACATTATTAACCCTAATCCTTCTACTCGCATTGAGCTATCTCCTTTTCTGTAAAGAACAAGCCCTAAACCTGCTGTAGCACATAAAAAATAAGCTGATGATAATGATGATCATAAACTGACGGTTACCAAATTACTAAAGCTGTCGAAAAGTCGATACAATAATAATTTCAATTGTTATTACAGTAACGATATTACGTGTAAGATAACACAGATAGACTATCGTTAACAATGAAATGCTATGTCATCTTTTAGACGTGTTAGTCAATGACATCTCGTGCTTCTACATTGTATTATACGCTCATGGCGGAAGAGTTAAAGATGAAAATCGTTTAAGCGTAATAATTTTGACGATGTTTTTGAGAACACACCTTTAAAGTACGAGTAGGGTTGCCGGTATGCCTAATTCTTTTAGAAATTATTTATTTTAAAACAGGTGTTGTATAGCATAATTATGTTACATTGTGTTCACAAATAAAAGCAGTCTGGTGAAAAGGAAATGTACTTTCTATGCACGCGTACTTGACTAATTAAAGTAAGGTAGTCCATGGGTGGAAGCCTCATCATCATCATCATCATCATTACAAGTGAAACTTCTACATGATATTTATGTGGTGAATCTCGCATGGTCAACAGTTGGACGCATCGCATGGTCAATGGTCATGGGGTCAAATTTACACGTCTTCTTCGTGCTCACAATACGTTTATTTTGTTTAAACCATCTTTGTCAAAGTCTTGACTTTGACTTTAAAAAACTTTATTTCTTTTTTTCTTCTTTAGGCTTAGTTTACGAGCACTTTCGAAACATCAGATAATAATAATATGTAGGATGGTGCAGGTGACAGTTCGTAACACTCTTGAAAGTGTACGATAATAGTACGTATTATGAACGTCATAAGGTGTCTCGCTACTGCACACGAGGTACAAATAATGGTGATAATAATTGGTCCAAAACTTAAAATTAAAGTTACGAGGGTTCCAAAGGCGCCTTGATTCGAGAAGAGCCCACAAAATTTGTGCACGGCACGCCATAAATATCGAATTGTCTCGTTTATTAACAAAGTCCACGCATAAGTTGTTCTCTTTTGTCAGAGACTCATATTCTTTATTACTATATTTTTTACGCGAGAACGCTTTTTATCAGTCTACATACTTCTCTATCTACGTCCAAACGTGACAACCCTACACCTCATACGTCTATGACAAACGACTTCCTATTAAGGCGCCTATCTGAGCAACCCGGGGATTATTTTTAAACGCCCCCCTAATAGATTGTAACGGGGCAATATATCGCACGCCTCGCGACGTTAACATATACGCGCGAGAACGTTAGCAGACGGAACGTTATGATATATAACGTTACATAACGTGCTTTTAATTTCGCTAATATTTGTTAACATTGTAAGTAAATTATGTGTCGGTACCTCGTTGGTAGTTAGTGGCTTAACCTTTGTGGCTTTGGGTTATAAGGTCAGTGACGTGCTTAACTAAATCTATACTAATATACAGGATGTCCCGTAAATAGTACGAGATACTATACAGGTTGATGCTTGACATCAATGCCTACTAGAATAACATAATATATGTCAGCTATCATCCTGTAGAGTACGTAGTCTATAGAATGATAGTCGTAATATTTACGGGACACCCTGTATAAAGAGGTAAAGTGTCTGTTATTGTAAGGGTAATCTCTGAATCTAGAGGACCGATTTTGAAACATCTTTTACAAGGAAGCCCTCTTATTTGTGCTATATTTTACTTTCGTATTCTCACGGTAATGGGATGTATTCGTGTAAAACCGCGGGGCGCCGGCTAGTCAAATAAAGGTTACGAAGTACATAATATAGTTTCACAATAGTAAAAAAAAAATAATGTATAAAAAATAAAATTCTGTTCGGCAATCTGACTAAAAATAATAAACGTTTAGACAAAGTTAAATATTTTTATTGGAACGTATGTTAAATAAAGGGTTATTTTAATAACAAAGAAAATAATGAAAAATATAAAGGCACAGCTAAAGAAACTCGGAGATATATTGAAAATACAGAGACTATATTGAAAGTAATAACTATTGTTTCCTTAATTTTCCTTGAGCTACGGAGTAGCAGTCCAAAAAGAAATCCGAAATATTTTTCAGCAGCTGGCAAATTTTTTGTGCAAAGAGAAAATGCAGACAATATTATAAATTTTAAACAATATAAATTTTAAAAATTTTAATTAATTTATTTTTATTATAAATTTTTAATTTAAAGCTTATCCCCCAAAATATTAACTTTAAAATTTTTATAATTTATTTTATTAAATTATAAAAATTTCATTTCTATTCTAGTCCACGTGGGCACCATTTGTATAGCTATTATTAGCTTAAGTTTCTTATCAAAAAAAAAGTTTTCTCTTTTTTTTATTGACAAATAACAACTGAGCAACTTATTGTTGCTCATGGGATACTTGAGAAATACAGGAGAAATAGTTAATGAAGTGTAGTTTTGTAATACATTACGTATTACAGTACTCAATCAGTAGTGTAAGCTTAAGGTCCTCTTATCGTTTGGCAACCTCAGTAACCTCTCAGTAATCATCATTAGGCGCGGCCACACTTCGAACGCTGAGCTGAGAGAGGCTGCAACCTAATTGGGTGTGCATTAAGCGCTTATGCTCATATAAAATGATTTATTCATGACTCGTGCCGCCTTTATATAGCGCGGGTCCCAGTGGCCCTCCCTGTGACAACCCTGATGGTTATACTTGGTTGCACTATATCCATTGCTTGTTAATTCCTAATACAAGGATTCAATAAGTTGAGTTACGCGTACACGCATGTTAGATAATACTTTCATATATTTACTGATAATATAACGACTGAGAAATCTGTGTCCACGATAAAACTACTACACTCAACTGATTGATTTCTTTCACTTATCTGATTTTGAGTGACTATAAAAAATATTTACTTATAAGGTAAACTAGCGGACGGCCGCGATCTCGTCGTCGTCGAATTAAATTTTTCACAAATCCCCGGGAACCATTTTTGCGGCATGAAAGTATCATATGTGTTTACCCAAAGTAAAATCTATTTCCATTCCAAATTTCAGCCAAATCGTTTCAGTAGTAGCAGCGTTAAAGAGTAACAAACATCCATAATTACAAACTTTCGCGTTTATAATATTAATAGGATAGGATAGATATGTCCTTCAATGCAGTCATGCCTGATGGAAAACAATAAGATCTAAGTTGACGCGCACAGAAAATGCCTACTTAGAATTAAATTACAGGAAACAAACGCCGAAAATACACTTAAACTGTTCAATTTGGAAACGAAGTGAAACGCCATCGTTCACGGCGTTTAGCTGATCGGTGGTAGAAAGTAGAAAGAGGAACACAATTGTAGAGACCCTCTTTCTCAGCACACCTCAGGAAGAGGATCTCCGAAGTAAAAGCAATAAGAAACCGACAATTTTGCTACATTAGCGATGTTGCTTCAAATCCTTGAGGCCAAAAAACCGCAATGTACAATAAAATACTAAACAACTCTCAAAGTTTCTTAGTAATAGTTTAAACGTCAAATTGCCACTGCTTAGCCATAAATATTTCACTTACTAGCCAGTGATTTTTACTCAAGGGTCGACAGCAATCACACCTCATGTTAAGTGGCAATACAGACGACAAGGGAACGGGAACTACACGATACACCTATGAAGGACGAAGGTGTATTACCCATGCAGTTACAGTTCCCCTGGAAATCATTATCAGCCTATGGACATCCACTGCTGGACAAACATCACGGCTCGAGACCGCCAGCATCCAGCGGCTCCCTGCAACCCGCTTCATATCCTCAGATCATTTTGTGAAGGGGTCGACCAACACCGCGCTTGTCGGTGCGGGGTCGCCATTCCAGCACCTAGACACCCCAATGTCCATCAGTTCCTCGAATTATATGACCTGCCCATTGACCCAACACTATACTAAAGATATCCCGGACGTCAGCCTGTATGAGATTAGCATGGCTCTCAAGCAACTAAAGAAAAACAAGGCACCAGGTGATGACGGAATCACAGCAGAACTCTCCTGGGAATACGGGGATATAATAATATCGACTATGTTATTTGCTGATGATGTTGTGTCCCGTCGGTTTAAGAGATTTTCAAATAGGCCCAGTAGTGTCCAAACCAACTACAAACCAACTATATCCATCTTTGTAATAATAGTGTTGACTATTTATTAGATAGAAATCCATTAGTTATAATCAATTTCCAAATCAATACCCCGGTTAATAGACCACATGAATAGACCAAGTTTTCATTATTCTAAATCATCGCTTAGTAATATTACGTGGTTACTCCCATTCTCTGGTCAACGGAAGCTTTTTCGCCATTAACAAAAAGTCATAATGGGGTATTATTTGAGGATACCTGAATAGGGGTTGTAAGGCTAAAAGGTTGCAAAAATTACTTCCTGAGCCCCAATAGCTCAATGGTATTAGTAATAGGAATAGCCAATATTTTTTCCTGCAAACATGCATGGAAGAATGCAATTTGTCCATTTGTTTTTAGGTCTAAAATCATTACCTCGTTATCAACCCATATTACCCACTGACCTTGAGTCTCCTCTCAGAATGAGAGGGGTTAGGCCAATAGTCCACCACGCTGGCCCAATTCGGATTGGCGGACTTCGCACACGCAGAGAATTAAGAAAATTCTCTGGTATGCAGGTTTCCTCACGATGTTTTCCTTCATCATTTGAGACACATGTTATTCAATTTATTAAAATGCACACAACTGAAAAGTTGGAGGTGCATGCCCCGGTCTGGATTCGAACCCATACCCTCCAGAATAGGAGGCAGAGGTCATATCCCCTGGGCTATCACGGCTCTCCATAACCTATAATAATTTATCTATACTAATATAATAAAGCTGAAGAGTTTGTTTGTTTGTTTGTTTGTTTGATTGAACGCGCTAATCTCAGGAACTACTGGTCCGATTTGAAAAATTCTTTCAGTTTTAGATAGCCCATTTATTGAGGAAGGCTATAGGCTATATATTATTCCAGTATTCCCACGGGAACGGGAATCACGCGGGTGAAACCGCGCGGCATCAGCTAGTATTAAATATCTTCATAGTCCATAGAGAGAAAATCTTCGCCATTTATGGGTCGGTTAAGAAAACATCTCTGGTGTTGCATCGGCAGCGATACTCACTTATCGTCAGGTGAAATCGCATGTACGTTTGCCCGCTACTACAGCGATAAAAATGAAAAAAAAAAATACCTAAAATATAAACCGACTTCAAAAAACGCATAAATATTACAACCGAGTTTGAACATTGTGGTCAAAACGCAAAGCGTTAATTGCCCTAAAAGGGGTCATTACTCAAAATTGTACACAAAACTTGAGCAATTCAGCGCTAAATACTTAATTAGATCTCGTCTTAATATCTTAAGCCGCGTACTAATTAGTCTTAAGTTATTGCCTTAATTATGACTTAAGTGCAGGCGTTATATGACCTGAGTGTGACAGGTCACAAAGATTAAGTGCTTTACAACAAGAATATCATTGCGGTAATGTTTGCTTTGTTTGTTTCAATCCAGTTAGGTAGGTCCAATTTTGAGAAGGAGGTAAACCGCCGAATCCAACTCGTTTGGGCAGCGTTTGGGACATCTTTTCATCCAAAATTCCTCAGTGCCTGAAGATGAAAGTCTTCGAACAGTGATGGCTTACGGATCCGAGACCTGGTCGCTAACTGTGGCCCTCATAAAAAAGCTTAAAGTAACTCAGCGGGCAATGGAGCGAGCTATGCATGGGGTTTCTCTCCGTGATCGAATCAGAAATGAGGAGATCCGCAGAGGAATCAAAGTCACTGATATAGCTCAGCGAGTCGCAAAGCTGAAGTGGCAATGGGCAGGCCACATAGTTCGTAGAGCCGATGGACGTTGGGGTCCCAAGTCACTAGGTGGACCACCCACTAGGTGGACCGAGGATATCAAGCGGGTTGCTGGGAGCTGGATACTCGCGGCTCGAGACCGTTTTGTTTGGAAGCCCATGCCAGTCCTATGTCCAGCAGTGGACGTCCATCGGCTGTTAATGATGATATGATGATGAATGTTTGCTTTGATATTCCGTTATTAAATTTTAATTATAGCCCACTTACTATACATTTGGAAATGCAAATTAAACGAGAAAACTGAATTTTGGATGTAGGGGAACTGTATAAAAACTAGAAAAAGAGTTAAAATTTCCGTATCTAAACGAAGAACCAAATTTTTGTAAAAAAAAACTGAATTCACCCCTTTTTTCAAGATGGCGTAAAATGCACATAGGAAATCTTGATCGAAAAATTCAAGTTAAGCTTTTTTAGGCTCCCCCAAGTCATACCCAAAATTTAGTTTTTTCAGTTCATTTGCCTTTCTAATCGAACCCCCGAAAACCCTTCGAATCACTTCAAAATGTATGTATAATGGGGATATATGTCGTCATTATCAACCCTCATTCGGCTCACTGCTGTGCACGAATCTCCTCTTAGAATAAGAGGGGTTAGGCCAATAGTCCACCACGCTGGCCCAAACAAATCTTCGTTATATTACTATGAGTTTCCTACAATTTAATGTCATTTACAACCTGAACTACAATGAAAAAATTTTTCTTAACGACTTAATAATCGTTTAACGCTAAACGTAAGATTTTAAACTTTCATGACGCTGTAAACTCGCTGCAATGAGAAGTCTTAATGAA
Organism: Bicyclus anynana; assembly: GCF_947172395.1. Lineage (NCBI taxonomy): Eukaryota > Metazoa > Arthropoda > Insecta > Lepidoptera > Nymphalidae > Bicyclus > Bicyclus anynana. Next base: position 7,439,650 of record NC_069107.1, read on the forward strand.
ATAATTGTTATTATAATTTTATGGTTGAATTAATTTTTTACCATGACTTTTTATAAATTTGATTTCTTTAAAATCAGGTATTCATGTGCTGCTACTAAACGCGAAAGTTTGTATGGATGTATGTTTGACTGTATGTACTGAAGTGATTTGGCTGAAATTTGGAATGGTAATAGATTTTACTCTGAATTGACACAAAGGCTACTTTTTATCCCGGAAAAATCCATGGTTCCCGAGGGATTTGTGAAAAACTAAATTCAACGCGAACGAAGTCGCGGGCGTCCGCTAGTTTTATATGAAGTTAATAGTTAAAACTTTAGACGTGAATCTAAATAATAAACCTAAATCTTGTAGTATGTTCATAGAACTAGAGCTCATACTATCTTCATATAAACCTGTGAACAAAATATCGTCTACACTGAAGAAAGCGAAAAAATAATTTTCAAAATCGGTCCATAAATGACGGAATTATCGCTAAACATACATAAAAAAAAACATACGTACAGCCGAACGTAGAACCTCCTCCTTTTTGGAAGTCGGTTAAAAATGGTTTATTACCTGCGACAGGTCGATGTACGATGTCTGTGAAAACGGAACGTAATGAAGCGCTCATATTTTGGAGGAGGTACTTTATCATTGGCCAATTTTTAATAGCCTATTCTAGTAGAGCCTGTTGCAGTTTGTCAGCCCGTGCTTCTACCATAGGTAAGTACGGTAAGCAACTATAGAGTAGGGGAGGTGTGCTTAAGATGACATAGTGAGATAAGATGACACACCCGTATATTTGTTAAATTACGCGCGCTTAAGGTGAACCTGTGACGTTATACATAGTGCCCTTAGATGGCGCCACCACCGAAGTTCAATATGGCGGAAAGTGATAGCCAGTTGCAAAGTAGTGAACGTTTTTGTAATTTTATAATCCGAAAAAGTTTACTAATTCTTTTGTTTGTTGGTGAAAATATACGTTAGGTATGAATATTTTCGTTTGAATTAATTTTTATTATAAACTGTGATTAATATATGACCCAAATATTGATAATAAGTTGTAGTAATCTAAAACAGTTTCTCGCGATGTTTGAATGAATTTTTTGTTTACTATTTGGTAAGATGACATACTAGATGTCAGCTTAAGATGGCATACTATGTCATCTTACCTATAGTAGGCGGTAGTTCACCTATCTTATTTTATTGATCCCGAAGAAGATTTACATGGATAAATTATACTGGCAAAGGCAAAGTGTCATTTAAAAGGTGGAACCGGTTTGCAATGGATGACATCAGTTTATTTTGTTTCTTATTTCTATACAGGATGCCTGGAAATTACAAGCGAACATCGACGCGGAAGAGTTGGTCACAAGAAGACATGACTATGGCAATCGAAGCCGTAAAAGAAAATAGGATGGGATGGCTTTTAGCATCCAAACGTTTCAATGTGCCACAAGCAACCCTTCGGCGTCACTTCTATAGTGTTCCAGTAAATCTAGGTCGTTTCAAACCAACGTTTAACGAAGATATGGAAAAAGCACTAGTGGACCATATGCTCGAGTTCGAAAGTCGACTTTTTGGATTTAATACGACCGAATTGAGAAAATTGGCTTTCGAATTTGCCGAAAGATTAGGGTTGGATCATAGATTCGATAAAACTGAAAAAATTGCTGGCTGGGATTGGTTGAAAGGGTTTAAGCAACGCAATCCCCAAATCTCACTAAGGTCTCCAGAACCAACATCAGCCGCAAGGGCTAAAGCATTCAATAAACCTCAGGTAATGAAGTTCTTTTCTCTTTTAGAAAAAACACTCAGTGACAATGGGATTCAGCCTCATAGAATATACAATATGGACGAGTCTGGACTGAACACGGTTCAAAAGCCCCCAAAAGTCTTTGCATCTAAGGGAAAAAAACAAGTTGGCGCTGTCACAAGTGAAGAACGAGGTCAACATTTCACAGTTGTTGTCTGTGTTAATGCTATAGGAAATTGTGTCCCACCCGCAATCATTATTCCGAGAAAAAACCACAAAGCTGAATATTTTGACGGTGCTCCCCCGGGAACTTTAGAGCTCTGCAACCCTTCGGGGTATATGATTGGCAATTTATTTTTGAGATGGATGCGCCATTTTGTTGCTTCTGTGAATGCTTCTGTTATAAACAAAGTTCTGCTAATCTTAGATGGTCATACCAGTCACAAAAATCTAGACGCCCTTGAATTCGCCAAGGCCAACGGTGTCATAATGCTTTGTCTGCCACCGCATTGCACACATCGGATGCAACCAACCGATGTTTCGTTTTTTGGCCCACTTAAGGCGTATTATGATCGCGAGATGGCCACCTGGATGAGAAACCATCCTGGTAGAACTGTAGGGCTATACCAGGTTGCTAGTATTTTTAGACGAGCCTACGAAACTGCAGCTACCGTGAGGAACATAACAAGTGGTTTTGAAAAAACTGGAATTTATCCTCTTAATCCACATATTTTTCCAGAAGAGATGTATTTACCAAGTGAAGTAACTGAAAATGAATTAAACGATGACGAACCGTTTGCTAGTACTTCATCTCAGCCCCAACAAAATCACGATGAATGCGAAGATTCAACTGACGCAGAAGAAGAGCTAAACTTAGGTCAAACCTCTCACGAGCAAATATTCCACTCCGAAGGAGATGCTACTTTTAAAGATGTGGAAACTAGCCCGTCATCGCCTTCAATTTTGCCACCAAATGTTCCTGCGTTGCCTTCTGTATTGAAGCAGTCTAATAATATCGTCAAACAAATGGAAGTCCCTACTGCCCCAGACAAAAACGTTACTCCTCCAGACGTTGGAAATAGTCCATTACCTCTTAAACAGTTATCACAAAATTTCGTTATAAATTTGTTAAAGGATCCAGACGTGAACATTTCGTCTTGTCTTCTGCCAATAATTCTGGAATCTGGTTCTAATAGCCAAAGACAGTTGCAAAGCACCACCGATCAAATAAACGCCGATCAACGGAAGATAAATAAACCTGGTTCAAAAGTTACTGGATATATACTTAAAGAAATTTCACCGCTTCCAAAATCTGCTTCAACAGGAAAGTTAAGAGTACAAAAAAAATTCAGTGGATCGCAGGTTTTTACTTCTAGTCCTTTTATGAGCGAAATAAAAGCTGCAGCACAGCAAAAAAAAGAAAAAGAAAATCGCATGTCCATTAAAAAACAAATGCAAACAAAACGTGTAATTTTTGAAGGTGATGTAGATTTCAAACCTGCAATTAAAAAATCTAGAGCCAAGAGAGATCGAAAGCACACTACGCCTTTTATTTTAGATGATGACAATAGCCTCGAGAAACGTAAAAAAGTAGAACCTGAGTCCGTGCCTAAAAAACACAGACCTACGCGAACTCGAAAGCAGAACCAGCATGTTATTGAAGATGACGATGACCTTGTGGATTCATACGCCAATGAGGACGAGGGTGAAAGTGATGCAGCTTGTATTTACTGCAATGAACTATTTAGCCAATCTAAGCCAAAAGAACTTTGGCTGAGATGCCAAATGTGTTCCAAATGGTGTCATACACTATGCGCTGGCGTACCGAGAAAAACAAAACAATATAACTGCGAACTATGTTTGTAAAATTATTATACGAGTACGTGTGCACTGTCTAAGACGACATACTACTAAAGTCTAAGATGACATAGTGTGTCATCTTACACTAGACCTATGTCATCTTACACACGTAGACATAAGTGCAATAATGTTTGTTTTTTTAATTTTTTATTAAGTTGATTGTTTTAAAACTACAATAATATTGTTAAATAATGAGTGTTTGAAAATATACGTAAGATTCTGATCTCATTATGACTTGATTTATTTTGAATATTTGAGTTGAAACAAAAAGTATGTCATCTTAAGCACACTTCCCCTATGGACCGTGGTGCAACAGGCGTAAACGATCAAATACGAGTATTTTTGACAAAGGAGATCATTCACGCTCCATACATTTTTGGACTCTTTTTGAAAGTGCCGGCCAACAAAAAAAATTGGCACGACTCGTTAGAATTAGCCATATGGAGCAATAGCTAATATGGCATAAAAGTTGTCAGGTGGCTCTGAACTAAGTTATACAGGTTCGACGATTCGTTATTTCCATACATTTTGTTGATTTTCAAAAATGCCCGCAAGGAAAAAAAATCAATGCGTATGGTTGGTCTGAACCAAATTATTAAGGTTCGATGACTCGTCACTTCTATACATTTTATTTTTCAGTGTGCAATGTTTGTTAAAAAAACAAAGACGCTGACGATCGAATTGGTTGACACACGTCTTGATTTGACAATAAGATTGCTTATTTACGGGGTTCTTGAGCAGTGGCGTAGCGTGCCTTGGAGGGGCCCTGTATCACAATTAGTAAACAAAAATGCTCGCTTCAAATAAATATGACAGTAACTTAACCTATGTAAGACAAAAAGCGACCAAGGAATAAAAGAGTTTTTTACTTTTGTCATTTCTGAAGTGAAAACTCTGCAGTTTGTCAGGTTTTTTTTCCCAGGGAGCACCAGATTAATTGAGATTGTTGATTACCTTTTACTAATTTTTGGTTCCACGCGGGGACCCAAAAATTTGTTACATGTGGAACCAAAAATTGTCATGAATAGTGGCATACGAGGCGACGTGACTGGGAGCGCTTTATTGCCAGTGACGGGTCCACGGGGGACGAAGGGCCTCTCACGTTAGGTTAGGTTGGATGTTGCAGCCCCAGAAGGGGGAGAAAGCGAAAGCACTGACAAGGACGAAGAGTAAAAGAATTTGTAGGGAGTCAAGAAGGCGGCTCGGGAACACGCGAAGAGCAAGAACCGGGTGGTACCGGGACCGCCCTCCCACTGATTCGGCCCGTATGACTGCGAAATTGGATGGGCCATGGGAGGTGATGGGTTGAGCCCCACTAGGTAGAGCGACAATATTAAACGGTTTACAGTAAGCTGGATATAGAAGGCTATGAATGTATGAACCGTCGGGTTAGGAATATGCCGATACCGTTACTGGACATGGACATGTAACCAGTAACGGTATCGGCATTTAGATGATTTTTCTATACAGTAAAATTAAAATGCCGAGTCCATAATTTTACAACTGCAAGACACGGCGCCCTTTTTAATATCCCTTCATGGCAAGGGTGGAAGCATCCCTTCAGGGTGTCTTGGCATTTCGGAAATATATTCTGGTATAGCATATTGCTTATTGCAAAAACGTACCAAAACTTGCTGTTAGGTGACGGCAAATCTTATATGGACGTTACGGTTATCCAACTAATCACCGGCTTATACATTTATTAGCAGAACCTCGCGGTTTCACCCGGGTATAATGTATGGACATACACGGCAAAATCGCGGCAGCGCGAGAGGCGTTGAAGGGTTGCAGTTTAAAGTCAAACAAGAGCTATGAGCAAAGGAGGCAACCGCAAACGCAACAGAGGTTGAATTAATGCGTGCAAGCCTTAAGTCAGCAGATGACTGTCAGCCAAAGGACCGCCGTTAAAGGGGATGCGATGCGTTCTGTTGCGTTGTATCGACGCTGCATCGTTTTCCACATACTTGTATTTTAGGCCCATAGTTAGCGACCAAGTCTCAGAACCATAGGTCATTACTGGCAACACGCACTGTGCAAAGACTTCAGTAAATTTACAGAATGCAAAGTCTGATCGAAGTACCTACACCGTAGGTCACTAAACGCAACCGAGAAGGCTTTAATGTGTGCAAGCCTTAAGTCAGCAGATGACTGGCAGTCAAAAGACCGCCATTATATTTGGATCACTTCAGCTTGGCAACTTCGCAGTCGCAAATAAGAATGAATTATTCATGACGCGATCCGTCGTTTTTCTACGCGCAATTCTACGTACTGAATGCGCCTTGTTTCGAGATGGCGGGAATTTACTTCTTTATTGGGAACTTTCTCAACAATTTCTATGGATACATAAACCTTTTTACAAGCGCACACACTCATAGCCACTTGACAAATGGTAATATTACGTTAGTGTGTAGTGTTTTTGTGTTGTGACATCGAACGGGTAGCAAGAAGTTGCTACAGGCTTCTCAGGCGATAATTTTAATTATAATGATGAGTAAATAGTTTTGTTATTTGATACACAAGCCTCAGAAACTTGTATCTTGGAAGACAAACAGGTTCAAACATCGCTAAAACCTTACTTAAAACCAGACTTAATAGCTCTTGTAAAAACATTTTGCCAGTGACTAATAATCCTACTTCCTACTAATATTATAAACGCGAAAGTTGATGATTGAAGATGTTTAGATGTTTGTTACTCTATAACGCCGCTACTACTAAAGCGATTTAGCTGAAATTTGAAATGGAAATAGATTTTACTCTGGATTAACATATAGGTTACTTTTTATCAAAATCATCAGTTTTGCGAAAACTGATGATTTTGATGATATGAATGTTTGTTACTCTTTCACGCCTTAACAACTGAACCGAATTAGCTAAAATTTGGTATTAAGATATATTATAGCCTGGATTAACACATAGACTACTTTTTATCCCGGAACACCCCATGGTTCCCGAGGGATTTGTGAAAAACTAAATTCCACGCGGACGAAGTCGCAGGCGTCCGCTAATAATAATAATAATAGTAATCAGTCACAGGTTTTACAGTGAAAAGCTTCGACTAACACCTTAAGAAACTTTCGCCTAGCTGATGTATCAAGGGTCAGAAACAAAAGGTAGTAAAGTAGGAGACGGTGCGTATTGTGAGGAAATTCCTCACTCTGGAGCCCTGACCGCCGCGCCGGACACTCAAATGTCATGCAGGGTTTTATATTTTGTGTGTTAAGAGGCTTGATAGTTCAGTGGTCCTCTACCTCCGATTCCAGAGGGTGTAGGTTCGAATCCGGTCCGGGGCAGGCACCTCAAACTTATCAGTTATGTGCATTTTAAGAAACTAAATATCACGTGTCTTAAATGGTGAAGGACCTGCATATCTGAGAATTTTCTTAATTCTCTGCGTGTGTGAAGTCTGCCAAGGGCCAACGTGGTGGACTATTTAGCCTGACCCCTCTCATTTTGAGAGGAGACTCGAGCTTAGCAGTGAGCCACTTATAGGTTTAAAATGATGATGATGATGATGATTACGTTTTATATTTGAGCTTAATTCCACTGTACTATTTAGTTTCGAGATGAGATTGGACGCCATAATTGAAATTATAACCGTACAAAATATTATTTTCAGATTTTCATATAAATAGGTCTATCAGTTTGTTCCCCATTAACCCAGGAAGCTTTTTGCTCATTGTTTCTCTCTTGCAAAGGGAATGTATTAATATTAATTACTCACAGATAATTTGCGTTGGTTCTCCTAATAAATCATGATGCTGGGAATCATTTTTCTCTATTAAACAGGTAATGGGATCTGAATTTAAGCGGTTTTTGTGTTTTGTTCGGGCATTATTCTTTCGTTTAAACATTATTATCTACCTACTTTTGTTATTGCCTTACCTAATACAGTCTTTCCCGACCAGTTGGAGGGGAGTATTTTGGTCATATTAAAAAGATTCTTTAACAAAAATAAGAAAACTAATGTCGAACAAAGGTTTATGATTCACAACATTTGTCAGGACAACTTAATTAACAAATCAAACTGTAACCAAAATAAGACCCTAGAATAGCAGAGAATGACCTTGTGTGAAGTCACGCACTTGTGAACGTTGTGTGTAGGGTTAAGGGATCCGTTGACTGTTAACAAACCTCCCTTTTCCACTCAAGTCACTCTTCCCGCTTATTCCAAGTGACCCATAAAGAATTAAACAACAAGAGATGTGGACGGCTCGAACGCCACGAGCACGCTGAAGCCAACACGAGATCGAGCGACATCATATCCGTCTCAGACTACTATTTCCTACAATATTTATTAAAAACATGTAAAAAAATCGGCGGCGTCATTGATAACATGATAATAGTGATGATAATTTTTAACCGACTTCCAAAAAGGAGGAGGTTCTACGTTCCGCTGTATGTATGTTTTTTTTTATGTATGTCCAGCGATAATTCCGTCATATTAAAGTCGTTTCTGAAAGAACCAATTTTGTAATTTAAATGGCTTGGTTTAAAACATCACTGGCTTGGCACCGCCTTCAAACTGATCAGAAGGTAGCACAAAGGTAAAATTTTTATTTATTGCTTTTTAGTTTAGGTTAATTTTTGAGTTGGAAGTCGGTTGAATTTTTTTATTAAATTTTTTTATTCTTATTCTTTCATATAGAAGCAAAACAAACCATTGATCGATATCTCATACGAGTACAACCCAGTCAGGTGCGGATACAAAAAACTACGTTTATAGACTCCGCGCGGGTCGGCCAGTAGTCAAGGGTGAGCGGACCATAACCGGACAATTTTCGTACACAGCCGAGCGTGGGCACACCCCGAGTTGAGAACGCATTCGTGCTAGCTTTAGCTACTCGTACGAGTTCGATACATTGGTTTTAAATAGACTAGTTGCCTGCAATCGCACTGGATGTTAACTATGCAATCTACTCCTGAAACCAACACTGGTCATTGTATTTTGTTGGACAGTGACATACTTACTTATATCTAGGCCTTAGGTACCTAAGCATATTAGTAAGTTGTTTTATATATGAATGTTTTCTCGATATATTTACAAACGCTGCACGGTTTCACCCGCGTGGTTCCCGTTTCCGTAAGAATACGGAGATATTATACAGCCTATAGCCTTCCTCGACAAATGGGCTATCTAACACTGAAAGAATTTTTTAAATCGGACCAGTAGTTCCTGAGATTAACGAACAAGCAAACTCTTCAGCTTTATAATATTAGTATAGAAAGGTAAATAATATGTTAATAGGCAGGTATTCATTTCAGTATTAAAATTACAGTGAAATAATTTTCACATTCATACGAACACTTACTATATGAGTATTTTTTTCACAAAGACAGCTGTTTACTCATCCTACTTATTTTCCGCTTGTCGAATTGAGCCGTCCCTCGAGATCCTATATTTCTTCAAATCACCTTTTTCGAGTTGACCCCATTTTTGCGCATTTAAGAAACATTTTATTTATAATTTTATCATCTTTTTGTCATGCTTAGTATTTACTGGACTTCAGAAGACGAAATACATAGTATTTATTGACTAGATTTTGTCATTCCAACCAACCAATCTCGTTCTTTGAAATAATCAAAGCAATAGTGTTTATTAATTGGGAAATTTTTCTCTCCAAATTGGAAGAATGTTTAGTGTTTTCCCGGTCTTTAACCATTTTTTTTTGCAGCCACATGTCGCTGGCTTGCTGCTCGTAGTTCACATTTGCCTTACTAGTTTACATTCTACCCAACTTGCTTGTTCAAATGGAGCACAAGGCGTATCCGAAGAAAGCAATTTCGCCCATGCCGCAGATAAGTATTGTAACCCTAATTGCAGTTACAATTGCTTCACTTCTGCTGTACGGTCGGCGACATCACCTTTCTACTTTGAACCTAAATATTAGTGTCATAACGTCCACATTCCAACTTTAATAAACAAATATTACACGTTATGTGGTCAACACTGCAATGTAATTTGAACTTTAATTTTGTAGCAATTAAGTTTATATTCGAACTATGATATATATATCTGTGCTCGACTGTAAGATTCGTTTAGAGATGAAAGCTTAAGAAAACTTGTATGTTGGAATTTCATAATTAATTCTTGTGTTTTTGTTTTGATTAACCAAAGGAAGTAAGCCATATTGAAACTTGTGTTTTATTGTTTGTTTATTTCTTCTTCAGGGTTTCGTTATACTTTTAGTATTCCGTGCTTACAGTTTCCGTCAAAAGGAAATAAAATAACTTATAGGATCATTTTCTTGTCCATCTGTCTTTCCAGACCCTTTCTCTGGTACGCATGAAAGTATAGAGTTGAAATTAAAACTATATAGGTGCATTTTCTTTTTTTTTCGGCTTATGCTACAAGTATGGACAAAAATATAAAACTATACATTTTGTAATTAAACCACAAAATTCAAAATTTACTAATTTCAAGTAGGATCAGCTTACAAGCACTTTTGAAACGTCAGTTCACTATTTGTAAAGATTCTACCACCGGTTCGGAAGGCAGGTAGTCGGCAATAACCTTAACAGTTGCTCTTTAAAAAAAAAATCAAACAGTATTATAATTTACAATAATTGCAATATTACAATTTCTTATAATTTTGGTGGGATATTGTGTGAAAAGACTTTATTAGCTGAAGCTTAAACAGATTCTTTATTATTTTTAACCGACTTCCAAAAAGGAGGAGGTTCTACGTTCGGCTGTATGTATGTTTTTTTTTTTTTTTTTTTTTTTTTTTTTTTTTTTTATGTATGTCCAGCGATAATTCCGTCAATTATGGACCGATTTTAAAAATTCTTTTTTTGTTTTGAAGGGTTTACTTCCAGGGTGGTCCCATTTTTTTCATGTCAGGATCTGATGGTGGCACCCTGGAGAAATTGAGGGGAACTTTCGAAAGTTGTAGAGACGGCTAGTGCGTTTGTTAGTGTTTCCATAAGAATAGAATAGAATAGAATAGAATATATCTTTATTTGTCCACACACGAGTAATAAAATAAAATAAAATAAACAAACAGAACATACAAATATCTGGTCGTGGACAAAACAGGTATCCACCTCAGCACGATGCCACAGCGAGCTGTGGCGCTGGTTTTCAGGTGAAACCTTGTGAGTTCACGGACGTGTCTACGTGACGTGTCTTAACTTAAAACTTATACATGAATACAAAGTAAAATAAAATAATGAAACAAGAACGAACAGAGTAATAAAATAACAAAATTAACATTTATGGGAAACTAAATTAACAAGGAAAATCAAACAATAATTAATACGAGTCAACCTGTAAAATGAACGATCTGCCGCCACCATAGTGTTGTAGTAAGGAGAAAAGGAATTAGTACTAGGGGTTATTTGTTTGCTGATCCAATAATAAAAGAGCTTTATATTTAGTCTTAAATAACCCAATAGTACGTATATCTCGCATTGGTGGAGGTAAGTCATTCCAACACTTAGTGGCGGCAAACTTGAAACTACCACGAAACACAGCGCTTTTGTGATGAGGCATCGATAAAACTATAGAGGTGTTTCGTAATCGACCTGTTGTCCGGTTTTCTATCCACCTCAATTTATTTACAAGGTACTCTGGGACACCGTTCTTTATCACGCCAAAGAGCAAAGTAGCAAAATGTAGTTTTCGACGCGAATCCATTTTTAAATGGTTTGCGTTGTTAATATACGGTGTAACGTGACTCCTTGGCGGAATATTGTAACAATAGCGAGCGCAGGCATTCTGGACACGCTGTATTAGCTTTTTAGTTCTAACTAGCAATCTACCACCAAATACTGTATCAGCATAATTAAGTTTTGACAACACCAGCGACTCGCACAGCTTATTCCTTAGTTCTATGCCAATATACTGCCTGATTCTGTATAATAATTTAAGTCTATAAAAACAAAGTCGTACATCATTTAACACGTGCTTTTCAAAATGCAATGAAGAGTCAAAAATGACACCCAAATTTCGAGCTTCATGTACCCTTCGTATATTATTATTATCAACAGTTATATTAAAATTTAGATTATTTAAAGTACTAATGTTATGCCTAGAACCCAGAAGCAAAAACACAGATTTTTCAGGATTTAAAACAAGACAGTTCCTTTTAGCCCAGTTACTTATTCGATTCAGATCATGGTTTAATTTGGCGACAGCTGCATCACGGTCTTTAGGATAAAAAGATATATACAGTTGCACATCATCCGCATAAATATGATAATCACAGTATTGAAAGCAATTTACAATATCCGACGAATAAATAGCAAAGAGCAGCGGCCCTAATATTGACCCTTGCGGTACTCCTCTCGTAACTCCAGATGTAGCCGATACCGTACTGGTATTATCACTATTTTTTATTTCAACAAACTGAGATCTACCAGTAAGGTAACTATCAAACCATTTAATCGTTAAAGTATCAAATCCATAGAAAGCTAATTTAGACAGAAGTAGAGTGATGTTTATAGCATCGAACGCTCTGGAAAAATCAAGTAAAACTAAAATGGTACACATTCCCTGATCCTGCGTTGTTAAAATGTCATCAACGACTTTAGTAAGCGCTGTTGCCGTGCTATGATGTTTCCTAAAACCCGATTAATGAACGGGAAGGATTTTATTTTTTTCAATGTATTCTGTCATTTGATTAGAGACTACTCTTTCTAGGACCTTAGAAATACAGGGTAAAACACTAATTGGTCTAAGATCTTTATATGAGGAAGGATTGTTGCATTTTGGTAGCGGTTGCACTTTGGCTACTTTCCATAAGTCTGGGAATGTGCTAGTTAGTATTGAGAAATTAACAATATTTGTAATGGTTTGTAAACCTTGTGGTAATGATAACAAAATCATTTGAAGTGTAATATTATCAACACCTGAAGCATTAGATTTGAGGTTACGAATAATTTTAGCAATAACAGTTTCATTTACAACTTGTAAACTGAAGGAACTATCGCAATATCTATGAAATTCGAAGAAAGTGAGGTCTGACATAGTAACTAAGTTACTACTATTAATAAAAAATAGCAATTACACTCAGAAACACAGACACTAAAATTTATGATAGGTGACAATACTACACATTTAGAACGAGAATATATATATCGATAATGACTACTCTTTTGTATCACTAACGTCCATGTTACCAAAAACACGTACACAGTCTTCTTCAGTACGAATCCATTGAGCGCGTTTACCCTCTGCCTGCCTTGTGTATATACGGCCGCTCCTGGTCCAAGTATATTTCCATTGAAGTTGCTTAGCGCTTTTCCGCACTATGTAAAATAATTTCCGGTTTGCAGGCGTGAGTCTTTCGTTTATATAAAAACGGCTTTCATTACCATCCACATTATTACGGCGCACGCGGGCATTGCGAAGGAGCTCGTCGCGTAAGTGGCAACGAGATAGTCTAACCAGTAACCGCCTATCTCTCTTTACACTGTTACCATTTCTATTTTCACTAGACTGGCCATCTCTCACTGCGAATACAATGTCTTCCTGTTTGATCGGCATACCGAGTTTTGCTGCCAAAACCGTAATTGTGTGCACAGGATTCTCACCTTTAACCTCAGGCAAATTTGAGATTTCAATGTCTGCTCTCAGAAGATCCTGATCACGGTCATTTAAGTCGACCTTGAGTTGGCATATCGTTTGCTCGAGTGCGCTCACCTTAGCAATACTGTCATGTTGCGACCTAGCCTCCAAAACTGTTAATCTATTTTCAATTTGATCCATGCGATCGTTACAGCTAGAAATTATACTACGCAAAGCTGCAATATCCCCACGAAAGTCCTTAAACTCCTCTCTTACATGGCGAAGTTCATCACGAAAGAGACGAATTTCAAGACCCAGATTCACATTACTTAATTCGGTACAATCTTCCGATATAGTGGAAATGGCAATATACTTCTCAGGGGAAACAATCTGAGGAGATGTAACTGTCATGTCATCATCGACTCCATGCACAGGTTTTTTCCCGTCTTTAGAGAGATCTGTAGCCGGAGGAGAACTATAGCTACATGATAACCCTTTCACCGGAGTCGCTGCATTATCACCTTTCGGAACTTTGCTCTTACATTCCGGGCAGGCCCAGCCAGGTTTCAAGACACTCTTCTCAGGCAAAGAAACGCATGCTTTGTGATATACAGCCGAACATCCACAAACAGCAGCCACTGATGATGTTAAAAATTTACCACAACCTTTACACTTTGCCATAATTGTAATTGTAGACGGAGAATGACACGGCTCGCTAATACTAAGCGCTCGATGTTTGTGGGTATATTAAAAACAAATGTCAAAGCTAACTGCTTGCTTGAGAATTTTATCAGAGTTATTACCAGTTTATTTGTCTTTCTGTAGTGCGATCTTCAAAAATAACACTATCACTGGACTTGGATTTATTAAGGTAAACACTTTTACACTGTTTAATTGTGATAAGCGTGAGATTATAATAATTATGAATAAAAATAGACTAGACACGTAACTGTCGTAATCACGTCCGTCAACCAACTTTTCTTATATCCATACCATACCATAAGGTATTTTAAACCACTACAACTTTATGAAGGTTTGGAGTTGGTCTGATGATGGAGCCGAAACACAGACGATGGAACTCGTCAACGATTTACAGCAGTCACCTTTTGTTTGGGCTTGATTAATTTGTATTGATGAGTACTTTCCACCTGTATGGGTTGTGACTGTATTAAGGGTCTAGTGATGAAGACGAGGGACAGTGAAGAGAACTCCTCGACGGTTCACAGTAGCTACCTCGTGTTTGGACTTGATAAATTTGTATTGATGAGAACTTTCCACCTAGATGGATTGTGATTGTATTAAGGGTCTGGTGATGAAGACGATGGACAGTGAAGAGAACTCCTCGACGGTTCACAGTAGCTACCTTGTGTTTGGACTTGATAAATTTGTGTTGATGAGAACTTTCCACCTAGATGGATTGTGACTGTATTAAGGGTCTGATGATGAAGACAAGGGACAGTGAAGAGAACTCCTCGACGGTTCACAGTAGCTACCTTGTGTTTGGACTTGATAAATTTGAATTGATGAGAACTTTCCACCTAGATGGATTGTGACTGTATTAAGGGTCTGGTGATGAAGACGAAGCACAGTGAAGAGAACTCCTCGACGGCTCATAGTAGCTACCTTGGGTTTGGACTTGATAATTTTGTATTGATAAGAACTTTCCATTTAGATACGTTGTGACTGTACACACGCAGTAGGTATGCTAACACTAAAAATAAAAAAATAAAAATTTTAATAAAAAAAATTCAACCGACTTCCAAGTCAAAAAATAACTAACTAAAAAGCAAAAAATAACATCTTACCTATGTGCTACCTTCTGATCAGTTTGAAGGCGGTGCCAAGCCAGTGATGTTTTAATTAAACACCATTTAACTACAAAATTTCTGTGGTTCTTTCAGAAACAGCTTTAATTAAAACACAACACTGGCTTGGCACCGCCTTCAAACTGATCAGAAGGTAGCACATAGGTAAGATGTTATTTTTTGCTTTTTAGTTAGTTATTTTTTGACTTGGAAGTCGGTTGAATTTTTTTTATTAAAATTTTGTATGACGGTTTTCGATTGACGAAAAGTTTGTACGGAACCCCTTTACGCGAGATCAACTCGCACTTGTCCAGCTTTTAATAATAGTAGATGTCTTACAAACACAAGTACAATTATTGAAAAAACTAATATCCACGCACCTAAGACATAATAACAAGCAATTTCGACGATTACCCCCGTTTTGATGAAATTGCTCCATCCGCTGTAGGCAGCGTGACGGACAATGGCTAATAACAGGGCCGTACTTTCCCACGTGCACCAATTTCTGTGATTCCAATGCTAATTTCACCATAATAATTAGTTTATTCATTAAACGGCAGCCGGGGAACTGTGGTAGCCCAGTGGATATGACCTCTGCCTTCGATTCCGGAGGGTGTGGGTTCATATCCGGTCCGGGGCATGCACAAATCAAATCAAATCAAAAATCATTTATTTCAAGTAGGCTCAGTTTACAAGCACTTTTGACACGTCCATCCACGTTTGATTCTACCATCGGTTCGGAAGGCAGGTTCTGCTGAGAAGATACCGGCAAGAAACTCAACAGTTGCTCTTTTGAAAAAGTCATACAGTATTATAATTTACAATTGATAACAATTACTGTTTACATTTCTTATAGTTTTACTTCCTGTGTGAAGGTGGAAGCTGATCCAACGGCCTCCAAGCATCTTTATCATTAAGGAACTCATCAATGTTGTAGTACCCTAGACTAAGTAAATGTTTTTTAACACATTGCTTAAAGCTATGCATTGGCAGGTCCATCACAGTCTTGGGGATCTTATTATAGAAGAGTACACCCAGACCTACAAAAGATTTTTTTACTCTTTGGAGACGATATGCAGAAATAACTAACTTATGCCCGTGTCTAGTAAGACGTGGGTTTAAATCTTCTTTTCGTTTGTACAAATTAATATTTTGTCTTACATATACTGCACCTCCAATTTTTCAGTTGTGTGCATTTTAAGAAATTAAATATCACGTGTCTCAAACGGTGAAGGCAAACATCGTGAGGAAACTTGCATACCAGAGAATTTTCTTAATTCTCTGCGTGTGAAGTCAAGTAAAGTGCGTGTGTGTGAAGTCTGCCAATCCACATTGGGCCAGCGTGGTGGACTATTGGCCTTACCCCTCTCATTCTGAGAGGAGACTCGAGCTCAGCAGTGAGCCGAATATGGGTTGATAATGAGGTAGTTTCAACATTAAATAAGCCGTCACACTGAAAATTCGATTGATATTACAGTGCCAGGTAGGTATAACTAAATTATTTTTACCCACCTTATGAACCCAATAAATATTCGAATTTCAAAAAGGCTATATTGAAATCCAGAAAATAACCCTTCAATGACAAATGTGGGTCACAAAGGCACCGACGGTGTCAAACGCAGGCGGGGTGGGAAAAATGTAAGCTGGACGCTTCGCTTTGGTTGTGTTTCGTTCACTGTTTTTTATTATTAGCTGTGTAATATTCAATTATTAATTAATTATCCTTTCTCTTGTAAAAAATTGTGTTACATTCATTTTATAGACGTTTTTAGAATAAAAAGTTGCTTATGTGCTCAATGGCGTATCGTGCTTTGGAAGGGTTCTGTATAAAAATTAGTTGGTGGGCTCATATAAAGGGTAAAAATGTCTCACAAAAGAAACAAAAATGCTTTCTTAAAATAAATACGAACAATGTAGGATATTTCCCATCGATATAATTCATTAGATGGGCCCCTCCATACTAGAGAACGCACAATTTTATGTCATTAACCAAAGACGTGCACGCACATCTTTTCTTGGTACGTAACAAGCGCATGCTGTGAGTGGACGTAGACTTAAAAAATATTTACTGTTTTTTTTTTATTTTAATAATTAAGCATTCGTATTCATTTTGAAAGTGTAAAACACAAGCCACAACATAAATAAAGAGAAATGTGTTACGAGTGATGACGTACTCAATGTGCGAAACAAATGACAATTCCGCGGCCCATCTAACGATCTACGATCGATGATATATCCAACTTTTTGGTGAAAACCAGGAAAAAAGAGATTTCTTTTTGTCTTTTTTCATTTCTGAAGGGAAACTTTGTAGGCAGATTTTTGGATGCTACTTTTTTTGCTACAGATTCATTGAGATTGTGGATTACATTTTACTAATGTTTGCTTTTACACATTAGGGGCCCCTGTTGTCAGGCTCCTATGTCAATTTGCCGTACTACCAGACTAAAATAATGAGGGAATAGAAAATGCACCAGTGTTGCCATACACTCAGCACTAGGACATTATATCATAGGTAGTTAGTTTCCACACACACACACACACATGAGCCGTGATAGCCTTTAGGATAGGACCTTGGCCTCCGTTTCCGGAGGAAGTGGGTTCGAATCCGGTCCAGGGCACGCACCTTCAACTTTTCAGTTGTGTGCACGGTGAAGGAAAAACATTGTGAGGAAATCTACCGGAGAATTTTCTTAATTCTCTGCGTGTGTGAAGTTTGCCAATCCGCATTTGGCCAGCGTGCTGGACAAATGGTCTAACCCCTCTCATTCTATGAGACTCGAGCTCAGCAGTGAGCTGAATATGGGTTAATAATGATGATGATGATGAGGTAGTTTCAACATTTAATAAGCCATCACACTGAAAATTCGATTGGAGTTACACATCGAAAAGTACCGCGATAATATTCTCCTTATTGATATTCATTAAAAATCGACAAACATAATAAAAGTAGGTTAATTTTAATTAATTAAATTACAAGTTTTAATTCCAGCGGCTTAACGCGCGTGCAGTGGACACACGGGGACCTGTCATTTTTCAATACATAAAACCGATATGAAAACAGGATTCATCAATATATTAAGGGCGGTTTTACACTGGCGTGTTTTTAACCCTCGATGTAAATGAGAGATGTACCTAATGTAATGTCACGTGTTTATTTGTTTTTCTGTGTACCCGATTCTTTATTTTTATTCTATCTTCTTTGGTCACATTATAATAATACGCGACAGTTGCGTTGCGAAATCGCATGCACTAACCTTAATATACATAAATACCCATCAGTGGATCAATTACTGGACGTACAAAGATGAAATTTGGCAGGGAGGTAGTTTATAGTCAGTAGACGTCTGCTAAGAACAGATTTTGCGACAGGACCGGATCGAGGAGGTCTAAGGGCGGACGAAGTCGTTTGCTAGTCGTTTAATATGTCACAACCCTATCTCATTTTATCGAATTTACGGTATACCGCAACAAACATTGTATAGTTTTAATTGTGAAATACAATCGAGCATTGTATTGCAATAATTAACAATAAGACAAGCATTACGCGACAGTGCTCTGGGGAATCGCATAAAGGAATCCTTAAATATATAACCGCCCTATATAATATATGGTGCTTCAGCATTGTGGTGTGTGGCACAATTTTAAAATAAACGTATTTTCTTCTTTGTTTTTCTTCTTTGAATATAAAGATATTAGCGGCTATCGCAATATAAACTACGCGACAGTCGCGCTGTATAGTTGCATACAGAAACCCTGTAATATGTCACCGCCTTAACCAATTCCATACGAATATACTCTTTAAGTTATACGCAATAAAGCTTTGTATTGCGGCCGCTGTGAATTATTGACGCGGACTATAATCTTTAAGCCGTAGCTATTGACGGCTATCGCAATATAAAATACGCGACAGTCGCGCTGTACAGTTGCATACAGAAACCCTTTAATATGTCACCGCCCTAACCAATCCCATAGGAATATACTCTTTAAGTTATACGCAATAAAGCTTTGTATTGCGTCCGCTGTGAATTATTGTTGCGGGATTATAATCTTTATGTCGTAGATATTAACGGCTATCGGCCCGTGTATGTTTTCATCGCCCGCGGTTACGACATATAACGGCACCAACATGTTCCCGGGTTGTTAAACTGCGGTCGGTCGTGATAATTAATATAATACATACATATTTGCGCATTGGAAAAATTTATATCGTGCAGATGTTTATAGTCTATAGCTAGCGCATTATCAACTGAGTTGTAAGACTGTAAATGTCAATAGATAGATGATCCATGGCTCGACAACTCGACTACTCTTCGACTATAAAAGACACAAAAGTGATAGCGTAAAAATCATTAGGGTTCCGTCCACAAGGAACCCTTATAGTTTCGCTATGTCCGTCTGTCCGTCCGTCCGCGGTTTAGCACAGAGACTATTATTAATAGAAAGCTGTAATTAAAAGTATAACTTAATCTACGGAACCGCACGTAGCCCGTTACGCACTTGGCCGGTTTTTTTTAAATGTCTCTTAAACAATCACATAACAGACTTAAGTTCATGTTTCGATGAAAAACACATGGAAATCCGTTCAGAAGATGTAAATAATAACGCTAACAAAATGATAGACAGACAATTTTTTTTATTAAGAATTTTTGGACCAATGTTGATAAAATTGGACTCAAACATCATAATAATCTGGAATATCTTATACTTTTCACCCTCAAAAACTCCAGAGTTTCAGCGGAAAACTAAATATCCTAATTTCACGATACGCGATAAATTCGCGAGCATTGTCTAGGACAAAATTTTCCGGATTTCTCAAATTAAAGAATTTCGCAAACGACTATGTATGACTCGTAGGTATGCGCTAAGGTTTTTAAAAAGTAGGGTGGAAAAAAAATTGCCAAAAAATAAAAAGAAGGCGGACAGGTAAGTATTGGACGTCGAAAAAAATGTAAAATACGGTACGGAAATAAATCTTTTTCATTTCCGCCCGACTGAGCGGCGGGAAAAAAGATGCAAAAGCGACAATTCCGCTAAGGCTTTTGCGGTTATTTCTCAAAATTTTGGCTTCTAGCCAGACGTGTGTACGTACCACGGGTAACGGGTACATTTATATACATAACTGGATATCAGTAGGGTCAGAGAGCGGTCCTGGTGATGTTTCACATAAATATGGTCTTTTTCACATAATAATGCGTAATGCGTAGGGAGGAAAGTCATATTACTAGAAGAATGTTGAATGTGCAAGTGGAAGGACATAAGAGGAGAGGAAGGCCAAAGAAGAGATGGTTGGATTGTGTGAAAGAGGACATGTGTGTAAAAGGAGTGGATGATTAGTTGACTAGTAATAGAGACAAATGGAAAAGATTGACATATTTTTCCGACCCCACTTAAGAGGGATGATAGTCTTTTTAACATAAAACTGGAACTCATTTCAAAGACGTATTTCAGTTATTTTGATTTTAAAACAAAATTACCAAACTGATTTTAATGAAAATGAAATAGGACCAATCTGGAAGTATCTTTCAAAAAAAAAAGAATTTTCAAAATGGGTAAAAACATACGCGTCGAAATGAGAACCTCCTCCTTTTCGGTCGGTCGGTTAAAAATTGAAGACTTTCTCTGTAATCTGTATTACCGATTTGATTGGGACTTTCACTGAAAAATTGGGACTATAAGAAAATATTTTTCAAGATTTTTTGACATTTTTTATGTACATTCTCATGCAAAATTGTAGCTTTCTAGTGGTAATAGTCTCTCAGCTAAACCGTGGATATACAGAGAGATGGCGAAACTATAAGGATTACTTCTGTGGACTATGGAACCTTAAAAAGATTTTGGCTAGAGAAAATGCCTGTCTGCTCTTGGTCTATTTCAACAACCTCACTGTAGCAGTTTGATATGCTAACATCTCATAACGATCTTTAGAGTCGCATTATCACGCTAAGCCCACCAACTCATATTGGAATAGCTTGGTGACCATAAACTCCTAATTTTTAAAATTATAAAAATAATTTCTATCAAGTGAAAGTGTATCAGTATGCAATCAAAAATGCAGATATATTTGCTAATTTTAATTGAAACAAAAAGCCCAAGCAAGAGAGCTATGGATAGCCCAATGGATATGACCTCTGTCTCCGATTCCGGAGGGTGTGGGTTTGAATTCGGTCCGGGCCATGCACCTCCAGCTTTTCAGTTGTGTGCATTTTAAGAAATTAAATTCCACGTGTCTCAAACGGTGAAGGAAAAACATAATGAAGAAATCTACTTATCAGGGAATATTCTTAATTCTCTGCGTGTCTAAAGTCTGCAAATTCGCATTGGGCCAGCATGGTGGACTTAACACCTCTAATTCTGAGAGGAGACCCGAGCTCATCAGTGAGTCGAACGTGGGTTGATAACGAATTAGAACACTACATCTTTACCGAATAACATTGGCTATATTTTGTCCACGGGAATTTGAGCTACGTATGTGAAGCGATGGTGGACTATTGGCCAAACCCCCTCTTATTCTGACAGGAGACTCGAGCTCAGCAGTGAGCCGAATATGCGGATTGATAATGGTGAATTGAAACAAATAAAATTAATAATAGAAAATATAGAAAAATACGGAACATATTCGGAAAAATGCGCATAGAATACAGAAAAGCGTTTTCCCTCGGGCGCCGTCAGTGCGAACGAATTTTCCCCGAACGTTGTGTCCGTGTTTCAGACAACTGTATTAATATTTTTTTTGGAAACAGTCAAAACTGTATGAGAAAAAATGTATTGTTTGTTACGTATTAGCTCATATGTAAATAATAAATTATACTCTTTGTTGTTATTACCTAATGGTCCAGTAAAAAATTACTTACAAGTCTACGTAACTTGTAAGTAATTATTTACCGAATAAGAGGGGTTAGGCCAATAGTCCACCGCGCTAGCCCAATGCGGATTGGCAGACTTCACACACGCAGAGAATTCAGAAAATTCTCTGGTATGCAGGTTTCCTCACGATGTTTTACCTTCACCGTTTGAGACACGTGATATTTAATTTCTTAAAATGCACATAACTGAAAAGTTGGAGGTGCATGCCCCGGACCGGATTCGAAACAACCACCATAATCCCGCCAACCCGTATTGAAGTAACGCGGTGGGTACTATCTTCATATGAGAACTGTTATAAGAATTGCTTGGCCCTGCAGTAATACACCAATATGCAAATTATAAGCATAACTAGCGGACGCCCGCGATCTTTCCGGAATAAAAAGTAGTCTATGTGTTAATCCAGGCTATAATATCTTAATACCAAATTTCAGCTAATTCGGTTCAGTAGTTGAGGCGTGAAAGAACAACAAGTAACAAACATTCATATCATCAAAATCATCAGTTTTCGCAAATCTCGGGAAACCATTATTTCGGAATAAATAATATCCTAATAATAATAGCCTATGTGTTAATCCAGAGTAAAATCTATTTCCATTCCAAATTTCAGCTAAATCGCTTCAGTAGTAGCGGCGTTATAGAGTAACAAACATCCAAACATCCATACAAACTTTTAAATAATATTAAGTAGGATTATAATTTTGTCATAATGCCTTGACAGTCACAGATCGTTGGGCGTCCATTCAATGCATCCACGGCGGCCATTTTGTGTTGCTAATTTCACGGTTCACATCATACGAGCTATGCCATGATGTTCCGAACGTTTATTGGTTCTAGATTTTAATTTACGATGGATTAGACTATCCAGTCATCCGTGGTTATTAAATGGTGTACTATAATTTATAATATTGTTTTGGAATATATGTATAAAATTTTAACTCATTGATAAGAGATACTATTTTTAGACTATGAAATGGGGTATACCTGCGATTGCCTGCGATTTAAGGGTCTGACGGAGGGAAATCATCATCATCATTAACAACCCATATTCGGCTCACTGTTGAGCACGAGTCTCCTCTCATAATGAGAGTGGTTAGACTAATAGTCCACAACGCTGGCCCAATGGCAGACTTCATTTTGACGGCCTCCGTGGCGCAGTGGTATGCGCGATGGATTTATAAGACGGAGGTCCTGGGTTCGATCCCCGGCTGGGCCGATTGAGGTTTTCTTAATTGGGCCAAGTATGGCTGGTGGGAGGCTTCGGCCTTGGCTAGTAACCAGCCTACCGACAAAGATGTACCGCCAAGCGATTTAGCGTTCCGGTACGAAGTCGTGTAGAAACCAATAGGAGTGTGGATTTCATCCTTCTCCTAACAAGTTAGCCCACTTCCATTTTAGAATGCATACCACTTACCATCAGGTGAGATTATAGTCAAGGGCTAACTAGTAGACTTCACACCAGGAACAATTTGCAGGTATGCAGGTTTCCTCACGTTCACCGTTTGAGACAAGTGATATTTAATTTCTTATAAATAAAAATATTGCATTCTACCGCAGACAGACATCTAATTTATAACACCTCTTTTTTTGCATCGGGGGTTTAAAACGTAACAACACAGGAAATGTAGTTTAAATTGTAAAATCACACAAAGGAAGACCGCCTACTACGGATATGTATCTATATCCTTTCCGAGATAGCGCCTTTGATAGTGCGGACATCAAAGTGATTTGACAGCCAGTTAAAGACGACGATGTTATAGTTAAACTATACTACAGTTAACTTAATATTATTACAGTGTTAACGAGCGAACTGTAGATTTAACCTGATGACAGGTTTTAATTAAAGATCAAGTTGAGATTAAATGATATTACAAGTTAACTTTGATCAAAATACTCTGAAAAAGAAATGAAACTTTTAATTTAATTGATGAGTGAGAAAATTTCCGATGTCCACTACGTTTTGTTTACAATTTCCACGCGACTTTTTCTTTCAGCATAAGGTTTGAGAAATGTAAACCTACAGGACAAGTAACCTGTCATAGTATGCGTCGACGACATTTCTTGTTAGTTTATCGACCAATAGCGACAGGGTTCGATTCTGTTGCTATTAGTCGTCATCTGTCTTTCTCTAGTCTCGACATATGTTGTGATGTCTCAAGATATGTTATTATTAACTCCCGACGCTAAAAGAGAGGTATTATAAGTTTAACGTGTCTGTCTGTCTATCAGTACGTTTGTGGCACCATTTTTTTATAAAATATTTACGATATATTTTTTTTAAATATGCCCAATATTCCTATACCCCTCCAATTAGTCGGTAAAGACTGTATTAGGAATGGACACGACAATAGACCAACGTGGCGGGGATCGAACAATCACCCCTCGGTAATGAGTCCGACCGCTCTTACCATTGAGCTATTGACGCTGTTATATTTTTAAAAGTTGTGAGGGGTGAAAGTGGGGAAGAATAACCGAATATCTGCAAATATACTCGATTGGGGTCTCAAATGAAAACTCACTGAAATAGACTTTGATCAAGAGTGTACTTAATAATTCCATGACATTCGGGGGTTTTTCAAAATTTTCAATTTTATGTTGTTATGTCATCTTAGACCTACTGACCTATAAATAGTGTAAAAAACTAAAAAACAAGCTTTTAACACTCACAAAAAAATACAAATATTGGATTAAAGTCACGGGATTTAAACCCTTTTATTTCTTATCCATATCATGGGGGTGGATTTCAAACAGACAGTCCGCCATATTGGGGAGGCCGCCACATTGGATAACTCAGGTAACTCAGAACTCAGAGCGTGTGCAAAATTTCATCCTAATCGAAGACCGGGAAGTAGATTAAATTAAGATTCCAAGATTTTCTTAGTTAGTTTAGTTACAAGTGTTAAAGATATAAAACAGCAAAAACCCAAACAAATTAAAAAAAAAAGAGGATTGACTTTGACAGTTGTCTGTGGACGTCGACGTATTCTATTCTATTCTATCACGAAATACTAACCGCAAAATCTCTCTTGTATCCGTTTTGAAATTAAATGACTACTTTATCATCAAGTTGTTTTATTAATCACAAGTAAATCGAGGAAACCAACAACAAGTGAAGCTAATTAAAGCGTGTAAAATAGGTTAGTTGATTGATGACAATTTTTTCCTTTCATTTTCATGGTTAGATTTTTCGTTAGTTCTTGCAAAAGTAAACAAAACGGCAAATCATGTCACATTATTTGTTTTCCGTTGACGGCAGGTATGAGCAATTTGGTCAAATAACTTGCCGCGAACGACCGATACGAAATGAGAGTGATCGCAATAAAATTTTATACCCCCACATAACTTTATGGGGAGACGTGGGTAAACGGGCAAGGGTATGCCGTTTTGTGATATAGGTTCCGTATATTATAACAGTGATAGCATATAGTAGTGTATATGGTACTTAGTAGTCACACAACGAGTGATGGAACGAGATATAATAATAAAAAATCTTTATTCATCAAAAACTTCATATCACAAAATTAAGGTGAAGCCCTGCTTCCTGTACTAGTTATTACAGTGTTGCAGGGCAGTGTCTTCCCATTCATTCAATTATGCAGTATAAATAATTTAAGTTATAAGAACAATAAATCATAAGAAAAATAAATGTTTGGAGTATCTCTGTGTGATCGAATCAGAAATAAGGAGACCCGCAGAAGAACCAAAGTTACCGACATAGCTCAGCGAGTCGCGAAGCTGAAGTGGTAATGAGCGGGGCACATAGTTCGAAAAGCCGATGGCTCAGGATCGTGATTTTTGGAAATGCCTACAAAAGGCCTATGTCCCAGCTGCTAGCAGTGGACATCCATCGGCTAAGATGACGATGAGAAAGTTCCGCCATGCATATTACAGCCAATCAGGATTTCTATTATCTAGGGTGATCAAGTGTGTGTGTGTGTGTGTGTTATGACACACCTTATAATATTGATTTTTCATATGGATTATAGAGATTTCAAAATCTAGGCACCCTGACATCTCACAAAATACCCTACTTAAATAATTTTATAGCCAAATAGATTCTGAATGAAGCCGAATAAGGGGCGACTGCAAGGTTTCTGGTGTAGTCATATGTAAATGTTACGGTTAAAAAAAAATCTTGCTATGTTAATGTTTGGCAAGCAACCACTAGCGTGCAAACCAAGCTAGATCCCAGAGCGGTAAAGCCAGTTATTAAAAAAAATATATCGCAGCTGTCAGTGGTGTGACATATACGTACATAAATCTTCATATTTCTGTATGGCGAGATGTGGATAAGTCAAGGGTATGCTGTTTAATTTCATATGTTCCGTATATAATAGCACTAGCGGACGCCCACGACTTTGTCCGCGTAGATTTTAGTTTTTCACAAATCCCGTGGGAACTGTCGCGGACTTTCTTTTAGAACTTTTAAAGGGGAACAATTCTGTCATACATGATTTTTGCGAAATTTTAACCGTTTACGTTAAATAGACTTAATTTAATATAATTTCTTCAAAGAAAAACAAAATTTGAGTATTATAAAAATAAAATTTTAATAAGCTATAGGTAAGCTAGAAATTTAAAAGAAAATTAAATTATTACAAAAAACTATCGTGTCTATGACAGAAAATTAATAAACAGTTTAAAAAAATGCTTACATGCCCTTAATTTGAGAAGGTTTAAAAATAGTATGGATGATCATTTCACTGCGGATCCCTAACAGAGCGGTCCGTTGCATATAAATTTTCCAGGGGTCTAACACCTTTTTGCACTTATTCCACCGGTACTGAGTTATTGAGATGTCCCCGCATACGGTTTTGTTTTCATTATCTCTGTCAAAGGGGTCCCGTTAGGTTTCCTTTTTAGGTCCAATTTTACCGCGCTAGGTGGGAAACAGGCGTTTTTCCCCTTTTATTTTTACCCGCTTTCGAACGGTGAGAAATTTTTGCATTTTTTTACGTTTTTTTTTTTGTTTTTAACATGTTGAACGCTCTTCTGAAGGTTTTTAACAAAGTTTTCTAGTTTTTGTAAACTTAGGTACCTACAGTTTTTAAAAAGGTGATATCAAAAACCTTAGAAATTATAATTAATAAGGTATTTCTATTCTTAGTTCTTCTATTAAAGTAAAACATCTCATCAGCATTCATCATTATCAACCCACATTCGGCTCACTGCTGAGCTCGAGTCTCCTCTCAGAATGAGGTTAGGCCAATAGTCCACCACGCTGGCCCAATGCGGGTTGGCAGACTTCACACACGCAGAGAATTAAGAAAATTCTCTAGTATGCAGGTTTCCTCACGATGTTTTTCCTTCACCGTTTGAGACACGTGATATTTATTTTCGTAAAATGCACAAAACTGAAAAGTTGGAGGTGCATGCCCCGGACCAGATTCGAACTCACACCCTCCGGAATCGGAGGCAAAGGTCATATCCACTAGGCTACCACGACTCAATATTACGTATATATTACGAATATTAATTGCAAAATTCGTTCCTTTTCTGTTTTCCATGCTACTGTCATACAATTTTGATTCGTCACTTAACATCAGCTGAGACCACAATCTTAAACTTAAACAGAAAAATCCTTTTTTCTTTAAAAAACTTTTCCTTTAAGATATTATCTTAAGAGACAGTGATAACATTTTCCTTTGAACTGTTTATTTTCTGTTCTTGTTTATATGCGGGAATATAGAGAGAAAAACTGACCGCACCTCACACCGTAACTAAAAATCAACAAGTTATATTTTTATTAATTTTTTTTTTTTATTTATTATTCAACAAAATTAACATTTAAATTAAGCCTAACCATAGTGCAACACAAACCACAGTTGGTTTTACTGTGCACTGGTTTTTTTTCTCTCATTTATTTATTACTTCTTTTTTTTTAAATTTTTGACAACATAAGTATAATAAAATACAAAACATTATTAAAAATTTATAAAAAAAAATTCACCCTCCCGCTGCGGGACATTTGAGTGTCCAAGCAACCGGTGGTCAGGGCTCCAGAGTGAGGAACCTCCTCACAATACGCGCCGTCTCAAGAATCACTGCCTTTTGTATCCGACTCTTGATCCAACAGTTAAGCGAAAGCTTCTTAAGATGTTGGTCGAAGCTTTTCGCTATAAGACCATTGACTGAAACAACTATCGGAACAATAATAGTTGACTCAACATTCCACATGGCGGTAATCTCGTGAGCAAGGTCCAAGTATTTTGATACTTTTTCCTTTTCGGCTTTAACCAGATTATCGTCATGTGGAACAGTAATATCAACAATTATTGCACGACGCACTGACCGATCGACTAGCACTATATCAGGTCTATTGGCTACAATATACCTGTCAGTGATAATCGTTCGGTCCCAGTAGAGCAATGCACTGCTATTTTCAAGAACTGACGCTGGGTCGTACCTATAGTAAGGCATCTCAAAATCGATAAGGCCATATTGAAGAGCAAGCTGTTGGTGGATTATCTTGGCTACTTGATTATGTCTGTGCAAGTATTCGCCGTTAGCAAGGTGAGAACACCCGGACACAATATGCCTGAGGGACTCCCCAGGACGATGACACGCTCGACAGATGTCTAGAGCTGTGCACTGGTTATTATTGCATAATACAATATTTAGGAACAAAAGTAATTAACAAACAGAAGAGGATAAACACCAAGAATAATCATTATAGGGTAGTTAAATAAAAGTGTGAGTGAACCGGTGCTGCGACGCTACACAGGCTGTCCCAAAAAATAATTCTTTATTTTCCGCTTATATACGTTCGTGATTATACAAGTATCTTTTAGAAGATTCTTTACCGCATCCGGAAAATCGTTAAAGATTTTTGGAACAATATTGACTATCAAACACGGCTAAAACTCACGTGATATGAGGTCGGAGTATGTCCGACTAGTTTCGGACCCATACGGGGCCCTTAGTCATTTTATTTTTATTTCTGGCTTTAATTTTAATATTTGGTAATCCATACTGTAAAACATGCTAAAGTATTAGCTGACATACTCAAATAAAAAAGCATATCCATCAGTTAGAGAGTATTACGATTACCCATCTATCGGTACGCACGTAAAGCCGACATCAGAGTTATTTGACCTACCTATCAAAAAAGTCAAAATCGCAATTTCGCAATATATTTTAAATAGAACACAGATTATAGAATAATAGGCAGATAGAGCATACGAAACAAATTTACATTCCTAATACAAGTTCAAACGAAGCAAACAACACGAAGCGTCACATCAGTAATTTTCAAGATTATTGAAGAAAAATGTTTTTAAATATTTTAAAACCTGTTGACAAAAACTTTTATTGGTATGTTGATTATAAGTCTATTATGATAACAATTTACCTAATTGTTGTTAGTGTTAATCTTGAAATACAAATTATGAAAAACAAGTGCAAATGCCGATGTCAAGGAGACGCGTGACGTTTGTTTTTTTATAGGTTTCACCGGCCTCTGATTCTATAGACTCATTCTGCATCATTCTTTATTCTGTGGTAGCGATCAATCGAATCCAAGTCACCTGCACTTAATTGCCACCACCCACGAAAGTTCCAGCACCTTGCAGAGACCGCCAATGCGTTTCCGGCTGCGTAGGAATTTGTTAATCAGCCCTTTGTACAAACCGATATCAAAGCTCATTCAGCAAACCCACAGGAATCGGATCCGTAATTTGCATGTGCGTAGGAAATGACTGGTGTAAGGGGAAGTTGAAAAATACCAGACTACCAGGTGATGACAATATAATGAAAAATACTTGGACATTGCTCACGAGATTACTTCCATGTGGAATGTTGAACCACGTCTGGGTCACCAATTTCGCCATGCAGGTTTTATATGTTTGGTATATATTGATATAAAGGAATGAGGCAATGCTGTAAACTGATTATAATAATTGTATAAGGATATAAAATAAAAGGTTTATCAAATAGGTGATGCGGAGTGGAATGCTGAACTGATAATCGTGTAATCAAGTAATGAATGGGCAAAGCAATCTATCCACGCATGCGTGTTTCACAGCATTCTAAATATGAAATAAATATGATACGGAAAATGTAAATTGCCAGACCTATGACTGGGCGAACTAAGGAGTTCGCCACAAGTCAACCGTTTTTGTTCTGATAGTCGTTTAGTCAATGGTCTTATAGTGAAAAGCTTCGACCAATTCGACTAGCTGTTGGAACAAGGATCGGATACAGAAGGTGGTAATTTTTGAACGGCGCGTATACCTCACAGCAAGATTGAAGATTGGGTTTTTTAATTTTACGTGAACAATTTTTAGTACCTAATAATTTACCTACTACTAAACCTAATATTTTCTAGGTATTTCTTCAAGCTTTTAGGAAAGTCTTATTGTAGTGTTAATGATTATATAAATGATAAAAAAGTTTGGTGTTAAACTGTATTATGTGACTGTGTGCTTAGTTTTAAATAAGTTTGTAAAATGGTGGTAAACAAAAAAAAATTAAACCTTGGCTGAGTTTGTTGTGGGCTCTTCTCGGACCAAGGCGCGTTTGGAACCCTCGTAACTTTAACTTTAAGTTTTCGACTATTATTACCACCATTAGATTAAATTAAATTATGACATAATTGTAAACTGAAACCTTATTAAAATAAATGAATTTTGAATTTTGAATGTTTCTTATCCAATATTTCTTATTAATAAGGATTGTTTTTTATGTTGCGGTTTTCCGGTTTTAATCCAATCAAATAAGTAAAAAAAATCAGTTGTAACGGTGTTATACACGGCCACGCGCGTGAGGTAAAAACGGATGTGAGGGGGAGGAAAATCTTTGTTTTTCCAGTAAAACCAATTATCATCATCAACTTTTATTTCCATTATTATATGTGGGCTTCAGTACCTATACACGAGTAAATAGTTAGGTAAATTGAAGATATAAATGCATATGTTATATTATACACTAACTGACGCCGCGCGGTTTTGTTTCCGATCCCGTAGGAATATGGGCATAATAAATGCCTTCCTCGATAAATGGGCTATCTAACACTGAAAGAAATTTTCAAATCAGACCAAATCGCTGAGGTACGTCAGTGAATTCGATTCTTCTGTGGAGTCGATCACTCAGAGACACTCCAAGCATAGCTCGCTCCATCGCCTGCTGAGTGACTTTGAGCCTTCTTAAGAGGCCTATAGTTACCTCGCATGGTAGCTTGACCCTTAATTGTTGTTTAGGTTCTAATGAATATTATGAAACCCTATTAGTAGCTAGACATTTAACTATGAGTAATTTTGTCCCTTCGAAAAAGAACCATGAATTTCATGGTTACGTTATTCATTCATACGTTGACAACCTATATTCAGCTTACTGCTAAGCACGAGTCTCCTTTCAGTATGAGAGGGGTTAGGCCAATAGTCTACTACGCTGGCCCAATGCAGATTGGCAGACTACACACACGTAGATAATTAAGAAAATTCTCAGTTAGGCAGGTTTCCTCACGATGTTTTTCCTTCACTGTTCCGTTAAGTTGAAACTAATTTACGAAGGTAACGAAATTAACGTAATAAATACTTATCTAAATCAAACAAAACCATTACATTCTAGTAATCAAAGATCCTAGGGGCCAATTTAAATTAATATACCTACGTACCGGACAATGCAATGAAACAACAATAAAATAGTATCCCAACTATACACCCTTATTGCTATAAAGATAAAGTTCAAAATTCAAAGGAGTTTGTCAATAGTAGCAAACACAATCTCTAATTAATCCTTACGTATTAAGCCTTGTGATAACATTCTAAGGGTTTATGGAGACATCAAAACCAGTAAGGCATCTTATACCTGCCACCGTCAAAGACTCATCATCTGCAGTCATTGGTTTGCTGTGCGAATTTGAACTCTAATTCAATAGCAATACGTCCCGATTATACATTTCTATTATTCTCTATCAGAACAGCGGTAACAAGGAATAATCAATCTTATTTTCTGCAACTTAAAGTTGCATTTCGCTTGGTTACATACTTAAAACTCTACTAGACAATTTTGATATGTGTTGCTAGGGAAACTGAAACCTTATGTAGTTACAAATAAGGTTTGTTTATAGACAAACAAAGTTCATGTATGTGTCTAATTAAAAGTGTAGTTTCGAAAATTTGATCATGAAAGATAAAGTGAACACAAAAATTCAAAGGAAATAAAGGTTTTTTTAATTAAGTGACGTCACCGCCACACCGAAATGATCATTAACAAATAAAGGCGATAAGTTACAGAACATACACACAAAAAAACACATAATACACAAACACAATTGAATTGAGAACCTCCTCCTCCTCCGAGACCTTTGAGGTCAGTTAAAAATATAAATTACAGGGATTTACCCGCGCTACAAACGTTCACTTTTTCTAATCAATTTTTTTTCAAAATCTTTAGAAAATACTGCATAAGTGTACAGTTAAAACTAACTATAGTTTACGTACGATTTAATCAGAGAAATTACAGAACCACGCTAAATTACAGACCTCTAGAAATAATCATCATCATCATCATTAACAATCCATATTCGGCTCACTGTTGAGCACGCGTCTCGTACCAGTGTGAGAGGGGTTAGTGGATTCAGTTATGTGAGTGAGACATTGTATCAGAATGCTAAATCGCTTGGCGGTACGTCTTTGTCGGTAGGGTGGTAACAAGCCACGGCCGAAGCCTCCAACCAGCCAAAAAATCTACCGTTTTATATGTCTGAAGGCTTTCGTACTATTGTTTTGTCGCCTATTTATTGCATTACCTGAAACAATAAAAAAAAACCATTAAGTAATAGAAAAAACTCAAAAAATTAAGCTCACTAGTTAAATTTCGCAAACCATTTTGTGAAATAAAATTTGATTTAGAATAAAGGAATATCTCAAAGAAAATTGAGTGAAATCAAGGGCATAATAGTAAACGCGTTGAAGAGGAGGCGAAAATATTAAAAGTTCGCGCAAATTTTGCGAAAATCGATTACGTAGCGTGCGAAAAAAAAAAAGTTATCACAATTTATTCGCAAAAAGGAGAGAAATCGGGCAAAATAAATCAGCTTTAAAATCGAGTCACCCGCAAAAGGCCCGAAAGACAGTAAATAGATTTGAAAATCGTTTAGATTGGAGAAAGGTTCGTCCAAAATTATTTTTTTCCCCTTACGCCGCAAAATTGCTGGGTGAACTCTGTTTTCATCGGATATCCTCTCTGGAACCTACTGAGTAGGGTCAGGAAAAACATTAGTGAGTAAATTAACCTTTTGTTATTTTGTTTTTAGATTTCGCTTCGCTCGCTTGAATTAATTTCGCTTTATATTCTATGTAAAATTAATTTCTCTTTCTATTACATGTTATTATATCACGCAAGTTTATTTATATTCTGTATAAAAGCTTGATTATGGTATGTAGAATACGTAGAGTATGTAATATATATGAAAAAACTATACTCGTAAATTTAAGATAAGCAGGGAACGAATATTGTAACATGCTAACATTTAGGCGAAAGTTCGATTCATCATTATCAACCCATATTCGGCTCACTGCTGAGCTCGAGTCTCTTCACAGAATGAGAGAGGTTAGGCCAATAGTCCACCACGCTGGCCCAATGCGGATTGGTAGACTTCACACACGCAGAAAATTAAGAAAATTATCTGGTATGCAGGTTTCCTCACGATGTTTTTCCTTCACTTGAGACACGTGATATTTAATTTCTTAAAATGCACACAACTGAAAAGTTAGAGGTGCATGCCCCGGACCGAATTCGAACCCACAGCAGAGGTCATATCCACTGGGCTATCACGGCTCTCTGTATACTAAATACTTTAAATACTTTTTTTTTTTTCTTTTTTATTATTCTTTACAAGTTAGTCCTTGACTACAATCTCACCTGATGGTAAGTGATGATGTAATCTAAGATTGAAGCGGGCTAACTTGTTAGGAGGAGGATGAAATCCACACTCCTTTCGGTTTCTACACAACATTGTACCGGAACGCTAAATCGCTTGGCGGTACGTCTTTGACTTGGTGGTGTGTGGTAGGGTGGTAACTAGCCACGGCCGAAGCCTCCCACCAGCTAGACCTGGACCAATTAAGAAAACCTCAATCAGCCCAGCCGGGGATCGAACCCAGGACCTCCGTCATTAAATCCACCGCGCATACCACTGCGCCAAGGCGGCCGTCAAAACTGTCTGTGAATTTAAATATGTGTTTACGGTCAACGTTTTAGTAAGTTGTTTCGTCTAGCTTTTTCTGCTGTCGGTACACAAAATCTCGCCGCCTCTCATCCGTCTTGCTGAAATTCCGTCATTTGTTAGGAGATGAGAGCAGACAGACACACATCCGCCAGCCGGTGCAGATAATCCCACCTTATAAATGCACTGCACCGCTTACGTAAATAAACTTAGATAGCGCTAACTACACCAGTTTGATAGACCTCCGTATTGTATATGGCGTGATACTTCAAAGAGCTCAAGCTATAAACAGACATAACAAATTCGCTAACTACGCCAGTTTGATAGACCTCCGTATTGTATAAGGCGTGATACTTGAAAGAGCTCAAGCTATAAACTGACATAACTAATTAAAAAAATTAAAAAACCTGACTGCCTGATCTGCTTGCACCAAGTCATCCATCTCGCGTATTTTGTGTAGCGATTAATAAATAACATTTTTCTAACTGTAGGTTTTTTTTAATGTGGCCATGATATACCTACCATTTAGAAATCCTCTTGAGTCCTTAAATTTGATACCCATTGATTGGCCATGATATACCTACCATTTAGAAATCCTCTTGAGTCCTTAAATTTGATACCCATATCAATGGGTATCAAATTTTATACCCATATCAATGGGTATATTAGTCTAATATTGTGATCAATATTCGAAAATGTTTTTTCATTGCAAACAAACAAACAAAAGTATTTTACCTCTAGAAAGCCCCGATATTTGGGAGTGTCAAAGGCTATATTTTATCTCCGTATGCTCACAGAAATGGGCCGTGATAGCCCAGTGGACCTCTGCCTCCGATTTCAGATAGTGTGGGTTCGAATCCGGTCCGGGGCATGCACCTCCAACTTCTTCATTATGTGCATTTTAACAAATTAAATATCATGTGTCTCAAACGGTGAAGGAAAATCGTGAGGAAACCTGCATACCTGAGAATTTTCATAATTCTCTGTGTGTGTGAAGTCTGTCAATCCGCATTGGGCCAGCGTGGTGGACTATTGGCCGAACCCCTCTCATTCTGAGGAGACTCGAGCTCAGCAGTGATCCGAATATGGGTTGATAATGAATGAAAGCTGACAGAGACACTATGCGGGGTGTAGGTAATAGGCCTAGTCAAATCTATACTAATATTATAAAGCTGAAGAGTTTATTTGTTTGGTTGAACGCGCTAATCTCAGAAACTACTAGTCCGATTTCAAAAATTCTTTTAGTGTTAGATAGCCTATTTATCGAGGAAGGCTATAAGCTATATATTATCCCCGTACTCCTACGGGAACGGGAACCACGCGGGTAAAACCGCGTGGCGTCAGCTAGTATACAATAAAATGTTATAGATAGTTTACGCTATTCGTTCTCGTTTA
The DNA here is from genome assembly GCF_947172395.1 of Bicyclus anynana. NCBI lineage: Eukaryota > Metazoa > Arthropoda > Insecta > Lepidoptera > Nymphalidae > Bicyclus > Bicyclus anynana. The sequence continues at coordinate 7,474,983 of NC_069107.1, forward strand.
TGAGATATTGCAGTTGGGCATTCCCCTGGTGACTGGCGATTGCAGTGGTGACCAATTCATCACTAACTTTAATGTCTTCTGCGACCCGGGCCAGGGGAGTTCAAGTTTCTGGACGTAGAGAAATGGTATCGGCTGTTATTATTGATCTCGGTGTGCCCCAGTGGTTGGCCTTTGCGGCTTCGCAATATGTAGTCCTGGGTTTGATTTGGCTCGGGCTTTAATCCAGTGGTATAGTCCAGTCTATATGATTTCTGGATTCGAATCCTCAGTTGGGCTTAGTTTTTCTTTCTTATAAGAAATTTTCATTTAAAATTGTAAGCCATGAGTTGGGGTGGCGTTACACCCCAAGCCTCGGAGAGATTGTTAAACGGTAATGATCATTAGCATCTAAAAGTGGTCGTTAATTAATTTAAAATTCACCCTACACACGCCAACCCGCATTGAAGCAGTGTGATGGGTAAGCTCCATATCCGTTTACTCTAAGGAGGTCTGGTCATGTGGTGGACCGTTAAAATAAGCTGATGATGATAATAATGATGATGATGATGATGATGATGATGATGATATTATAAAGCTAAATACATTTATTGAGGAAGTTTATAGGCTATATATTATCCCCGTATTCCTATGAGAAAGGGAACCACGCGAGTGAAACCAGCTAGTTAACAAATATACCAGCTGAAATCATATTTCAAACATCTAGATAATATTATATTTATTTGCAAAAGTCCATAAATAAGCATAAACAAGCGTAAACAACGTATTTTCAAGTCAAACTCAAAGTTCCACAAAACGATACAGAGAATTTTTCACATATTGTCGCTATACGGAAAGCGATGAAACTGCAATATCTAAAGTTGTAAACTTAGCGATATCAAAACTTCGCCACATTTTTATAAGTCTTGTGAACATTTTTCAAAGTTTAAAAATATACACTACTTTGTGACATAGTTTTATGAATTGAGAAAGCTCTGAATCGGCTAGATTGACTTTGACGAAAATTTCACTAGCAGATAGCTGATAGTTTAGAGAGTATTTTTTTTTAGTCTCTCATTATTCCTGCAATCTGTCGTGAGTCATTCAGCGGGATTTTAAGTATGTTTAACCATTCGCTGCCCGCGAGTATTTTATCGAAAAGCCCGTCTGCGTTGAAGAAGCCGACAGTCAGGGAATGCGGTTTTAATCTACCGTTGTGAGCCATTTAAAAAATCTTTATATTCCTCTATGTCCTTTATGTCCTCGCCTATTGCCCTTAGTTTACTTTATATTTTTTTACATGTCACGTAACGGATACGATGGGCGACTGGTCGTCCATTTAGGAGTCAAGTGGGTCTTAATGCGTGTTTGGTGCGAAATCCAGTGATTTGCCCAAATATAATAATGTAGTGTCTATTTCATGACATCCTGTGGTGCTCGTCTCTTGAGCCTTTTGAAAGTTGTTGGTTTCTTCATCATTAGGTTCCTTGCAAGCTGATTTGGATGTTTACGAATACGCTTTTGGTATGTTTTCATTGAGTGTGCAACTTCCACAGATATAATTAGCTTTTAGCGTTGTCTGTTCTGTGGCAACTGTTTTATAGTTTTAATTTTTAGTTCACGATGCAGGCGATGATTTTTGATGTACATTTTTCAGAGAGTAAATAAGGCTACTTTTTTACATCTAGGCGGACGAAGTAACGGAAACGGCTAGACCGAGTTTGATAGAACCTTCACTAGCAAAGAGCTGATGTAATAGAGTAACTTTATATACTTTTTTATTCCAAGCGGATAATTTAAAAGATAATATAAATAGTAATCTTAAGATTCTCCGAATTCCCGCACTCAATCTATTATCACCCAATTTAGAACACCAACATCGTGAGTAAAGTTAGGTACATTTTTCGTTTACAAGTTCCCGATTTCTTGCAACAAACTCTGAAACGGGTATGCCGACTTTGATGAAACCTTCACAAGCTGATAGCTGATATAATATCGAGCAATTTAGGCTACTTTTATTTCTTCCTAGATAAAAGCTAGTATAAATATATAGCTTGAAACTTTCCGCACTCCGTCTATTATCACCCAATTTAGAACACCCATATCGTGAGTATAAAGTTTGCTACATTTTTCGTTTACAAGTTTCCGTTTTCTGGCAACAAACTCTGAAACAGCTAGACCGAATTTGATGGAACATTCACTGGCAGATAGCTGATATTATAACGAGTAATTTATGCTACATTTATTTCTTCGTGGTTAAACGTTAGTATAAACATATAAGAGCCGTGATAGCCCAGTGGATATGACCTCTGGCTCCGATTCCGGAGGGTGTGCGTTCGAATCCGGACCGGGCATGCACCTCCAACTTTTCAGTTGTAAGAAATTAAATATCACGTGTTTCAAACGGTGAAGGAAAACATCGTGAGGAAACCTGCATACCAGAGAATTTTCTTAATTCTCTGCGTGTGTGAACTCTGCCAATCCGCATTGGGCCAGGGTGGTGGACTATTGGTCTAACCCCTCTCATTCTGAGAGAAGACTCGAGCTCAGCAGTGAGCCGAATATGGGTTGATAATGATGATGATGATGATAAATATATAGCTTCAAACTTTCCGCACTCCGTCTATAACCACCCAATTTAGAACAGCAATATCGTGAGTAAAGTTTGCAACATTTTTCATTTGCAAGTTCCCGATTTCCGGCAACAAACTCGCGCAATATCTTGCGAACTGCTAAGGAATATTACGTGATAACTATTGGCAATGAGGGGCGGGCGATAATATCGCCGCATGAATACCGATTTGCGGAACATACGGCCCTTTAATAATGGTTATATTCAAATGTACGTTCTATGATTTTTTTTCTATGTTTTTTTTTTCTGTCGAGTCGTGACGCCACCAAGGTTGATGCCTGAAAATCAGCGTTGCAGTTGCAAACACTGCAGCACCATGCTGAGGCAGCGACCTTTTCAGCTGAGATAAAAATATATATATCAATATAAACTGTATTAGGTAGACTATCGTCGTCATCAACCCATATTCGGCTCACTGCTGAGCTCGAGTCTCCTCTCAGAATGAGAGGGGTTAGGCCAATAGTCCACCACGCTGGCCCAATGCGGATTGGCAGACTTCACACACGCAGAGAATGAAGATAATTCTCTGGTATGCAGGTTTCCTCACGATGTTTTTCCTTCACCGATTGAGACACGTGATATTTAATTTCTTAAAATGCACACAACTGAAAAGTTGGAGGTGCATGCCCCGGACAGGATTCGAACCCACACCCTACGGAATCGGAGGCAGAGGTCATATCCACTGGGCTATCACTGCTCTAGGTATTAGGTAGACTATACGTATAGAGAATACATTGAATAGAATAACATAGAGGCTGCACATCGGGAGGCACTATTTGCCCAGAAGTGCAGTCGTGTTTTTTTAATTATAATTATCTTAATTTTAAGTTAATTTAGTTTGAACTATTTCTGTCCAGTCTTAAGCTGAATAAATGAGTTTTATTATTATTATTTTTTTATTATTCTTTACACAACTTAGCCCTTGACTACAATCTCACCTGAAGTGATGATACAGTCTAAGATGGAAGCGGGCTAACTTTTCAGGAGGAGCTTGAAAATCCACCCCCCTTTTCGGTTTCTACACGACATCGTACCGGAACACTAAATCGCTTGGCGGTACGTCTTTGTCGCTAGGGTGGTAACTAGCCACGGCCGAAGCCTCCCACCAGCCAGACCTGGACCAATTAAGAAAATCTCAATCAGCCCAGCCGGGGATCGAACCCAGGACCTCCGTCCGCCACAGAGGCCGTCGGTGATGTTTCCTCCATGGCGCAGTGGTATGCGCGGTGGATTTACATGACGGATTGAGGTTTTCTTAATTGGTCCAGGACTGGCTGGTGGAAGGCTTTGGCCGTGGCTTACCAAGCGACAAAGACGTACCGCCAAACGATTTAGCGTTACGGTACGATTACCTGTAGAAACCGAAGGGAGTGTGGATTTTCATCCTCCTCCTAACAAGTTAGCCAACCATCTTAGATTGCATCATCATTAGTACAGATTGTAGTCAAGGAATAATTTGTAAAGAATAAAAAAAGTCATAAAATTTAAACAACTGGTATTAGTCACTTTGTAAGGGAAATTTCGTTTAAAAGATGGTTCCATTACAGCCAGTGTAATATAAACGTATCACTCTCAGACAACAAAACAATAACAATAACACCAAATAACAATAACAAATCAAAAAGTTCTCAATAGCACAAACTAAACTGAAGCTCTAGAAAATACAAATCACAATTCCCAATATAAATTTCCAGTACAGCGATCGTCGCATTAGTGACGTCATCCTGCAATCTTGCCGTCGCAGCCAACCAATGAACGCTATAAATTCCAAGTAGTATTCCAATTTTAAAATTGTAAATGTAAACTTCCTAGAATGTATCCCAGATAAAACCTCTTTTATGTGTTTGCGACTTTGCAAACTTTTTAATTTTCTGACCACCAAATCGAACGCATTCAAAATGGTATTCCAAATTTAAAATATATTATCTTTATGTTTCATTCCTACTATATATAAATAGATTGACTGATTTTTAAATACGCCATGTTTTGAGATTTTCAAGTGACTATTGTTTGGCAAACTACTTAGGTAGGTACATATTATATGCCATAATTTCGTCCACGTTCATATTACATTGGCGTCTGTTATTAGCACAGAGTAAAGAGGATACAGAGTGAGCCTTACAAGCAGCGTGGTGAAGCCGGTAAAACCCATAAAAACAAACGTCACACGTCTCATTGACATCTGCATATACAAACTTTTTTCTTAATTTGATAATAACAATAATTACGTAAATTAATATAATATTCATAATTACCAATAAAAAATAATCATATTTCTTTAATTTTGTGAACAGTTTTTAAAATACGCCATTTTTCTTGAATAATATTGAAAGTTACTGATGCGACGCTTCGTGTCGTACTGAATTGAGAATGTATTAGTTTTTGAATTTTTGTATTCGGAGCGGCTATGACACCGTCGTGTTCTGTACGCTCCATCTGCCTATTACTGATTAATCTGTGGTTAGTAGTATCATAATAGAATTCCATAACGGTAGCCCAGAATCCTAGGGTGGGCACGGCCCACCCGGCCCCTATATACGCCTATGCGCGAATAAATGTTTTTTTTAAATCCCCGGGAACAGTACTTTTATCTAAATTAAATTCTACACCTTGATAAAGTGTAGATAAAATTGATTGAGATTGAGATATTTTAAAGTAAGTTACAAACAAACAAATTGGCTTTAATTTTATTTATGTTTTAACTTAAAAAAGATATTATAATACTTTTATATTTTCTGGAGAACCGAAATAAATTATTTCAGTTATAATTAGCATTAATTAATACCCTTTGTTAACATAAAATTTAAAAGCAAAAAGTTTGTTCAAACATAATAGAGCTGTATTTTTAAGTTCAAAAGAAAAATAAGTTAATATTTGACGGTACAATATAATTATTTAAAATCATAATAATTATAATGAATCTTACAAAATGGGAGTTCTTTCAAAACAAACAGAAAATTAAATATTTATATTGCTGGCTTGATTAAATTGGTGAGCAAAGATTTCGTAAAAACTTTCGATACTTTGATCGTATTCTGGGGTTTTCTTTTCTTTCCGCTCCTGTTTGACTTGACAAGACGAAGATTTTTTTTAAATTTCTAATATGGCCTTTGCTTATCTATACTAATATTAGCTGAAGCTGAAGAATTTGTTTGTTTGTTTGATTGAACGCGCTAATCTCAGGAACTACTGGTCCAATTTGAAAAAATCTTTCAGTGTTAGATAGCCCATTTATCGGGAAAGGCTATAGGCTATATATTATCCCCGTGTTTTTACGGGAACGGGAATCATGCCGGTAAAACCGCGAGGCGTCAGTTCGTAGATTTATGTATTCCTTGCTTTCGATCTAAGAGTCTGAAAGACCAAATAACGAATCGGGCGAATAATTGTACAAGTAAGGTCACAATAAAACGTGAACTTGTAAGAAATGTTTTTTTTTAAAAGCTAGCAACATAAATAGAAAATTTAAAATAAATAATTATAACCACAGTTATATCCATATTTTTAATAAAGGCTTGTACACCCGAATAATTTTCGAAAGCATTATTCTCTTTGATGAATCTGTTTATAATCATCAAAGTATTTTTTTTTACCTAAATAGAATTTTAAATTTTCTTAATGAAATGAATTAGCACCCTTTGCAATTTTGGGGCGAAAACGGCTTTTGCAGAATTTTTGTTTTGTGAATTTAATTTCGAAATACGTGTACCGACATCTAATTGAAATTGAAATCCTTTGAAAATAGTTGAATTTTTTAACCTTCCAAACATTTTCAACCGTTTCTGAAAATGGAGAAGGGTTATTCGTATCCATTACAAATTATAAAAGACTATGAGTAGGTGTTAGTAAGTCAACATACGGACAAGATATCTGTCGTATCCGTTAGTAGATAAATAAGTAGACTATCAACTAGCACAAAGTGTAGTTTGTTTAAACAAATCCCGCCTGTAGGTAAGACTAGAGAGGTGGAGAAGAAATCACGATTCCGTGTATACGTGCTTCACAATCACACTGCTGTGGCTAATGGCTTGGTGGTGAACCGAGCGGGTAGCGGAGCGATTAGCGGGAACAGAAAACTGCAAGTCCTTGCCTGAGCGGTTAAGGTATGACGATAGAGGGCAGTCAAAAGATACGTGCATCATCACGTTCACCTTTCTGTGCCTATATGAAGATTACTCTGCCGCACCTAATATTACATTTACATTAGTAATGATAGGGCTAAAACTTTCTTGTAAGTACTGGACCTGTGTCAGAAGGTCACGCCGTTATCGATACAGACTAGGCCTTCTTTAATTTAATTCATACATACATACATTTATGATTAAATATGGAATCAAAAATAAATATTTTGATTAAGAACTTAGTCGACCTATTAAGTTAGAGAGACCATCCGATGTTAAAAAAACATTAACAATCGTTTATAACACCTAGGTGTTCAGTCTTATGAGGAGATTGTACAACATATAAAACTATACTATATACTAGAAACAGCCATACGGTTTGGCGGCATAAATAAATTTTTCTGTACGATATTCTCGGACGAGTTCTGTTACAAGGTTCTACTAATAATGCCACCACCGTCTAGTATGCTAAGCTAGCTTTGAATTTCATTCATTAGAAAATGCAAGGTTTACAGTTTGTTCTTTTAGATACATGCCCTTATACTTTCTACCTTAACAGGTGTATGAATATTAAAAATAATGTTATATTACTAACTGCTTTGCTAACATGGTTTAAGCAAATAAACATTAACAACATTAGCTAATAATTCTCAACAACATTAGCTTTTATAACACCTATCTTTAAATATCGCTACCGCTTTTGAACCTAACCTCTCCCGAACACAAAGACAAGATGCAACGAAGCTTCGAACTTTTACCGTTTGTTCCTACGTACTTCCCAGTTCTATACAAGTTGTACAATACTGCTGTATAACTACAATACAACTTACTGAGCTATTTACGTCACTAGGAGAAACAGCTTGTGTAGTAAGCAGATGGTCTCTTAAACTATTTTTTTTTTACTGTTGACTTTTTAGTTTAGTGTTTTGATTTATTTACGACTTACCTCGCGACTTTGTCCGTAATCTTAAAAGATAGACTGAGAGATGATATTATTTTTTTTTCAAAAGAAAATCAAAAATCAAAATCAAAAAATCGTTTATTTCAAGTAGGCTCAGTTTACAAGCACTTTTGACACGTCAGTTGACTATTTGTAAAGATTCTACCACCGGTTAGGAAGGCAGGTTCTGCTGAGAAGATACCGGCAAGAAACTCAACAGTTGCTCTTTTGAGAAAGTCATACAGTATTATAATTTACAATTGATAACAATTACTGTTTACATTTCTTATAGTTTTACTTCCTGTGTGAAGGTGGAACTGGAAGCTGATCCAACGGCTTCCAAGCATCTTTATCATTAAGGAACTCGTCAATGTTGTAGTAACCTCGACTAAGTAAATGTTTCTTAACACATTGCTTAAAGCTATGCATTGGCAGGTCTATCACAGTCTTGGGGATCTTATTATAGAAGAGTACACACAAACCTGCAAAAGATTTTTTTACTCTTTGGAGACGATATGCAGAAATAACTAACTTATGCCCGTGTCTAGTAAGACGTGGGTTTAAATCTCCTTTTCGTTTGTACAAAAATTAATATTTTGTCTTACATAGACTATACTGTTATATATATAATTGACAGGCTAGTGTTAGTATACCTATTTCTTTAAACGAAGGGACTCGCGTGATTTTAATTGATATATTGCCATATCAATACATTTATGTATGTATACTAATATTATAAAGCTGAAAAATATGTTTGTTTATTTGATTGAACGCACTAATCCAATTTGAAAAAGTATTTCAGTGTTAGATAGCCCATTTATCGAGGAAGGTTATATATTATCCCCATATTTCTACGGAAACGGGAGCCACGCGGGTGAAACCGCGCGGCGTCAGCTAGGTAAATAAAATTGAAGTGTCTGTCTGAGATTTTAACAAAGACTTTCTTCTGTTAGATATTTTAAGAGCCTACGAAGTCACCGCAAAAAGTTTGTTATATCATCAAAGGGATTAGACACTGTTTTCGATGAAAACTCCGAGGGCTTGACTTTTTCCGACAGCATTATCATCATCTATCAATCAATCGTTCATAACAGTCCAGATGGGCCGTGCGGACAGGGGGGCGTGTAGCGATGAATGAAAAACCTACGACTGATGCACCTCACTTCACCACACGCACGATTTTACACCCGCAGTCATTCCCCCCGTCGCCCGCATATCATGGGAGTATTATCAAAGAACTAGCCAGATGTATTAATGAAAAGTCTACAAAAATTTGATATATTCGCGAACATACAGACATACAGATAGACGTTAACATCTGACAGTGTTAAGAATTTAACATTATCACCCGTCAACCCGAACTGAAGCAGCGTGGTGGGTCCAAACGCCCGACCCCGTAGGGGGCTGTTTAATTAGACTGATAATGATGATAGCACTTCAATACGGAAGAATTTAACTCTACCTACTTTATTGCACCTCATAAACTGCCGAGAATACAAAAGGTCGTAAGTCGTAACACTTCGACCCCGTACCGGGGATTTTAAACCCTAATGGTCATGATAAATCATATAATTATACCTTCTAAATTACCTAAGCCGACGCAACGAATATGATATGTGAAAGGTTACTTACATTAACACTTACAAACTAAAACATACCTTAATTGTATGAAGAAATAAAATTCATTTTCCTCTACACAATAATTGGGTAAATCAAGATGACCACTAATATACGAACAAAATAATAATTGAATATAAACTTTATTAATTATCTTATAAAGTCGTAATTTCTCTGTTGTGTAATTAAAATATTTCAATATAATTTTCAACTTTATGCCAATGACAATAGAGTTGTATTTTGTTCGTTGTTTTAAGGCGAAGTTTAAAATAAGGCTTATGTCAGACCTTATGACCTATTGCCCAATGCGATATTGCGAAGTACGTATAACGGTTTGGTTGTATTAATTGCTAGTAAACGGTGAGACAGGTGCTGTGAGCCATTATGGACTTTGCAGGAGGATTGTGTAATAAATTAATGGATACATTGGTATCTTGAGATATCAAAAGGCTGTATCTATGACCTTAGTAGATTAGCATTTGCTTTCGGCTAAGCTATCTGTCTCTAATATCTCGAATTTATCGGTAATTCGTTCTTGTTTCCGTGAGATTACGGGTATAAAATATAGCCTATGACATTCACAAATAATGTGGCTTTACAGTGGTAAAAGAATTTCTAAAATCGGTTCTGTAGATTCAGAGATTATCCCCTTCAATATCACAAACTTTACCTCTTTGTAATATCAAGTTAGCCCTTGATTACAATCTCACCTGATAATAAGTAATGATGCAATCTAAGTTGGAAGCGGGCTAACTTGTTTAAGAGGAGGATGAAAATCCACACCCCTATCAGTTTCTACACGACATCGTACTGGAACGCTAAATCGCTTGGCGGTACGCTTTTGTTGGTAGGGTGGTAACTAGCCACGACGAAGCCACCAGCCAGACCTGGACCAATTAAGAAAACCTCAATCGACCCAGCCGGGGATCGAACCCAGGACCACTGCGCCACGGAGGCTCGTGGTGCACCCTGCAGAGGGACCTACGAGGCTTTGGCGATGGTGGTATAACCACTTCGATTCGCCTATACTTCTCAAGTTACACAGGCCAGTGTCGGGCAGCTGCGACATCGGTGAGAGAAGTCCAGCCCTGCAAATGACCAACCCGCATGCCCAGCGTTGTCATTCTTGGGCATTGTCTTGTCAGCATGGTGGACTATTAGCCTAACCCTCATACTGAGAGGAAACTTGTGCTCAACAGTGAGCCCAATATGGGTTGTTAGTTATGAAGTGTTGCTCTAGGTTATGGTATTTATAAAATGTCTGTCACAATGTCTGTCTGTGTGTAACAAAATTTCATGCCACGGTAATGATCCCTAAGCCCGTGTACGCATGGTAATTACGTCGCTCGCTCTGCCGCGTCATCCATCACACAATATGTCATTAAAACTTTACATAACCAGCGGTAATAGAGCTGTGTGTCACATATCATGAGATTACAAGCATTTGCAAATGTGGCTTTACGTTCCAAAATAATAATCTATGGTTAATTATTATAAAGAGATAAAGTTTGTGAAACGATTTTGAGAAATCTTTTCCGACTGAAAAACTACGTTATTAGTATATTTGTCTTAAGCTATAATTTAGCTAACGGGAACTACGCGGATGAGACCGCGAGCAAGTCGCGTGCTGGTTACTACCTCTTTAATCTGGCCCTATCGCAAAGTCCGTTCTTAGCGGACACCTATTGACTATAAGCTACCTCCCTATCAATTTTTTTCTTTATATGTCAAGCGGTTTTTGAGATTGCGTGATGAATGACCTTTCGCATATATATATTTAGATTATTACAAACCAGTATACCACTAAACTTTTTTGCGCCGCGTAGTGGCATTCCGTATTGTCTTGCACTATATGTACTTATCTATTGTACCTATTAAGTATTCTGTGGTACCTAACTGTACTAGTATGTCGTGTATTGTATGTACTGTTAAATACTCGTATTGATGTGGGCTATAGAAAATATAAATGTAAAAACATTGTATCACACGTCTGTGTGTCTGTAACAAAGTGTTTCATGCCACGGTAATGATCCCTAAGCCCGTGTACGCATGGTAATTACGTCGCTCGCTCTGCCGCGTCATCCATCACACAATATGTCATTAAAACTTTACACAACCAGCGGTAATAGAGCTGTGTGTCACAGATCATGAGATCACGTTTACAAATGTGGCTTTACTTTCCAAATTTTTTTTTTTTTTTTTGGTGGATGGTAAGTGAATCAATCAATCTAAAGATGGAAGCGGGCTAACTTGTTAGGAGTAGGATGAAGTCCATACTCCTTTCGGTTTCTACACGACATCGTACGCTAAATCGGTTGGCGGTACGACTTTGTCGGTAGGGTGGTAACTAGCCACGGCCGAAGCCTCCCACGAGCCAGACCAATCCACCACCTCCCATGGCCGTTTCAACCTCTCGGTAATTTGGGCCGAATCGAGGCAGGGCGAACCCGGTACTTGCTCTTGGCGTTTTCTCGGGACGCCTCCTTGACTCCCTACAAGTTATTTTCTCTTTTCGCTCCTTGTCCCTTGATACTCACTCTCCGCCTTCTTGGGCTGGACGACACACGACGTTGAGATCAGCCAGACCAGGACCAATTAAGAAAACCTCAATCGGTCCAGCCGGGGATCGAACCCAGGACCTCCATCTAGTATACCACTGCGCCAAGGAGGTCGTCAAACAAAATTACAATTTTAACGAAATTACACACAACTAGAAACCATGATGATGGTGATAATTCTTCCGCAGGGTTCTGTAGTGCTAACATACGACCATCGACATATATCGTGAAAAGAAATAGACAAATTTCAACCAATAGCAGCGCAACCCGAAATACAGCTATCTCTTTCAATGCGTTAGAACGAAAGAGATGGAACTGGGCCGTGATAGCCCAGTATGAGTATGCCTTGAAGATAATTTCTGGTAGATAATGATGATAATTCTTTCGCGAGGTCGTCTTAATTGTACTAGCCTGGGAAAGTGGGAATTTTCGGAAGAAATTTACCATTGACTGAGACGAGAGATTAATAGTAATTTTACCTCCCAGATTGTTAGACTTTTCCGATTATTTTAACAACTATCGTAATATTTCAATCAATTTACACAAAATCTTAACAATTTATGTTATCTCTTCAATCTTTTATTGGTAAAAAGAGCTGTGATAGTACAGTGATTATGACCTATGCCTTTGATTCAGAGGGCGTAGGTTTGAATCCAGTCCGGGGTCATGCACTTCCAACTTTTCAGTTATGTGCATTTTATAAAATTAAATATCACGTCTCAGAGGGTGAAGGCAAAACATTGTGAGAAAAACTGCATACCTGAAATTTTTTTACACGTGTGAAGTCTGCCAGCCGCATTGGGCCATCGTGGTTGACTATTAGCCTAACCCCTCTTATTCTGAGAGGAGACTCGTGCTCAGCAGTGAGCCGAATATGGAACAATAATAATAGATTGAGAGCACTTTAACCAAAGTAGGTTACGCACTACTGGTCTACAGTTCCCTTGAACTTTTTAAACACAATATGTTATTACACTTGACGGGTTAACACTTCGAAAAACACAAGATAACCACACTTCAAAATAACCTTTCGGCAAGATAACTATCTATCTTAATAGATAAAGCGGCTAATTCGCTGAATGCGTTTAAAGAACGCCTTTTGTGATTACGCAATCGCAATAATGATCACAATGTTTATCAGTGATTGCGATCGGATTGAGCAATCTACATAGTGTAAGAGTCAGCTACCATTTAATTTGTTTAAAGTAAACGCTAGTTGAGGTGTGTGGATAGATGTTTGTAATTAAATAACTCCTAAATGGATTTTGAAATTGGGCACATAGATAATTTATAGCAAATTTTATTTATTTTGTATGTTATACGATATTTTCGCAAAAAACAGATATACATAAATGAACATTTAGATTTACATCATCATCATCATTATCAGCCCATATTCAGCTCACTGCCGAGCACTAGTCTTTTCTCAGAATGAGAAGGGTTAGACCAAGTAGTTCAGCACGCTGGCCCAATGCGGATTGAAAAACTTCACACAGCAAATCTATGTACATCTAATTAAGCCATTTGAATTACATATTAGTTAAAAAAGATAAACATCATGAAAATGTACGCAAATTTATCTTACTTTCTAACACTATAATAAAATTAGTTAAAAGTAATGTTAAAACCCTTTGACTTTAAGTGACAAACATAAAATAAAACAAAAATAATTCTTAGACCGGTATAGACACCGATATACCGGTCTAAGAATCGGTTAACATCTATTTTTCACACATATTGTGGTAAAATACCATTGACCTCTTACAATAAAAGGACACAAAAATCATGTAGAAAATTTCACTTAAAAACTGGCCAATTTTGCTTTGACAATTTTAGAATTATTGGTAACTAGCTGACGCCACGCGGTTTCACTGGCGTGGTTCCCGTTCCCGTAGAAATACGGAGATAATATATAGCCTTCCTCGTTAAAGGGGCTATCTAACACTGAAAGAATTTTTCAAATCGGACTAGTAGTTCTTGCGATTAGCGCGTTCAATCAAACAAACAAACAAACTCTTCAGCTTTATAGTTACAATAAGATGTCGTTACGGGTCTAAATAAACACGTTAACAAGCAAATTGCTCACTGGCTCTCAGACTAGATTCAATGAGTTGAAAGATCGATTTTGTAATACCATACTTAAGACGATAATCTATATTTTAATTTACATGTGATTATGAAACGGAATTTGCATAGGTCAAAATAAAATGTAAGAGGTTCTCTAGCTAACATTTACCTGTAGCTTTGTCTATAGTAGGTAATATTTATATTATTTTATTCTTGTAATATAACAAAGTATATTTTAGAATTTAAACTATCGTGAGTGTTATTCATATTAATTGATTATGAAACACTGCTAAAACTCACGTGATATTATCAGTTTGGAACGTGCCGCGATGCAAGAACCAGCTCATGACTAAGGGCCCCGTATGGGTTCGAAACTAGTCGGGCATACTCCGACCTAATATCACGTGAGTTTTAGCCGTGTTTCATAATCAATTAATATAACAAAGTACAGTATAAAAATAATAAATAGCATAAGAAGTAATTACAAATACAATTTTTTTTCATGAGGTGTGTAGGGTGAAAATTAGCGCAGCGTGCTCTTTGGTTTTTAGGAGTATATACCCCTCTCATTCTGGGAGGAGACTCGTGCTCAGCAGTGAGCCGGATATGGGTTGATAATGATGATGATTCAGCAATATGCTGAGCTGGGACCTTTTTCTAGATTATATCTCAGGGTATTTTTCTGGTGTAACTAGAAATAATTGTAATGTGTACATAATCATATCCTACTAATATTATAAACGCGAAAGTTTGTATGGATGTTTGTTTGGATGTCTGTTACTCTTTAACGCCGCAAGTGCTGAACCGATTTGGCTGACATTTAAAACAAAGATAGATTAACTGGATTAACACATAGGCTACTTATCATTCCGGAAAAATCCATGACGATAAAAGACGAAGTCTCGGGCGTCCGCTAGTTTAGTAATAAATATTTTTTTCTTTCTTTCTTTCAGTGGATTCTCGGGGCTGTTATAATGACGTCAACATCATTACAAGCCGCTGATGATGATAATGAACGATGGCGCCGTTGGACGCAAGAATGGCCATGTAGAAGACTGTAGACGTGGAAAAAACAGTGTGACTACTCCTTAGCATTAGGCTTCATTCAAAACCGAACAACTTCAAAGTTCAAGTTTCTTACTTAGCGAAGTTAAGAGTTTCTTAAAACAGATCAAAAACCAAACAGAATGACGTCATCATCATTACAAGCCGCTGATGATGATAATGAAGGATGGTGCCGCTGGACTCAAGAATGGCCATGTAGAAGATTGTAGACGCAGATAAAACGTTTTAACAGTGTGACTACTCCTTAGCATTAGGCTTCATTCAAAACCAAACTACTTCAGAGTTCGAGTTTCTTACTTAGCGAAGTTAAGAGTTTCTTAAAACAGATCAAAAACCAAACAGAATGACGTCATCATCATTACAAGCCGATGATGATGATGATGAAGGATGGTGCCGCTGGACGCAAGAATGGCCATGTAGAAGTCTGTAGACGCAGATAAAACGTTTTAACAGTGTGACTCCTCCTTAGCATTAGGCTTCATTCAAGGCCGAACAACTTTAGAGTTCCTGAGTTACGTAGCAAAGTTAAGAGTTTCATAAAACAGAATGATGTCATCATCATTACAAGCCGCTGATGATGATAATGATGAAAGATGGTGCCGCCGGACGCAAGAATGGCCTTGTAGAAGACTGTAGACGCGGAAAAAACGTTTTAACAGTGTGACTCCTCCTTAGCATTAGGCTTCATTCAAGGCCGAACAACTTTAGAGTTCGTGAGTTACGTAGCAAAGTTAAGAGTTTCATGCTAAAAGTTAATCTTTGCTGCAACTGAAAAGCTGCACGGATTTCGAAACATTCTAACTAAGTGCATATTTGCCGGGATCGGTAAATAACAGTTTTATGAATATCGGTTTTACCTGGAACTTTAACTTTAACTCGTACAACAAACTTTAACGGGAATTAAGTATTTATGTTGTTTATTGGTAACCTTAAAAGAGGAGATCTGCAGAAGAACCAAAGTCATCGACATAGAACGAGTCAATGATTCGCGAAGCTGAAGTGGCAATGGGCGGGGGACGTAGTTCGAAGAGCCGATGGATGTTGTGGTCCCAATGTGCTGGAATGGCTACTCCGCACTAGAAAACGCAGTGGACTCACCACATCCAGCGATTCGCAGGGATTTGTTAAGAATGAGTGATGTTAAGAAGTCTCTACAAAAGGCCTTTGCCCAGTAGTGAATTACTTAACAAAATACTTTTGTCTAAATTACTGAAGACGGTCGTTATCAACCCATATTCGGCTCACTGCTGAGCTCGAGTCTCCTCTCACAATGAGAGGGGTTAGGCCAATAGTCCACCACGCTGGCCCAATGCAGATTGACAGACTTCATACACGCAGAGAACTAAGAAAATTCTCTGGTATGCAGATTTCCTCACGATGTTTTCCTTCACCGTTTGAGACACGTGATATTTAATTTCTTAAACGACCTGATTCGAACCCACCACCCTCCGGAATCGGAGGCAGAGGTTATATTCACTGGTCTATCACGTGTCTTATATCCATATTTACCAACTGATTGATAGATAGATAGCTAGTTAGATAAAGTCTTTATTGCACAAAGAAAAAAACAATAAGTAAAAAAAAATACAAAAAAAAATGCGCAAAGGTGGTCTGGTCTTATCGCTAAATGATCTACTCAACTAACCAAGAAAAGAGCATGAAAAAGCATATATAGTGTTTTTTTTCACTACAGAGACAAAAATGACGTTTCATGTGTTGCCTGATTTTTATATGCAGTAAATAGGAACGTCACGAAATCGATATTCAGGAATTAAAAAATTGCTTAGTATCGATTTGTCAGTTAAGGACCAAAAAATTTATTATTATTGATGAAAATATTTAACTAATTCACGATTTTATCAATGTATTCAATAAATTGTATTTATAATTCGATTACGATGAAAAGTATTTCTTGCAAACTATTAATTATTGGATAGTTTAAAGTAATTTATAAGCTGTAAAAAACGTATAAGAATTATTATAGGCATGTTTATCATCATCGTCATATCAGCCGATGGACGTCCACTGCAGGACATAGACCTTATATAGGGACAATTACGATCCTGAGCCGCCTGCATATAATAGCTAATACCTGCGACTCGCTTGATGTCGTCAGTCCACCTAGTGGGGGATCGACCAACACTGCATTTTCTAGATCAGGGTCGCCTATCTAGCACCTTGGGACCGTAACAACCATCGGCTCTTCGAACTATGAGCCCCACCCTTTGCTACTTCAGCTTTGCGACACGTTAAGCTTTGTCGGTGACTTTGGTTATTGATATCATAATTACACATTCTGTACATTTATTTTATTTCTTATGGATCATTGTATTATTTTCATCGATTTTAATCGAATCAGAATCGTTAGGACAACCTTATTCTTTATATGCTGGTCACATTATTTTTATGTTTGACGTTTCTAATTGACATTTCAGTCTCTGCTTTAAAAAAATAGACTTTAGTTTCATCGAAGATAAATAATGTGTAAGATACATCGGACGCGCTCTAAATCGCAGCAGCTCTGAGAATACGACAGTCGCGTCGCGTTGCCACTTGTGCTTTAATCCGATATCTTGAGTTGGGCTCTTGGTGTACTCTACTTAGCTCCAATAGGATAATTATTATGAATAATAAAATGGATGTACTGCTTGATTATTTCGTGTATTTGCAATGAAATAGGATAAGCTTTTTTAAATAACTACAAATTTTATAAAGATTTTGGTAAATATAAAAATTGTATTTGCGAAAAAAGTAAATGATCCTAAAAAATGCATTGATACTTGAAAAAAAAATAAAGAGTACCTTGAATGATTCATATTTGTGTATTGAAATACGTCACGGTTAATAAGACATTTTTATTGCCTTTTTTAATTGCTACAGTTTTTTTTTTCATTAAAGCAGTTTAGTGAACATTCGATTTTTTTCGATTATTATCACTTTATAGTTTTTATTATCATAGTATTGTTCATCATCATTGCTTGATAACTCGATCGAAATTTTATGAAAAAAAAAACTAATCATTTTAAGCGCGGTACAAAGTGAAACATACCGTTTCTCTTAGGAAAGTTCAGTGAATCATTGGATCGTGTGATGTCGCCTGAAAGAGTCTTTCCTCAGACTTTACGAGTAGCTTTCTTACATTCTGAATTAACTGTGTTTTATCTACAACTGAGCGGTCGAAATTGCACGAATTTCTTACACTTATAAAACTTACTTCTTAATTTTCTACGGATGGATCGATTTTTTTTTAAATTTCTAAATAGACTTGCGCTTGACTAATATCATTCCTGGTGGAAAGCAATGATGAGGAGTTGGAGCGCGCTTGCCTAGAAAATGCCTATCTACTTCCTTGATCGATTTCGATTGGTGGTGATTCTTAGCTATGTTTAGTTAACATCGGTCTAGCAGTGTGTCAGCTCTTCCAAAATGATATAAGGTAATTTTTAATAAAAAACACAGGGGTGTTATAAGTTAGACGTCAATGCCTGTCTGTATGTGTGTGTTGTGAAAATGGAAAAATTTGTTGAATATTATCAAAATTATGTGGTTTATTTGTAAAACAAAAATCATCAAAATCATTCAAACCTAGGTTTAGGTATAGGTTTGAATATTTTGATTTTTATGATACATTCAGGTAAATAAGGTTAATGTTAACTAATTTATACATAAAAAGCAAAGATTTCTATTTTGAAGAAGATGTCTATTTTGGATATATTGGATATTTACAAAAAAAAGATTATAAAATTCTATTAAAAATCTTTTATCGTAATTAGATGAAAATTCATACAGTTTTAGCTTTCTTTTAAGAAATGTGACATTTTTCAATAAATGAACTAATAAATGTAAACGCACCAATAACAAAGATATAAGTAATTTTGTTTGAACGCCCATTTAAATCTAACGATCATTATGACCTACGACGTCATTAAATCGTACCAATTTGCATGGAGCGTTTTTGAGGGACCCGTGGCAGTACCGCAAATTTGTCCCTTTAAATCGCTGTAGCTCCAAAAGTAATGATCACAGATACCCTGTTACTTTTACAAAATTGCTTTACTATTAGCATACTCCTAATATATATACAATTTAAAAAACTGTCATCATCCCTAAATATATTTTTAACAGGCTACTTATCTGACTAGCAAGTTAGCTCGTATTTTGTTATTTTCTTCGTTGCGAATTCTCACTCAGTTACATAGTCACACTCAGGTTGGCGAAAGGCGTGGAGAGTCGTTTGTCTTTCCTATTGATGATTTTGCACTTTGAAGTTAGCGCGAGCTCTCGTCTGTAAGATTTATCGCTTGCATTTTGCCTTTGTCTTTTTTAATGCATGCTACAAGTTCGTCAGTTGTTTTTTAAAGTCAATACGTTTGATGTGGAAAATAGTATAAATAAGTAAAATGTAGCAGTAGGGAACGGGAACGGGAACTACACGGGCGAAACCGCACAGCGTCAGCTAGTCTCAACATAAGATTGCATGCATTGTTGTATAAGTTGTCTTATTCTTCGACTACATTATCACTAAACATAATGTGAGACCGCAGTCTAAAGTATACTTTTTCGAATAATAAAATAGAAAATGCAAAGAAAAACATCGCAAAAATTTTTGTATGTACCTTGTACCGACTCAACTTTCCCCATTCTCCTCTAAAGGTTTTTGCGTAAAATAACCTTTTGTTGTAACTTAACCGCTGTTTAATTAGCCCTTTATCCTTTTTCAGACATTTCGGCCTGAAACCGCCCGCCATTTTAAACCCAAACAGTAACCCTACCCCTCGTAGACACCATAAGGGTCCTTAAGGCCCCTGGAGGGCTTTGAATTCGTACGCAGCGTTGCGTGAGGTACAAGAGGTCGGTGTCCGGATTCCGGGGGTCCATTTAAGGGTTAGGTTAGGCTTATGGAGTGTCAAATGTAGGTATATTGTACCCATTACACTGCTGAACAGTGGTTGTGTTGACCTTTGTATAAAAAAGGATTCGGTCAATTTCATGGTCACTACTTGTTAATCTGTACATAATTTTGTTTTGTTTTGACCACTTTTCGGAGTTAGCAGTTGGGAAGGCTTTATAAATGAGTTCTGGGGTTTGATTCTCAGTTCAATATATCAAACAAAAGTTAATCAAACAAAAGATATTCTTTAGTATGTTTTTTTCATTTATTTTTCCAAAAAAAAAAAACGTGTTATTAAAAAATAGCGTCTACCTAACCAGAGACAAACTTACAACATTCCTACGACTTATGCTGGTATAGTGATCCATTTATTAAAATTTTATTCAGTACCTACTTTTTATAGCCGTGATAGCCCAGTAGATATGACCTCCTAATCCGGAGGGCATAGGTCAAAATCCGGTCCGGGGCATGCACCTCCAACTTTTCAGTTGTGTGCATTTTAAGAAATTAAATATCACGTGTCTCAAACGGTGAAGGAAAAACATCGTGAGGAAACCTGCATACTTGAGAATTTTCTTAACTCTCTACGTGTGTAAAGTCAGCCAATCCGCACTTGGCCAGCGTGGTGGACTAAGGCCTAATCCCTCTCATTCTAAGAGGAGACTCGTGCTCAACAGTGAGTCAAGTATGGGTTGTTAGTGTTGATGATCTATTTTTCATTTATTTTTAGAATTTGTGTTAGTAAATGAAAAAGGAAATTTCAGACTGCCTTATGGTAAGAAAGTAAAAAACCGTAATTTTTTCAAATATTTTTTTCTAGTCGTGTGGCAACCCTATGCTAAGAGAAGGTCTAGTGTCAAATGAAACAGATGTATCGAGTCAAGTGCGAGGTACTCCACGGATATTGCGTTGGGGTCTTGAGGGGTCGCAAAGGGTGGGGGGTGGTTAGCAGAAAAGAAATAAAATAAGGTCTGATTGTATTGAGACTGCCATCGACCATAATCTTTTGTGCTTAGGAACTCGTATACAAGTAGCATTTATTTGCTAAATCTATAAATAAACAACATTAACTTTATAGAGTTAGTTATAATTTTTTTTTCAAATGAAGAATTTGAGTGAAATAAAGCCTAAAGCCATTTATTTAGTTTATTTTAATCTACCCGCAAAAACTGCTTGAAAATGTAATATTTTCCCTTGATGCAAGCATTAGGTAACTGATCAATTACAATATAAGTTAGGCTATATGGTTATTCAGTTTTCACTAACCATTGTCAGTCTGTCTCTGTCACGGCTAAGCCATAAATCGATTTTAATGAAATTTGCTATAGAGGTAAATCGAATGTCGGAGCAGAACTAAGGCTTCTTGTTGTTGCGGACAGGAAAATGGGGTTGAAAATTGGTAAAAAGTTAAAAGTCCCACCTTTCTTAAATCAAATTTATAAAAAAAAAATATGCTTGAAATACTGTATAAATATAAAATACTCCAGAATTTTAAATATTTCACACCTATGGGATTACAAAGGGGTTAATTATTTTAAGAAAATCTTTAATTATTTTCAACGTTTATTCAAAGTATGCCTCCATGGCGCAGTGGTGTGCGTTTTGGATTTACAAGACGGAGGTCCTGGGTTCGATCCCCGGCTTTGCCGATTGAGGTTTTCTTAATTGGTTCAGGTCTGGCTGGTGGGAGGCTTCAGCTGGACAAAGGCAAAGACGTACCGCCAAGCGTTCCGGTACGATGTCGTGTAGAAACCGAAAGAGGTGAGGATTTTCATGCTCTTCTTAACAATTTAGCCCGCTTCCATCTCAGATTGCATCATCACTTACGACCAGGTGAGATAGTAGTCGAGAGCTAGCTTGTAAAGAATAAAAAAGAAAAAAAAAACATTGACTGTTGTTAAAATGTAAAACCTAACGGGGTTGGGGGATGAAGGCATTGCTGATTTTCTCGCGTACCTTACCGTACATTAATATTTGAAGGTGTCAACCCTAGCTCTAGCAGCTCTAAGTATATAATGTCAAATGAAACAGATGTATCCAGTCAAGTGTCAGCACTCTACGCAGATTGCGTTTGGGGTGCTCAAGTGGTCTGTGCGAGGGGTGAGAAAATACCAACGATTTCGGAAAATCCTTAAACTAGACGCTTTTTTAATATTTGTACTTACATTATTTTCATTTTTCAAAAGAAACTTCAGACAGAAAAGCTTACCTGAAAGAAAAGAAAATAACCATTTTAATTGTTTTATAGAAATTCTTACGATCTAATATCAAAAAACACAGTTTTCACAAATAATTATAGTTTTCTATTAAAGATTATTCGCTGTATTTCATAGTATAAAGTCAACCGAGCCTGTTTGAGCTTAGGTACGCTGCAGCTTTGTGACAAAAAATACTTTATACATCAAGCAATAGGAATAGTTTTAATTAAAAAACTTTATAATTAGACAAACCAGTTCGTTTCATTACTCTAGTTAGCGTACAATGTTTAGGTGAGTCATTTGGACATTCGTAATAAAAAAAAAATAGTAGCCCATTGATGACAGCCCTAACAATATTCAACCCTCCAATAACCACCGTCAACCGCTAAACACAACCAATACAATATCAAAAGTAACACTCGACCGAGTCGCACCGCACGACGCGATTGTAATGTAGAGAGATCGCTGATACTATTGCAAACCACGGTCTTCGGCGACCCGACACTAGGTTGGAGGTACACTGAGCATTGGTGAGTATTAGTTTATAGATAATTTACAACGTTTACTAATGTCAGCTACTGATGATTAAGTAAGCCCACAGGCCTGCAGCGCTAACGGGTTGACGTCCGATAAAACTGATCGTGTGTTGGTCGTGATCGGCATGATGTCATGCACATCGCAATCCGCTAGTGCTGCATGCTATGATGGTGAGTGGCTGGTGAGAATTTTACACAATAAATTTCAAATTTATTACTAACTAGCGATATTGTAATCTTACATTATTTTAAAACGTAAAAAGTTATAAATTAATCACACACACAACAATTTCAAAAAATGCTTTTTAAAAAAATTTTGAAATTGTTTTTATAAAATCCATTTTTAAACCAAAGGCTTTTTTAATTATTTAAGGGCAGTTTAGCAGTTTTATAGTACGTAATTTATCACAGAATAGCGGCGGATCAAGCTTCGCTTTTACTTATTTGCACTTCTTCCTTATCCCTACCCTACCCTACCTCTACCCTAGATGTCAATCGCGTTGGTCAAAATGCACATTATAGACAACAAGATGCTATAAAATGAAACTTGAAAAAATAATTCCTAATTTCTCATTGTAACCCAACCCTAAACCACGAACGGGCAGTTAACCCTCAGTTACTGCGCCGTTCCGAAATCGAACACAACTAGTGTTTTTACGGCACCTGATCGCGGAATTAGAGCGCTGTTTGCGGGTTAACTCCGGCCGTTCCGATTTCATTACAGTACATAAAAGTGCGATATCGGGGTATATACGACCCACGTGGAGGTGAAGTGTTAAGAGGCCATAATGCAAGTAATGTTTAAAGAAATCTGAAATAAGGATGATTCCTTTCTCTGTTAGCTAATTGTGTCCATGATTAAGGTAGTATAATCTTAATATATAAATGCGAAAGGTCGATCCATCACTAAAAGATGAAATTTGGCAGGGAGGTAGTTTATAGATAGTAAAGGTTCGCTAAGAACAGATTTTGTGAGAGTGCCGGATTATGGAGGTCTAAGAGCGGAAGAAGTCGGACGAAGCGTCTGCTAGTAATTATAATAATTAATTAATTAAGAAAAACAGAGTGACATACAGAAAAGAGCTTATTAATCAGATTTCAAGTAATGACTTTAATTAATTCACTTTAAGAATAAAATCGCATTCTGTAATCTCTAATATTATAATTTGCCAATTAAAGCAAATTTTATAATAATTAGTCGTAATCAACTTACTCGGCGGAGTAAGGAAGAATATATTATTATAGCTAATTTAAATTGAAAACAAAACATATAAGCGTATCACCAGATATAAAGTACCTACCGCAACTGGATTTTTGAGACCTTATTTATTTGCCTCTTAAATAAAATAAATAAATAAAAAAGCCTTTTATTTCCAGTACTTACGAGTATATACAATTTTGTGAAAATTACCTACTTTTTAAAAAATTGTGTGTAACTATTTTTATGCTATTTATTTAAATAAATCCATATTTTGCTGGAACCCCCCTCAGGTAAAGATTTCCATTTTCCCCGGTCTTTAGCGATTTGTAGCCTGCATTTTTTTTAATATCATCGTCCCATCTAGAGTATGGTCTACATCTGTAGCGTTAAATTCAAAATTCAAATTCAAAATTCATTTATTTCAAGTAGGCTCAGTTTACGAGCACTTTTGATACGTCAGTTGACTATTTGTAAAGATTCTACCACCGGTTCGGAAGGCAGGTTCTGCTGAAAAGAAACCGGCAAGAAACTCAACAGTTGCTCTTTTTAAAAAAATCATACAATATTATAATATACAATTGATAACAACATCACAATTTTTTATAGTTTTACTTCCTGTGTGAAGGTGGAAGCTGATCCAACGGTCTGCAAACATCTTTATCATTAAGGAACTCATCGATAGTGTAGTAACCTCGACTGAGAAAATGTTTCTTAACACATAGCTTAAAGCTATGCATTGGCAGGTCCATCACAGTCTTGGGGATCTTGTTATAGAAGAGTACACCCAAACCTACAAAAGATTTTTTTACTCTTTGGAGATGATATGCAGAAATAACTAATTTATGCCCGAACCTTTCCTTGCCTCTTAAATAAAACTTCACAATTTTACCTTATAACTAACACGCAAATAAGAGCAAACGCAATGATCAATTACTGAGCGCGTGCTCGGCGGAGTAAGGAGGGACATTTCCCTCCCATTTAGCGTGATGGAGGGAATTCCGGGCCGGGCGGAAATTAGCATGCGTAGATTGAATTGTCAGGGAAGTTTCGCGAAGCTCGTCGTATGCTAATTTTGGAAAAATTCGCTCGCTTTTTTTGCTGACGCGTAATTTAGTTATAGTCTCGCAGACAGTCCAATTGGCCTATCAGTTTTATACTTAATAGTTTAATTTAAAAACTTTATTTTTGACGGCCTCCGTGGCGCAGTGGTATGCGCGGTGGATTTACAAAACGGAGGTCCTGGGTTCGATCCCCGGCTGGGCAGATTGAGATTTTCTTAATTTGTCCAGGTCTGGCTGGTGGGAGGCTTCGGCCGTGGCCACCCTACCGGCCAAGACGTACCGCCAAGCGATTTAGCGTTCCGGTACGATGCCGTGTAGAAACCGAAAGGGGTGTGGATTTTCATCCTCCTCCGAACAAGTTAGTCCGCTTCCATCTTAGACTGCATCATCACTTACCATCAGGTGAGATTGTAGTCAAGGGCTAACTTGTAAAGAATAAAAAAAAAAATTAAATACTATACCTATCTTAATATATAGCCTCGAAAACCGTTTGATGAACAAAGCTGAAAATGGGCAGGGAGATAATTTATAGTTAGTAGGTATCCACTAATAACGGATTTGCGATAGGGCCGGATTAAAAAGGTGTAAGGGCGGACGAAATCACGAAGATAAATTAGCTATTTTTCTTGATTATAAAATAATAGTTCATTAATTTTGCTAAAATCCAAAAACGGATTAACCGATTTTAATATTCTTTTTTATCTTCTGTATATGCTACAATTTGTAATACAGAGTATAAGAAAAATATGGCATAATCTATACTTCTATACATAATATTATAAAGCTGATGAGTTTGTTTGTTTGTTTGCTTGAACGCACTAATCTCATGAACTACTGGTCCGATTTGAAAAATTCTTGCAGTGTTAGATAGCCCATTTATCGAGGAAGGTTATAGGTTATATATATCCCGTACTCCTACGGATATAGAAAATAAGTTTAAATTTTTCTGTTTGGTAAAACAAAATCACTTGTCGAGCCAAAGAAGCGTTCACAAAACAAGCGATTTAATAAAGTAGCAAATAAATGAGGTGCTTTTTTTGTGCCGACAGTATACATCATTAATCTAATCTCGGTAACAACTTGCTCCTGTCGTGATTTATACCAGTTCCAGTACAATTTTGTTTTGTCGACGACCTTTCGGCGAAAACAAGGATCATTGTTTCACAAGATGTGGCTCGATTTTTTACTTATCGTAGCTTAAAGAATATGCAACGGTCTTCAATTGATCCTTTTTTTTTGTTTTTTTTTTTTTCATTCATTGCAAGTTAGCCCTTGACTACAATCTCACCTGATGGTAAGTGATGATGCAGTCTAAGATGGAAGCGGGCTAACTTGTCAGGAGGAGGATGAAAATCCACACCCCTTTCGGTTTCTACACGGCATCGTACCGGAACGCTAAATCGCTTGGCGGTACGTCTTTGCCGGTAGGGTGGTAACTAGCCACGGCCGAAGCCAAAAATTCTATAAATGATTACTTAATATACTTTTTAGGTTATTAAATAATAATCATCACTCACTACCTAACCCGAAGATTATTAATTTGTCACGTAATAAAATACTCTATCCCAATATAAATTACCAGTAGGTATTTTTATTTTAATTTTTTTTTCTACTTTTTATACTATTTTTAAAGAGTTTTTATGTGGTACAAGGTATAGTGTTTTCCGATATTTATTCCTTCCATCTCGAAGGCTGCATATTTAGTCTCTAAGATGAAAGGCTTCCCGAATCCCCCTTAATGTGTTAAGCGTTCTGTAATCTCAAGTAGAGTTACTTTACACATGAATTTAATTATAATATTTAATTGATAACTATAAAGGATTCCAATTTAATAGGTTTGTTGTGAGAGTCAAGAAAAAACATAACTAGACACATCTAGTATCTCTATATCGCTGATAAGATGCAAGAAACGGGTTAAACTGATTAGCCCTTAATCCCTGCGGCCCTCGAAAAGGTTGACAATGCCTGCTGCTTAACGTTGACAGATTAAAGAGTTAAACAACACAAGAACAGCGCGAAGGTTCCTTACCCCTGGCTTTATTATGTTTGTGCCTTCAAAGGATTAAAAATAATGACTTGTCTAAAAATAAAGTATACCATTTAAGTAGTAGATACGCCTTTCGGTTAGACTTTGAATTTACGGCAATTCATAATAATTATAGATCACTTGCCTACGCCCCGCGGTTTCAACCGCGTAGTTCATTATACATACATGTCACTTACAAATAACGTAGCTTTATAATGATTAAAGAATTGTTTAGTAGATCCAGACATTATCCCCTACAAACTTTTGCACTTTATAATATTAGTAATCTTGAAGACCGGGAGTTAGTCATTTTCGCTACAGATCATCGTGCCTGGACTAGGTAATTATCTCTCATTCATTTATTAATCGTTTTTTTTTAATTTTTTTAACAATTTTAATTTAAATATATAATCATCATCATCATCATCTCCTTACCCTTATCCCACTTAAGTGGGGTCGGAAAAATATGTCAATCTTTTCCATTCGTTTCTATTACTCGTCAACTCATCATCCACTCCTTTTACACACAATCCAACCATCTCTTCTTTGGCCTTCCTCTCCTCTTATGACCTTCCACTTGCACATTCAACAATCTAAATATATAATATAAAACACTATTAAAAGTTTTAAAAAATACTAAGCCTCCCGGTGTGGGACTTTTGCCCAAGCAACGGTCAAAAAAGTGGTCAGGGCGCCAGAGTGAGGAACCTCCTTACAATACGCGCCGTCTCAAGAAACACTTCCTTCTGTATCCGACCCTTGATCCAACAGTTAAGTGAAAGTTTCTTAAGATGTTGGTCGAAGCTTTTCGCTATAAGACCATTGACTGAAACAACCATCGGAACAATAATTGGTTTTAACACATAAATCTATCGATTATGGTGTTTGTCATTACCTGACGTGTGATCGTAACATAATCATGACCTGCCCACCAACCTGCATTAGAGCAGCATGGTGGGTCTAAGCTCTGCTCTCTGCTCTCTCATGGTGGGTATAATATAGCTCTCATTTTTTTTTATTCTTTACAAGTTAGCCCTTGACTACACTTTCACCTGATGGTAAGTGATGATGCAGTCAAAGATGGAAGCGGGCTAACTTGTTAGGAGGAGGATGAAAATCTACACCCTCAGCCACGGCCGAAGCCTCCCACCAGCCAAAAATCATATAATAGAGTATAATAGAGTAGCCCTGTAAAGAGATATTAATATAGGCTGGTGATAAGTACACACTTTTTTCGTAACTTAAACCAAAGTATAATACCCCAAAAATGAGAATTACGCATTTTTACGATATTAAACATAAACCTTTACGATGAGAATATTTACTTTTCATACGCCATTACCTGTTCCACATTTTTTCGAAATACATTTTGCTTTTTTCGCTTTTCGTTTTGATGGTAAAATAACACTTGAAGTGTACTTGCGAAGAGAGGTATTTGTGACAGATTTGTTATAAATATTTAATTCTATGATTTTGTTACGTTGGTAACGGTATTTTTTTTTTTAATCTGTATTAACACCTTCTTTGATTTACTACAGCACAGGCCTTCTGTAGTAGAGATTTGCAGCTTTGACCCAACACGTTTTTTTAATAAAGGTAGGCGGTTTCAGGCTAGGTATATGATGTGTGGTCAGATATTTATGATCGGGACTAACGTTAAAGATTTTCGAAATGCGCAGTTTTTAGCTTTCAACTCATCTTTATCTTAATCTCACGTACTGGTTTACTCAACCAGTACGTGAGATTAAGATAAAGATGAGTTGAAAGCTAAAAATTCTGAAGTTACATTATTTTTTGGTTGCCCTAAACGTACCCACCAATATTAAGGGCTCATACTTGGTGGAGGTACTCAACAACGTGCAAGGTATAGTCCCTATCTGCCGCGCTCGAGTAACTGCAAAAATCCCCTCTACGGCTTGTATTGTAAGCTTAGCTTTTATTTAGATGTATTACTAGCACATGAAAAATGAGGCTCACAAAAGAGGAAATTTATACACAACTCAGTGTTAGTTGTGGTCAAAACTAACGATATTTAAACAAATAATATGTATGTTCAGGAAGTGTAAAAATTATATGTACTTACTTAAATCTATATATATAAAAGAAAGTCGTGTTAGTTACTCCACTTATAACTCAAGAACGGCTGAACCGATTTAGCTGAAAATTGGCAGGGAGGTAGTTTAGAGCCAGGAGAAGGACATAAAAAAAGTCGGGTTTTCCTTCCTGACGCTATAACTCCAGAACGCACGAACCGATTTCCACGGTTTTGCATTCGTTGGAAAGGTCTCGGGCTCCGTGAGGTTTATAGCAAAGAAAATTCAGGAAAAAATTCAACGTAGGGTAGGTGTAGGGTAAGGGTAGGGTAGGGGTAGGGTAGAGGTAGTTGAAAGTTTACATTGAGTTTCACGCGGACGAAGTCGCGGGCGTCTGCTAGTATTTAATAGAATTAAAGTCAAAATTGTGCATGTGTGCGCTCAGTGTTATATCCTATTATTCGGATCACTTTTTGCGTTGATTTTGTAGGGACGTAACCGATCTATAGTATAAAATTATCATTGAGCATGCCATTATGCAGATTCTTTGAGAATTATTTCTTACAGCGTACGAGTTATAGCCACAAAGACTATTATAATTCACATCGCGCAAACCATAACATAATACAAATAAAAGCACATTATGCTCGGGCCAAATAAACATTCCGCTATCTAAATAGGTCATAACGTAACGCGGAATGAGATTCGTATGAGGAAACGCGGCACAAGACGTATAGCACCAATGTTATTATCGCTCCTTGTGATATACATACTCTAAGAAGATTCAGAATGTGTCCAGAATAATACCATATACTCGTAGGTTACTAAGAGCTATTTATGAAGTGATAATCTTATGGGAGGGTAAACCATTTCGTAACGTAACGCGTTACGGCGCCACTCTATCTGGCTCCCCTTTCTACGGCAGCAGTTATCACTTCTGACGAGCGTTCCGACAAGCATACGTTTTTTCATTTAGTGACCCCTAGTGTTTAGTGAGTCCTTGACTGCACACCTGATGTTAAGTGACGATGCAGTCTAATATGAAAGCGGACTTAGTTGGCAGTTTTAAGAAATTAAATAGCACGTGTCTCAAACGGTGAAGGAAAAACATCGTGAGGAAACCTGCATACACAGAGAATTTTCTTAGTTCTCTACGTGTGTGAAGTCTGACAATCCGCATTGGGCCAGTGTGGTGGACTACTGGCCTAATCCCTCTTATCCTGAGAGGAGACTTGAGCTCAGCAGTGAGCGGAATTAATATGATGATGATGATGATGAAGAAGATTCAGAATGTGTCCAGAATAATCCTACTATCCTACTAATATTATAAACGCGAAAGTTTGTATGGATGTTTGGATGTTTGTTACTCTTTAACGCCGCTATTACTGAAGCGATTTGGTAAAAATTTGGAATGGAAATGGATTTTACTCTGGATTAACAAATAGGCTACTTTTTATCCCGAAAAATTCATGGTTTCTCGAGATTTGCGAAAACTGATGATTTTAATGATATGAATGTTTGTTACTCTTTCACGCCTCGACTACTTAACCGAATTAGCTGAAATTTAGTATTGAGATATATTATAGCATGGATTAACACATAGGCTACTTTTTATCCCGGAAAAATTCATGGTTCCCGCGAGATTTGTGAAAAACTAAATTCCACGCGGACGAACGGAGCGGGCGTCCGCTAGTAATACCATATACCTACTCTTTTTTTATTATTTACAAGTTAGCCCTTGACTACAATCTTACCTGATGGTAAGTGATGATGCAATCTAAGATGGAAGCGGGTTAACTTGTTAGGAGGAGGATAAAAATCCACATCCGTTTCAGTTCCTACACGACATCGTACCGGAACTCTAAATCGGTTGGCGGTACGTTTTTGTCAGTAGGGTGGTAACTAGCCACAGCCGAAGTCTCCTTGGTAACTAGCCGAGGTTGACGACTACCACTAAGCCAGATCTGAGCCAACTTAGAAAATATAAAATCCTCTCAGTTTGGATCTACAGCATTACCAACTGCGCCAGAGTGGTCTACAACAATTTAAGACTTCTTATGGAAAACTTCGCGAAGAATACCAAAACAAATGAACCAAATAGTAAATTATTGGTTCATTGTTCATAATGTACGTCCACAAAGTACCAGCTACTTCTATTCAACAACCCATGATAACGCCATCTGTTCTTAATCGTTGTTAACTAAACGACTTTGATAAGGTTCAAACAAAGTCCATCCGACCATATTAAATATCAAAACTCATTTTGACGTAAATGAACTTACGAAATTAATTAAGTTCTACGTAAAGATTATATTAAACATCAAAACAGGTACGAACAGAGCAGCGTGAACTCTTAGTTAATATTGCCGAATTAAAGGCAAAGGGGCTCCTTCTCGAGAGAAAGGCAAAACAGTCGTTTCGAGCAGAATAGAAGACCATTTGGTCATAAACATGAAGGTGTGTATGAATTCATTGTGTTTATTAAGTTTTTGAAATAATTTTGTGGAATGAAAAGCGGAGACCTTTTTACAATTTTAGAAGGATACGTTATAATTAAATAAATATTCACTTTGGACAGTTCTACCAGACAGACAGATATTATCAAATAATGTTGATAAAATTTAGCATAAAGATAAACGGATCTTAAGAAACAAAGCAACGAGATAATATTAATACAATTTATTATCCCTACAGATAAACGGAACTTTATAAATTTTATTTTTCAGGACGACAAAAATAATTGAAAGGACACCCCGACGAAGATTTGCGGCGATTTGAACCAAATAAAAGGACAATAAGCTACTATTTGTAGAGAAAAGGTATATAAAGACAGAAAAGAGCCTCAATAGTTCAACGTTTAGATTGGTCGGACTCGTCACCGAGGGGTGGTGGTTCGATCGCCGCCCCGTTGGTCTATTGTCGTACCCACTTTTAACATTGTCTTTCCTGACTAGTTGGAGGGGAATGGGAATATTTGTCATATTTAAAATATACGGCAAATATTATTTTTAAAAAAAGTCCTTCCTTTTTCAAGTAATTAACATGATTATGATACCACTAACAGACTCAGTTCAAAACAAATATCTTAAATAAATTATAATTTATGACATTCATTAGTAAAGTTTAAACGGAAAGATATTATTAAGTTTTAATAGAATTACGATAAACCATAAAAGCATGACATCTCTCCACCGTGTCACTGAATTAGACCAAATTAATTTAACCCTTCACAGTGAGAAGAGCCAGGAAACTTGCACAAACTTCGGTCGTATCAAATATCGTGGTTTAGTTAACGTTCGGGTTACATTTATATATCGGTTGTTTGAACCACTCAGTCTAATATTACTTAACACTAGTTATCTAACTTGGCTAAGATTATGGTCCTTCTAAACCGAATAAATCTAATATATAAAATTCTCGTGTGACAGTTTTCATTGCCATACTCCTCCGAAACGGCTTGACCGATTTTGATGGAATTTTTTGTTCTTATCTGGTATCTATGAGAATAGGCCAACATCTATTTTTCAAACCCCTAAATCCTAGGGGTATGGTAAAAGTAGGGTATGACTACGGTAATTGTAGGGTTGAGGTACGGTAGAGGTAATGTAGGGGTAGGGTAGGAGTAGGGTAGAAGCAGGGTAGGGTAGGGATAGGGAATAAGTGCATCATAAGTCAAAGCGAAGCTTGAGCGGGTCCGCTAGTGTTTAAGAATATAAAATCTACAGTGAAAGTGATGTCAATTGTCACGGACTTTAATTTTGCTAGACACTGCTTTAGCAGTCATTTAGTTTTCCCCGACGATGATGTCACGAGAGTTGTCTAATCTATAGAGATAATCTGAAGAGTTTGTTTGTTTGCTTGAACGGGCTAATCTCAGGAACTACTGGTCCAATTTTGAAAATTCTTTCAGTGTTAAATAGCACATTTATCGAGGAAGGCTATTATTATCCTCGCATTTTTTACGGGAACGGGAACCACGCGGGTGAAATCGCGCAGCGTCAGCTAGTATTTAATACGATGCGCGGTGGATTCAATGACGCAGGTCCTGGGGTCGATCCCCGGCTGGGTTGAGGTTTTCTTAATTGGTCCAGGTCAACGACGATTTAGCGTTCCGGTCCGATGTCGTTTGGAAACCGAAAGGAGTTTTTCATCCTTCTCCAAAAAGTTAGCCCGCATCCATCTTAGATTACACCATCACTTACCAACAGGTGAGATATTAGTCAAGGGCTAACTTGTAAAGAATAAAAAAAAAAAATCTGTACCTACTCTTATGTATGTATGTACTTTTGTAAAAAGTCAATTTAATTTATGTGAACTAAATCAATCAAGTGGCTAGCAGCAAAGGCGACGATTAGCTGACGATTGGGTGGCCAATTTTACTCAATCAGAACTCACATGTAGTTTGGACAGCGGCTCCCAAAGTGCCATGCAAAAAATTATAAAAATAGGACATTTTTGTGAGATCGTGCGGGGAATCACCACAGCAATGCTGATTACAACCGCCAAGCAGCTTTGCTGTGTTCCAGTGTCTGAAATGTAAGGTGGAATTACAGCAACATAAGACTTTTCGCATAAGAAGAAGGCTGTGCTCGAAGTATCTCTGCATGATCAAATATATACTAATATTATAAAGCGCCCGATCTATACTAATATAAATCTAAAGAGTTTGTTTGATTGAACGCGCTAACCTCAGGAACTACTGGTCCGATTTGAAAAATTCTTTCAGTGGTAGATAGCCC
The DNA here is from genome assembly GCF_947172395.1 of Bicyclus anynana. Taxonomy (NCBI): domain Eukaryota; kingdom Metazoa; phylum Arthropoda; class Insecta; order Lepidoptera; family Nymphalidae; genus Bicyclus; species Bicyclus anynana. The sequence continues at coordinate 7,508,644 of NC_069107.1, forward strand.
ATTTATCGAGGAAGGTTATAGGCTATATATCGTACTTCTACGGGAACCACACGGGTGACACCACGCGGCGTCAGCTAGTCACAAATAAAGAGATCCGCAGATAGTCCGCAAAAGTAATTGATATACGAGTAGCTCAACTAGCTGTGAAGCTTAAGTGGCAAAGGGCGGGTCGCATACTCGTAGTTCGAAAAGCCGATAGACGTTGAGGTCCTTAGGTGCTGGAATGAGGACCCCGCACCGGAAAACGCAGTATTGGCAGCCCCTGGACGTTGACGACTCGAAAACATGGTGTTTAGAAGCCATGGACTTGAAGAGGATTATGTCCAGCAGTGGACGTCCATCGGATGATGATGGTGATGATTCAAGGCTGTGGGGTCGAGTACCAACTGAATAAATTCGTTATAATAATAATTGATTGCGTTTTTACTAACCTTAAAATCATAGAAATAGTAACTGTGAAACAGTAAGAATTTAACTTGCATTTTTAGAATCGGGATTAAGTTAAAACTCTATCTTTTGTTTTAAAAACAAATAAGAGAAATGTGCATCCTCTATTAAAGCACCTGAAAGAAAGTAAATGAGTTACCCCATTCAGTGTTTAAGAGGCGCTCCAAACCACATTAGATCAATTATAGTGTCTGAAGTAGGTTCACCACAAAGAAATCAATCTTTTCAGGACTTTATTTTCTTAATCGTAGCATTCTTGACGGAAATGATGCCTATCCTTGGCAATATTCTGTAACTATGTTTTATAACTCGACCCGAACCTCGAATTTGTATTTACCTCACTCTGTCTATTACCATACTCGTATAGATAGAGGGACAAATACGAATTTGAAACTCACACATGTTATAAAAACATAGTGTTATGTGAGTATGTTCCTTCGAGTTGACCCTACTGATATCAAATGAAAAACCAGCGTCTATAATAGAGTAATGCTACTTCATGTCCTGCAATGCACTGCCTATGCTGGTCAGCATGAGGCCTAGTCGGCGAGCATCATGTGCATGTACTATAAAATAGCAGCCTCACCTTTCAAACACAGCTATACGAGTATTGTTTAGCGGCAGAAACAAAAATGACAGTGACTTACTTATTAATAAATAATGTGTCATAAATCATTTAAATTTTGAAAGTTTAAACGCAGATCTAGGTAGGGTAGTGAGTAGAATAGGATAGGGGTAGGGAATAAGTCAATCAAATACTGTGATTTCAAATATCTTTTTGAAAAAAAAAAACCAGTAAGTATTATACGCTTAATTTACAAAATGTATTCAAAGCATATTCTACGTGCGTACAAAGTTAATGTATTTCAAAATTCAAGTATAAAAGCCGAGTAAAAAATCAGGACTGTCCAATAAAGTTATGAAATTATTGTCACCCTAATTCTAAATGCACTTCTCAGTGAAGGTGCCAAGATGCGATGTGCCGGGGCAGATTAAGGCTTCCAAGGAAGCGTGTTGGTTTAATTAATCCCTTTAAACCTGAACGGCAAAGTGAAATAAAGATTAACCCGGAAGTAATTTCGCTGAGCGTCTAGATAGCTGATTAATTATTATGATTATAACAAATAATGAACAGCTCTGCGTTTAAAATAAGTTCTAAAACAGAAGTCAAGGAAGAAATTCGGAAGTTATACCTAACTAGATGACTGCCGCTATTTCACCTGCGTGTAAATCTCTAACAACTCCAACACACACATCATTATCAACCCATATTCGGCTCACTGCTGAGCTCGAGTCTCATCTTAGAATGAGAGGGGTTAGGCCAATAGTCCACAGTATATCCGCTACAGTAGGTATAATATGCCAAGCAGCCATAGTCAAGTAAACATAAGTATATGTCAGCTCGATAAGTTATTTGATCGGTCGGCTCGTGTCGTCATGAGTCGAGATAGTACGAAGCTAGGTGGGGATGGGGAGTAGTGGGAGTGGTCATGGACGGATCGAATATCCGTCCACAACTTTGTTGGATAATAATCCTGGGTTGTTATGGGATAGGCGGGGAGAGTGACTTGAGTTGAAAAGGGGAGTGTTTGTAACAGTCAAAGTTACCTTTAACCCTACACACATCGTTCACAAGTGCGTGACTCCACTCAAGGTCGTTTTCAGCCACTCAAGGTTTATTGGTAACGTTCTTAGTGGGAATTGTTAGACCTGACAGACTTTCATTCAATAATTGTGTTTTACAGACAACCGCTTCTGATGTCAAACCCTTGTTCTCCGACATATACATACAACAAAATTGTCTTTTTCTGTTGCGCAACACTTTGAGAAGCTCTGTATTCAGTTGAAATCAATTGGCCGCCCGCCACATCGCATCGGTTGACGGTTCTCACTTGCGACTGTCACTTTAAGTGCACTCCAGTCACTTCAAACGATTTGTCTATCGATTGATTGATTGGTCATACTTTTGCTGTACCAACAGATATTTGCCAAGCAGCGCTATCTTGTGTTGGATATTTAACATGGGGCTGCGAAATAGTGAAGTGTTTAGTTTTGAAAATTTTCAGTAATATTGGCTAGCTAAACTTATCAAGTAGGACGTTAAGAAAGTTAATATCCCATGGGAATGACCATTGAAAATTTTTGAATTTTTTTTTTTAAATTTTCAGTAATATTGGCTAGCCAAACTTATCAGGAAGTTAAGAAAGTTAATATCCCATCGGAATGATCTTTGAATAATACGTCATTCACATTAAAGTGGGCTGAAATCATGGCGGCGATTGGGTCAGGAAGCCGGGACAAGCCGGGGAAGTCCCTTGATAAAGTTTGAAGCGAATTTACAGACTCCGACTCGTTAGATAAATTGGATTATTGTCAACTCAATGTCGAGTGTCGCTATTATATTGTGGTGCAAGTTACAAGCGAATTAGAGAATTAATTTTAATTTTATTGATTAAGTAATTATTTATTTTAATGTATGCGTATTTAATAATTTAGTTGTTTTTAATAGTTTTTAAATTAATATTATAAATTTTATATTTATTAATATAATGTATTTCATATTCTAAGATGAGCTAAGTCACTGACAAAGGCGCTAACGCCTACGCTACGGCCTCGCGGTCCAGCGCCCTGAAGAATATGACAAAAAAAATCGATCTAGAAAGAAAAGCGCTATGGTGAATGAATATAATTTTTAGAAACATGTTCAAAGTCATTATAGTTTCATTTAATCTTGGAACAATAAAATGGACTAGCATTTAAAAACGATAATATAGATTTGTGTTATAAATTCAATTTTTGTCTTTCCCCTTTTTTACCCGACGGGGAAGTCAAAAGGACTTTAACCTTCGTTTTTTTGACAGTCTATGAAATGAGGTTAATATTTTATATTAAAATTTAGTCATTTTTTTTAGCTATGTGTTTGTTTTAGCATTTCCTTTCTTATTAATTGATAAACGCCTGTGATTTGTGTCGAAACAACAGATGTGTTAGTACGACAACAGTAGATTTAAACTGATAAGCTATTACAAGTTCATGGCCTTAGTAGTAATAATAATAATGTAACTGAGTACATACGACTGAGTAGAATATCTACAAAAAATATAAATTAAGTAAAACAATTAAAAATTGACTGCACACCTTGGATTGCAGAGTTTATAGGACGAACATTACTACTGTACTTAAATCTATACTAATCTATACTAATATTATAAAGCTGAAGAGTTTGTTTGTTTGTTTGATTGAACGCACTAATCTCAGGAAGTAAGTATAATTATTAAGTTAATTAACCTAGAACTATGGAATAGTGTTCTCTTTCAGCTTATGACTTGTACCACAAACAACGCGAAGATTTGATCCGCGGGGTTTCCACAGCGATCTTTACTGGCTTTGCGTGTAATGCCTCCCAGTGTAATAGGCGTTGCAGCTTGATAGATCCCGGATCGATAGTATTAGCGTACGGTTCGCTGGGAAGCTGTTGAGATAAGCTCTCCGTAGTGCAGTTGCGGGTACAGTAAGTATTCATGATAGCATCTACTGAATAGAGATGATGACAGTTTTTTAAATCACACTAATATTATAAACTCTGTTGGTGGTGTTGGAGGCGAATGTTACGTGTACCGTGGACTGCCAAACGCACAAATGTATCAATTCTTTCACAGCTTCAAATTAAAACACGTCTCTCAACCATCTATCTACAGCGCATCCTCAGTTATTTTGGACAAAACTTGGAAAAAATTATTGTGGTGGGAAATGTGGAGGTAGATTCCAACCCGATGGTCCGATCTTCTAAAGGAAGCAGGAGTCCGAACCTTTTACAGTGCCGTCCAAATGGCCAGCGACCGTACTCGATGGAGGAGCATTGTAAACCAAACGATGACTCGCCAAGGTGGTCACGATTCTCAGTCATGAGGGACCGACTAGAGAGAGAGAATATTATAAAGCGAAATTTTGTGTGTTAGTGTGTAAGTATGTTTGTTCCTCTTTTACGCTGCGACTACTAAAGGGATTTGCCTGAAATTTGGAATGGAAATAGATTTTACTTTGGATTAACACATAGGTACTTATTATCCCGGGAAAATCCATGGTTCCCGCGGGATTTGTGAAATACTGAATTCCACGCGGACGAAGTCGCGGGCGTCGGCTAGTAGAATAATAAAAGAAGATAAAGCCTTTTTTAATTTTTAAACAATAAAGCTTCAAGCAAGTGGATATAAAATACTATAAACACAAGTTTCATTATTAAACGAGCTACGTATTCAGTTTGACTTATAAAGTCTCACGGAGAGAACGGAGAGAGAGTCATAAATACAAATTGAAGTCGTCAACAAAGTTGAGTAATGAGTTTATATTCGTTTTGATACTGGAACTTTTGTTCTACGCAAATATTTGTCGCTCAACTTTCTTTAACTGATTCTATTTAATTGTATCCAAGATTCCCTTTGAGTTGTACATTTATATACTTAGACAAATTGTTGTTTGTTGTGTTTTTGTTAATTTTACTTCAATGGTCAGCTTGTTCTTTAGTTAGTTAAGTTAAAATAAAATGTAGGCAGCCTCGGATAGTCATGATTATGATACCCATATTGTTAGGATAAGTTTAAAAAAACTTACCCACCCCCCATCTATTTTTGCATTTACGGACGCCATTTTGAAAATTTATGTAGCCTATGTCAGTACCACAGTTCTGACAATCTTAATGATACCTCATTTGTCAATGTCCGTCCAGCCGTTTGGGCTGTAGGGTGTACCAAAGAAATAGACATACATACACACATATATACGTTCGAAAAACATTACCCTCCTTCTGACGCAGTCGGGTAAAAAGCCCAAGCGTTTACCGGCAGGCTAATCCACTATCATTGACGTATGTTAGTTGACACAAACGAAATTGAGATTCTATGTGACAAATGTCATCCGGTGCTTACTAGTGGATATCACACAGTAGGTAAATGAAATCTTGTCAATTGATTTGATGGTTATTTTAATAGGTTGATAATCATCATATCAGCCGATGGACGTCCACTGCAGGACATAGACCTTTTGTAGGTACTTCCAAACATCACGATACTGAGCCACCTGCATCCAGCGAATCCCTGCGGCTTAGTATGGACTACAAAAACATAACACAGGTTGATAATAAAGACCAAATAATTGAATAGGCTAACGGGACTCCAAGAAAAGACCATGATATATCCCGAGGTCTTTACATAAAGCCAGATATACCATGCACTGATCTATCAAGGCTATGTGGATTTAGGGTATAGGTTTAAATCCGGTCCGGGGCTTGCACCTCCAACTTTTCAGTTATGTGCGAATTAATTTCGTGATATTAATTTTTTAAATTATTAATTTAAGAAATGAAATATCACGTGTTAAAACGGTGAAGGAAAAACATCGTGAGGAAACCTGCATACCTGAGAATTTCCTTAATTCTCTACGGGTGTGAAGTAAGCCAATCCGCATTGGGCCAGCGTGGTGGACTAATGGCTTAACCGCTCTCAATCTGAGAAGAGACTCGTGCTCAGCACTGAGCCGAATATGGATTAATAATGATGAAATAATTAAATAGTTTAATTGGATTCTCATCAATAAATCCGCTGTCAAAGATAATAACGTACAATAGTTAAGAACTTTTCAAAACTACCCTCCGAAGTGGTCCATTAAGATTTAAGACATAAGTTACACTGTCGTTTATTACAGACTAACGATCCAACGCGGCGTTGCTCGACTTTAATGTCCTTAAATATATCCTCCGGGGAACGGTTTTAAAAGTTTCCGCTTACTTAAGTTAGCGCTTGAGGGGTGATCGTTAAAGAACGTTGACACTTTAACCGCTAAGTGACTAAGTACTTGTTAAATGTGCATTTCACGTTTAAAAGAAACGTAACTTATTTAGTACTAGCCCACGCCGCGGTTTCGCCCGCGTAGTCTCTGTTCCCGTGTGAATCATCATCATCATCATCATTTCAGCCGATGGACGTCCACTGCAAGACATAGGCCTTTTGTAGGGACTTCCAAACATCACGATACTGAGCCACATGCATCCAGCGAATCCCAGCGGCTCGCTTGATGTCGTCAGTCCACCTGGTGGGGCGGTCGGCCAACACTGCGCTTACTAGTGCCGGGTCGCCATTCCAGCACTTGGGACCCCAACGTCCATCGGTTCTTCGAACTATGTGCCCCGCCCATTGCCACTTCAGCTTCGCAACTCGTTGAGCTATGTCGGTGACTTCGGTTCTTCTGCGGATCTCCTCATTTCTGATTCGATCACGCAGAGATACTCCTAACATAGCTCGTTCTATCGCCCGCTGTGTGACTCTGAGCCTTCTTATGAGGCTCATAGTCAGCGACCAAGTCTCGGAACCATAGGTCATCACTGGCAACACGCACTGTTCGAAGTGAATACGAGGATAAAATATAGCCTATGATACTCACACATAACGTGGTTTTCTAATGGTAAAAAAAATCGAAATCGGTTTGGTAGATCAAGAGAATTATCATCATCATCATTATCAGCCGATGGAAGTCCACTGCTGGACATAAGCCTGTTGCATGGACTTCCAAACAAAACGGTCTCGAGCCGCCAGCATCCAGCGGCTCCCTGCAACCCGCTTGATGTCTTCGGTCCACCTTTTGGGAGGTCGCCATTTCAGCACCTTGGTACCCCAACGTCCATCGATTCTTCGAATTATGTGGCCTGCTCTTTACCACTTCAGCTTCGCGACTCGCTGAGCTATGTCAGTGACTTTGGTTCGTCTGTGGATCCCTAATCTCTCGGATCCAGAGAATACCCCCTACAATTTAACAAACTTTACAGCCGGGAATCGAACTCTAGACCTCTGGAATATAAGTCCAACTAACTTGACTATTGAGGCTTATTTTACAAGCTATATACAAAGTAATCACAATAAAGAAAACATTATCGCCGGATAATCATTTTTTATGACATCATTAGAGGTTTTTAATCAACTTCTCATACGAATTATGCCCAAAAGTGAACTTTCTAAAGCGTAGGCTGAGATAAATAATAATCTATGTGGGGTGATATTTTAAGATGGTGCACTCGGAAAGAAAAATGTTGTCGCTAAACCCGTTTGTTTGCTTACCAGTGAAATGAAATTAAGGTAAATAAGTTTACCATAATAATATTTACATGAGGTAAATCACATTAATTAATTAATAAAGAAGCATACTGGGTGCACTACTCACAAAATTAAATTTAGTTAACATGAATCAAAACATTAAATGACTGTGTTTAGTGTATCATACCTAATTTATAGTACATTGTATTCAACAATATATTTTTCCGACCCCACTTAAGTGGGATAAGGGTAAGGAGAAGATGATGTATTCAAGAATAAAGTTAAGTTTAGCTGTTTAATTATTACCCTAAGTCGGTTAACTTACACCTACTGGAGCAACTCCAGATCTCCAATATGGAAGAATTGTGGCCCTGAAGTTTGCCGTTACAATAATAATGATGATAATAATGATACCTGTTAAAGATATAATATCCGAAAAGGGGCTAGTGCTATTACTCTATGATACTGGTAACTTATATTTTATTTTATTAGTATAGAAACTGAGTTATTATGAACAATAGTCTCGAACGAACAGTGCATAATACATAACATGCATAGGTAGATTCGAAATAAAAAAAATTTAGTACTTTATAATTTTGTATTTTTTCATTTATTATTTTGAATCAATAAAGTTTTGAGATGTTTACAAAATATGCCAATTTTACCAAATAACCTGTCACCACTGACCCGTCTCAAATATTCACTCTTTATTTAAAATATCTATCAGTAACTTGATACTTCAAGTTGATATTTTATGAGATTTTTATGTGTTTGCCTAAAAGCATTTGCTTTTCTTATGGTGGTCATTTAAAAACAATTTCTGAGATCAAGCCTCTACATTTTGAATTATTTCCATTTGAGTTATTTGTATTATTAAACTGCTAGTGGGCGCCCGCGACTCCATCCACCTGAAATTCTGTTTTTTACCTCGGAAACCATAGATTTTCCGGGATGAAAAGTAACTTATGTTCTGCTCCTAGGACCAATTTATCTCTGTACCAAATTTTATCCAAATCGGTTCAGTGGTTAAGCCGTTAAAGTGTAATAACAAAGAGACGGTCTTACTTTCGCTTTTATTATGTCATACTAATATTATAAAGCTGAAGAGTTTGTTTGTTTGTGTGTTTGAACGCGCTCATCTCAGGAACTATTGGTCCGATTTAAAAAATTTTTGCAGTGTTAGATAGCCCATTTATCGAGGAAGGCTGTAGGTTATATTTTATTTTCATATTCCTACGGGAACGGGAACCACGCGGGTTAAGCCACGCGGCGTCAGCTAGTGTCAGATATGGATGCCAGAGGAGTCTCTGGAATAGTTTAAAAAGTAATTATTACACAAATAAACAAACAGATTACACTGAAATTTAGGATTAAAATAGACTTCCCTGGATTAACACACTTTTTATTTTGGGTAATCCATGTTTTTTTATTGAATTTCTTTCAATTCACTGAATGAATTTCACGCCAACGGAGTTGTGTAATATTAAGAGAAAAAGACTTGTAACGAATTCTTTCACCAATAGAAGCTACATTATCAGAGAGTAACATAGACTGTATTTTATTCCCGTCTTCCCATTTCAAATGGAAACAATGCCGGTGACACCGCAGGGAGCTGCTAGTATATTAATAAATCTGTACTCGTAAATGAAATATATATACCTGTAGGATATTATTTTAAGCGACAACTAATAATGATGCGTGTCTTATCGACATTTTTATCGATAAGCCGATGAAACATGGCTACAATTAAAACAGTGTGTTATTTAAAAAGTGGTTATAAATCATACAACAAAAATTTATACAAACTAATGTTTTACAATTTGTTTATAAGTAATTTTCTCATTAATATAATCTATGCGACAGTTTGTCAATACGTTTAGGTATATTTTTTGTTTCTTATATTTAAGTGAAATTCCAAAGACATGGATGACTACAACAACATGAATTACATGCTGTCATGCTTTTATGACATGCCATGCCACGCATTTTGAAACTAGCGGACGCCCGCGACTTCGTCCGCGTGGAATATAGTTTTTCACAAATTCCGCGGGAACCATGCATTTTCCGGGATGTAAAGTAGCCTATGTGTTAATCCAGAGTAAAATCTATTTCCATTCCAAATTTCAGCTTAATCGCTTCAGTAGTAGTAACAAACTTCCAAACAAACAAACATACATACAAACTTTCGCGTTTTTGTTAGGATAGGATAGGATAATAAGTTAAACATAAATACGGAAAATGTTCCTACTTTAGATTAATACTAAGAATCCATCTAATTTTTTTGGAAGAATACAAGTATTTTTTAACCGACTTCAAAAAAAGGAGGAGGTTTTTTTTATGTTTGTTACCGCATAACTTCGTCATTTCCTTCCCTATTTTATTGTTTTTGTTTAAATTATTAATAGCATTAATTTTTATTAAAATTAAATGCGTCCTAACACTAAAAACAGAAAAATAAAATCTTTTTAACAAAAAAATTTAACCTACTTCAAAATCACAAAAGTAAGCTAAAAAGTGAGAAATAACATCGTATGGGCTACCTTCTGATCACTTTAATGGCGGTGACAACAGAATGAGGCATTAACTAAAGCCGAATATGGGTTGATAATGATGATTCATTTTGGAAGTGTAAAAACACAAGCCACAACATGAATAAAGAGAAATGTGTTACGAGTGATGACGTACTCAATGTGCCAAACCAATGACAATTCCGCGACGCTTTGAGGCCTCAGACCAATTATTGTATAGGACCTGCCTCGCTTGACGTTACTTTTCTGTCAAAGTATATGATCAACGATCTAATGCGATTATAAAAACTGTCTCTATAGTATCGATGTTAAATAGTTGTAATCATGTTCGTCCGTAAAAATACCTTTCTGTGTAATTGAATTGTGTAAAAAACGGGCAAAAACTTCTAGTTTAGTATAAGATATATACCAAATCTAAGCTCGTTTTCCTCAGAAAGTGACAGACAATTTTGTTCGTGACTATGAGTGCGATACAGGTCCTTCTATGATTGGTCTGAGTTTGAGGCCCATCTAACGATCTACGATCCATATAAAATGTATGAAACTACAGGAAGAGGCGTTTTGTGGTTGCGGTGGCCCGTGTGTGGGAACCCTAATTTACGATAACTTAAGTTTTACACATCACTTCTACCAAAGTGACTCCAGACCGCCCAACTATTATAACGCAATAAATAACTAAACTCATAATAGAGAGTAACTAACTAACTGGCAAGATCCGCAGATGAAATCTCTGACCGTTTATAATGTCAAAGTTAGTTGGACACTTGAGCGCGGAATGAATTTATCATTTCGCACAACTTTTGTGTTTTATGCAGAATTTCAGATTCAATTACTTTATCAAGTTCTGTAATTAATAGTGAGGGACTTTGTATTTTATATCCCCTCGGGAGATTTGGGTTTGAACGAAATTCGCTTTTAACTTTTGGGGATTATTTGCTTTCCTTTTTTTTTATTAATCGTCTAGAGATTTTCTTTAATAAAGCTTTGTTTTTTGGCAGTTTAATTGCTTGAGCAACTTAATTCCAAAATCCAAATATATTCTAAGTAACAATAGTCTTATTAAAAGAACAATTTTCTTACAACCAATAATTCAATTTATTTGTAAAACATATTATATAATGTAGTACATTATATAATATGTTTTACAGAAGATACCCCGGTTTCACCTGCGTAATTCCCGTTTGCGTGGGAATACGGGGATAGAATAAAGCCTATGACACTCACAAATAACGTGGCTTTCTATTGCTGAAAGAATTTTCAAAATCAATTTAGTAGATCCAGAGGTTACTCCCTACAACCTCTTAAGGTGAACTCTTTCTACACGTAATAATAGTATAGAAGTATACGTGAACGTGATAGGTGTATTTTTATAAAACGTTCAAAGATAAACATCTAAAGGTCACGTATACAAATAAGTCAGACGATTCTTTAGTTCATCGTTTTGGAGTAAGGAATTTTCCAAAATTCTTTTACATCATGACAAACTCCTAAATCATCATAATTATTAATTAACCCTTTAGCTTCATCGTATATACCTAACTGAGAATCATCTTTAAAACAAACAAAAAACACATCATAATCGGTCCACTGCTTTAGTTTAGAAGCTAAGAAGCCAATGATAGACAGGTCAAACTTATAACAGTCCTTAATTCGGGGGATAAAAATTAAAGAACCTTGACGACCTCTTTCAATTTTGACAAATTAATCGCTTTCAAAAGTTTTGCGGTACTATGTTATTAGTGGACAAATAAATCCGACTAAATGAAAAGAAAAAGCTCTTTAAACAAAATCCAAAATAACTACGGCATCAAGTCCAGCCTGTCAAATATGATATACAAAACAGCCGCTGCATAGTTTTTCATCATAGTTTCGTTTTTGAAATCATCTAACAATATTTTTTCAACGAAATCGCATAAGTAGTAGCAAAGTAGGTACGTTGTTTTGCAGGTAAACCAATAATTAATGTAATTTTGTTGCGCAATCGCATATGATGATCGCATATGATATATGAGATCATCTATCATTATCGAATAAACAGATGATAGGGCATATAATGTTAGATGAAAAACGAAAATACGATGAAAATAATAATTAAAGAAATGTAGAAGTTCATTTAGAATCACAAACCGAGATAGAAGTTCATTAAGAATCATATATAGAGAAATGAGTAAATAATTAACAGAAAAGTTATTACGCTCCAAAAATGTGTTAAATTTAACACTATTACTTCACAAAGCGCACTAAATAATGGACATATTCAAACAAACCGCTTTTCAATAGAAATAATAATAAAATCATTTAATAAACAGCGCAATTATGTCAAAGGCAAAAAGTATGCAGATTTTGGGCGCGGTTGGAATTATGCCGCAAATTTGCTATTCAAATTGAAATGGGATGTCACCCATTGAGCGACACGTTTAGTTGCAGACATCATATAGACTCATCATAATTGATTGGTTGTCTGAAAGAGATCGCTGTTAGTAAAGGTTAAATTCTCGTTTCTTAGCATTTAGTTTTAGTGTATAATAAAGTATATTTCCTCCATTCATTAATTGTATTTATTCACTTACTTAGTGCTACCTGCGTATTGCAAGGTTTACTTATGCTGAGATCATTAAGTTTATACAAGTTAATATATTGATTGATGTCTAAAATTAAGAAATTATTATCTAGTCCAAGTATCTCGAAATTTAATAATATACATTCTTCATAATCAGTTTAACATCTATAAATTCAACAGACAAATCAAGCTATAAAAAAACATGAACAAAATGTACTTTATAAGATAAGGATTCTGGGAAATAAGCTTGGTAATTAATTTGTATTTATGTTCTTAACACTCTATTGTAAATATTTTGTTCGAGACCAATTGGGCTCATATTTTAATAGAGAGGCGGATAGTATAAATAGCATCTCTCCAACGTGGTGGTAATCAAATTATTTTTTTGATATCAGCACACGCCACACTGACCCGTGAAACAATCATTCACTCATCTGCAAACCTAAAAAGTTGGACATCATTTTTCCAAAAAAAAAAAAGTTCAGATAAACTCTCGCAATGGAATTGAAATGAAAGGCCTCTGTGCTTTAGTAATATAAAATATGCCTTTATGCTAATCTGCTTATATTTTTTTTAGATGAAATAGGTTCACGCTTGACCAAAATCTCACCTAATGGTAAGTGTAGATGTGGTCTAAGTTGGAACGCGCTTGACTAGAAGATGCTTATTCACTCTTGTCATAAAGATGTCCTGCAGACCTATTCTCTAACTTTGAGAAAATTTTTACGAAAATTCCCAACTAACTATTGTTAGTGATTCATAAGTCAAGTGATTTGGTATTCTCTATATCTATTGATATCGGATCAAAATTACTAACCAGTGTGTTAGACATTTTCATATGAGAAATACGGTGGTTATTGATTTGATGTTAATTTTTATTAAGGTGGCTAATAGAGCAGAGTTAGTTAAGTCAGCAAGTTGCAAAAATCAGAAAATACAGATATCGTATAAGAATAGGAAACCAAATCATCATCATTATCAACCCATATTTGGCTCAATGCCGAGCTCGAGTCTCCTCTCAGAATGAGAGGGGTTATTCCAATAGTCTACCACGCTGGCCCAATGCAGATCGGCAGACTTCATACACGCAGAGTATTAAGAAAATTCTCTGAAAAGTTGGAGGTGCATGCCCCGGTCCGGATTTGAACCCACCCAGCGGAATCCGCTGGGCTATCGGCGGAAAGCAAATATTTAAAACAATTGATTTTTTATCAACCTAAGCTCACTAATCCGCAAACCAGCGTGGTGGGTTAAAGCTCCATATAATCTCTCCTTACTAGGGGGCCGTTAAAATAGGCTAATAATGATAAAGCAAGTTCCGGCAAATAAATAATTAAACCCCAATAGCTCAAAGGCAAGAGCGGTCGGACTCATCGCCGAGGGGTGGTGGTTCGATCCCCGCCCTGTTGGTCTATTGTCGTACCCACTCCTAATACAGTCTTTCCCGACTAGTTGGAAGGGAATATATTGGTCATATTTGAAAAGATATGGCAAAAATTTCAAAATACTCAAATAAATGGCCGCGTGGCGCAGTGGGTAGTGACCCTGCTTTCTGCATCCACGGCCGTGGGTTCGATTCCCACAACTGGAAAATATTTGTGTGATGAGCATGAGTGTTTTCTACTGTCTGTGTGTATTTATACATTATATAAGTATTTATATGTAGTATATAATTGTATATTAATATTATAATATCAACTATCTTAGCACCCATAACACAAGCTACTCTGTATGCTTACTTTGGGGCTAGATAGTGATGTGCATTGTTTAAGTATATTAAAATAATATCGATAATAATCAGCACAACACTATCGACCCGGAATCAACTATGCTAATAAAACATCGTCCGATTTGCATCAAAATCTGTTGCCGCCAATTATTGTTATTGGAAATTAATTTAAATAAACGACGCGTCGAGTGGAGTCCAGTGCGTCTTGGAGTTACTTTTGAGTTTGTTGTGGGCTCTTCTCGGACCAAGCCGCGTTTGGAACCCTCGTGACTTTAGTTTTAAGTTTTCGACCAGTTATTGCCATCTACACAGAATAAAGAATGTCCAGAATGAGTCTTTACAAGCGGCGTGGTGACGCCGGTGGAACCCAAAAAACACTAACATCCGCTTAAACAACCTTTTTACATAATTTTCATTTAATAATTTAACACTAATAACAATTACGTAGGTAATCTATACTAACATTATAAAGCTGAAGAGTTTGTTTGTTTGTTTGTTTGATTGAACGCGCTAATTTCAGGAACTACTGGTCCGATTTTAAAAATTCTTTCAGTGTTAGATAGCCCATTTATCGAGGAAGGCTATAAGCTATATATTATCCCCGTATTGCAACGGGAACGGGAACCACGCGAATGAAACCGCGCGGCGTCAGCTAGTTGTCAATAATTACCAATAAAAATCCATCTTCATCTTATTTCTTTAGTTTTTGCGAACAGTTATTAAAATATTAAAAAAAAATTTGCTACAATGCACAAGTACACTCAGCTCCGTGTTTTATCTGCAGTATCTAGAAGATATCCATTGAACATCGCTGCCTGCATCGCATGTACATTACGATGTACAAAATTATGTAGGTACCTAATGTGTTTGCAAAGCCTTTGATATTCGAACATTCTTTTGATGGTAAAAGTCTCAGAATTTATGATAAATCTCACATCATTTTAAAATATAAATGGTGAATGCTTGTCATTAAAAACAGTGCTTAAGTTAGGCTTAAGTAATATTAAGGTTATTTATAAAAATCGGGACATCTAGCCACAGTTATCGGAACCATCTATCAAGACCGTGCTCAAACGCAAGTTCAAACTTAGCTTTAGCCTATGTTAGCTACAACGCACAAGTACACTCAGCTCCGTGTTTTATCTGCACTATCTAGAAGATATCCATTGAACATCGCTGCCTGCATCGCATGTACATTACGATGTACATAGATAAGCGAGTACAGGGTATTTGCATCGCCCTCGAAGTTCGAACGGCCTTTTACCATATATTTACATTTTACATACGAGCTCTTACTTTTTTTAGCGCTTTTGATAGAAAGAACACGATGTAGAGCTTGTATTACTATGTATCAATGGTTAAAGGACTGGACTTAATATCTAAGGGTTTGATTCCCAGTCTCCAAACAGACTTTATGACTAATTGGAGCAGAAGGGAAAAATTTGAGTAGTTTTTATTCCCGTGGGAATTCCCGTCGCCATTCCACCTTGGGAAGTCTATCATAACGAACTTCGTGCCCTTTCCATTGCCAGTTCACCTACACTTAAAGATTTTATACTATAGATAGATATGTTACATGCCTGTAAAATGACCACAAAAAGTGATTCGAATGCTGCAGTGTATTTACTTACGTTATAATTATATGTATGTATAAATAGTTTTTTCACTTCCTGAACACACAACTCGACTTTGTAGACAATATTTATACTACAACCTTTCTTGATGAGTACTGTTTACCAATAAACAAATTAAAAATGGGTATAAATCACTAGTCACTTCCCACCTAATAATAATTGTAATTAAATTAATGAAAATAAATTTGATTAATAAGCTTAGAATCATTATATAATATATTTTTTAAAACATTTTATAAACAAACCATACATCATTTAAAATAAATAAATTTTGAAATGACATGAGTTTTCTACCTTCATTTCTAATTTATTTGTTGGTAAACAATACTCATCAAAAAAAGATGTAGGTATTATTTGTTTAAATAACTTTTTTATTATTTTGGCTGGTGGGAGGCTTCGGCCGTGGCTAACTACCACCCCACCGACAAAGACGTACCGCCAAGCTATTTAGCATTCCGGTACGATGTCGTGTAGAAACCGAAAAGGGGTGTGGATTTTCATCTTCCTCCTAACAAGTTAGCCCGCTTCCATCTTAGACTGCATCATCACTTACCATCAGGTGAGATTGTAGTCAAGGGCTAACTTGTAAAGAATAAAAATAAAAAAAAACCTTTCCTTTTTTACTATGCGACTAAATGAAATTAAGACAATTAGCCACTTTTGTTCGCCTCAGTGGCATGTCCAATAGTATAAAATCTTTGCCTATACTTCGTTATAAAATGACGAAGGTATAACCAGGCTGTTAGAAGTAGGAAACTAAAATCTCTTTTGCTACTAAAATAACATTTAATAATAATACATCTGGCCGTAGGCTTTCGTTAGTACAATAGCTTGCCATAACTTGTTTTTATAGGTTCATATAAAAATTGTTATTCAAACCACAAGTGAGCTTTTAACATTTAAAATAATTGAATACATATTTCACTGTATAGATTTCCCTCAGACATATAATTTACTCTGAGCGTAGGCACACGCATAAATTATGTATTTAATTATTGGATCGAGGCGGTCTGCGTCGTGGAACCAATAAGCGATTTTGTATGAAGGTGGTATTTTTAACCGACTTCCAAAAAGTAGAGGTTTTATGTTCAGCTGTATGCACGAAACTGCCTCGTAGAACTATTGGCCTACTCGTATGTGGTTTTGGATCACGAGATCCTTGGTCGAGACATATGAGATATTGAGATTTTCTTTATTATAAGAAATTTTCAGGTAAAATTCTCAGTCCGGAGTTGGAAATTGGTGTGTTACATCCTCGTGTCCCGGTCATTATCACTAGCACCTCATCATCATCATCATCGTTCATCATTAGTAATTCATTAGGGTCACTGTTGAACACTAGTGATATTTAATTTAATAAAATGCACTAAACTGAAAAGTTGGACATTTTAAATTATAGGCACAAAAAAGACTAAATAATTGGTCTAAAACTTAAAATTTATGTTACGAGTGTTCCAAACACTTATGATGATCAAAAAATATTATGTTACTGGTCCCAAAGACCAGCTATTGAAATTGATTTAGTTTTAAGCAAATATGAAGTTTTATAGCTGATATAAATTAAATCATAATCGATAATAATGAATATTATTTGCATAATCAGGACGTTGTTGTTCATACTAGAACAAAAAAAGTTACTGGTTTTCCTCTCGCATTTGTTGCGAGCTCAGAATTCGTACAGATATTTTTATTTCTTGAAGACAGTGTGGCTTTGATTGTTGTGGAAATTTGTTGTTTGCAAAACTAAACGAACATTAGCAAAACAGAAATCTATAGGTACTAACGCATTAATTTTAAAGAGGTATTTATAGTTTGAAGTGTTGTAGAGGGTAGTCTCTGGATCTTCTGAACCATTTACTTAAGCCGTTATAGTCATAAAGATTTAGTATTTTCAGACAGTCCTTTCACGTGGTTTTGAGAACAGCTTTAATTAAAACGTCACTGGCTTGGCACCGCCTTCAAATTGATCAGAAGGTAGCACATACAATATTATTTTTTGCTTTTTAGTTTAGTGGATACATTTATGTGATTATGAAGTCGGTTGTTTTTTTTTATTAAAATTTTTTTGGAAATTCTTTTATCACTAGAATGCCACGTTGTTTGTGAGTGGCATTTTTATCCCAGTGCTCTCATGTGAACGGGAACTACGCGGGTGTAGCCGCAGGGCGCCGGCTAGTATCTTTATTTACTAGCGACTTGGACTTGGACTTGGAGCGTGAAATTCAGTTTTTAACAAATCACACGGGAACTATCGATTTTCTAGGATAAAATGTTGTCAGTATGTTGCTCAATAACCTCCTATGTCTCACTAAAATCGGTTCGTCCATTCTTGGCAGACTTGACACACACAAAGAATTAAGAAATTCTAGGTATGCAGGTTTCCTCGCGATGTTTTTCCCTCACCGTTTGAGACAAGTGATATTTAATTTCTTAATTTCACATAGTTCGAAGAGCCGATGGACGTTAACATAGGACCATAGACAAACTTTCAACATTCTTAAAATGCGATATGTCTGGATATCGCAGGACACTTATTTGTTTCTTGGCGCAGTGGTATGCCCGGGTCCTGGGTTCAATCCCCGGCTGAACCGATTGAGGTATTTTGGATCTTGTTCTTGGATGGAAGCTTCGGTCGTGGCTAGTTACCACCCTATCTGCAGGACGTACTGCCAAGCGATTTAGCGTTGCGGTACGATGTCGTGTAGAAACCGAAACAGATCCGGATTTTCATCCTCCTCCTAACAAACTAGCCCGCTTCCGTCTTAGATTGCATCATCACTTACCATCAGGTGAGATTGTAGTTAAGGGCTATTTTGTAGAGAATAAAAAAAAGACAGCAGATAAACCCAATAAAACCTTTTTACACTATGGAGCTATGATAAAAGAATAATAATAACAATCAATACACAAACAGAGGTCTCTACATTTTTTCCGTTCGGAACTTATTTCCACAATTTCATCCAATAGAACACAATTCTGAGCAACAATACATATGAATTATGTCGGCATTCATGGCAACATACCTCACTAAACACGATTTGGGGGGAGGCGCGGACTATGTGGGCCGCGTGGACGTAGTGATGGGACAGCCACAACATCTGTTATCGATGTTTCATAATTTATTCATTAATTACTTTATTTGTACACATAACAAGAACACAAAAGGCAGCCACAGCTTAGTAGCGAATTCTACCAGGCAACCTTAGGCTTAGGAATTTACACAATCATCGTCAGTAAATTTTTTATAGGTACACCACGGAGACAGAGCCACCAGATGCAGTAAGCGGGATTAGTGTGATAATGTTTTCTCTGTTACACAATCAGACGTTGACGCAACATTTCGCTACATCTTTATTATACTGTGAACCAAAAACCGTGCTTTCATATTTTTATATTAATAATATAGACTTTACTGAAGGTGGAAAATATTTTTTTCTGATGATAAGAACTTTATCAACAGATCCCTTAAAGGATTACACCTTACTACACCTTAATGGGTCTGACAAGGTTTTGATGATATTATTATGCTATTATTACAATAGGCACTTGCAACGCATGAAAAACATTTAACATTGTTCCGGTACAAAACATGTAATTAATAAATTATAATGGCAGATTTTAACGCTTTTAAAGAAGATAAATTATAAGAAGAAATAAGAAAAGATCCTTAGGCTCGTAATGAATTATATTTTAAAACCACATAATATAAATCATATCATATTTTTTGACAAATGGAAAATAATTAACATCATTATAAATACTGTTTAAAAGAACTTTTATAATACGCTACGCAAAGAAAAGATGACCACAAAAGTAATCTTTTAATACTCGTAGAAAAGAAAGAAATAAAATCATCGATATCGACACGATGACATCACTACTCATACAACAGACTATAAATCAATAAACCGATATTAAATAAAATTCCCTCCCATACATCAAACTGGGACGAAAGTATAGAAAAAAAGACCATCATTCGTGGACCTCTGTCCACCTGGACTACATATGAAAATGGGGGGTAGTATGATAATGGTTTGGTAGGTTTGTCAAGGCAGACTAATGCTTTTATTAGGCGAATACATACTTGCCGAATTTATTGAATTATTTTATTCCGATTCCCTTTGATCTCTGTTTAGTGAGGCGAACATTTAATTTGGTCCTTAACGTTTGGTTGTTTTATGAAAAAAGTAATAAGACGTGTTTTTTAAAAACAAAAATATTTTGACATCAAAGAAAACTTGATTTAACCATCACTTTCAGAAATTTGTGACCGGGCCTTTACGGAAACAACTTCTTAAGCTACTGTTTATTTATTGACAAACTAGCGGACGCCCGTGACTTCGTTCGCGTGGAATTTAGTTTTTCACAAACCCCTCGGGAACTATGGATTTTTCCGGTATAAAAAGTAGCCTATGTGTTAACCCAAGCTATAATATATCTCAATACTAAATTTCAGCTAATTCGGTTCAGTAGTCGAGGCGTGAAAGAGTAACAAACATTCTTATCATCAAAATCATCAGTTTTCGCACATCTCGGGAATCCATGGATGTTTACGGGATAAAAAGTAGCCTATGTGTTAATCCAGAGTAAAATCTATTTCCATTCCAAATTTTAGCCAATCGCTGCAGTAGTAGCGGCGTTAAAGAGTAACAAACATCCAAACATACATCCAAACATCCATACAAACTTTCGCGTTATATTAGTACGATTAAAAAATTAAATATTTCACAAATCAGGGCTAGAATCCAGAATCTCATATACTTATTATTAAGCAATTGCTCCTCTGTGTAACAATTTCAAATTAGAGTCATGAACACGACACGTGGAATCTTATAGTCCACGAGCCGGTGAACATTTATACAGTTGATTACTATCAAACAAAATTTCCGTTAGTAGCTTCATCTTGGTATTTCATTCAGAGAATGCAGGGAATAAAGTCGGTATGTAAGGTACCAAGCAATGTATCTACCTATTAAATAACTTATGTATGTACCTAATATTTTTTTATTTTTTACAAGTTAGCCCTTGACTACAATCTCACGTGATGGTAAGTGATGATGCAGTCCAAGATGGAAGCGGGCTAACTTGTTAGGAGGAGGAGGTAACTCCGCTACCAGAATCAAGAATTTTTGTAAGTAAAAAAGTTGATCGTCTCATCGAGATGAGCTACTCACGAAAAATTAACTTGATAGTAATCAGTGGTAAAAAATGTTCTACGGATCCCGGACTATGATATATATTTATACCAACAAATATCACACTCGATCAAGCAAAAAACCAAACGACGGAATATTTCTTTTGAAATAGGCAATAAAATTGCTTCTATACATCCACTCCCGATACAGGGCGTGCCATTTTTCGAGTCAACAGTACAAAATGGGCCCGCAAGTTAAGTAATAGGCCAATATACTTGATCTCAGTAGGGGGTAGGGCTGCCTCTTGTACTTTTTAATACTTTAAAATGATCGACCCATTTTCATCTCAGCTTATATCAGACTTACGCCTCCATTTTTTTTCTTCTGCTCTTTATTACAGTGCCTTGGTTAGGAATCCGTTAGAGATCATATTCGTAATTAAGTCTTTATTTTACGGAAGGCAAAATAATGGTATTCGATCCACTCTCAGATACACCGCTTCCTTCAATAGCATGCTTCATACCAGAAAATAGTAGCGGCAGAATAATATAGCAAGGCGGTAGTAATTCTTTGTCGTTTTGTGTCTTTATTCATCCTTAGCTTTTGTTTTGCGTCTTCTGCCGACAACTTTTCCTATTAAGAGAGCTCGTACTTGAATACAATTATTATGCTTAATGAAAAGCTGTAAAAGCTGTCTAACATGGAGCTTGCTTTTCTAAAATAAGCTTATTCACTTTTAGGTTTCAGATGTTCAAATAGTAGGTGCCAGAAAACAGCGGTTCTTCTGAGAGAGGAAGAGAACTCGTGAGATTAGCGCGTCCAATCCATGCACAAACACCTCCTCTTAACAATATTTGTATCTCAAAGGCAAGGTAGTGTAGCAAAGTTCCAACCCTATCTAAGACCATTCTCAGGTGGGAAATTTGGTTCCATTTTGGACCTTCAGCGCCGAATACGGTGACAAAGGGTCTATTTTGTAACCCAATATGGTTGCAACGACGAGCTATTTGTCAATTGTTACAATTTACTCCGTCTTCGGTGGATAGCAGGCGCGCCGAGAATTTGCGGTCCAAAGTAAACTGACACATTTGCACACTCTGTATGCGGAGCTACACCTTCCGTGCTCGCTACATGAAAATACATTGCAGAATTGTTTCAAGTGATTTATTTACTACTACATAATTCTACATTTTGAATATTACACAAAAGAAAATCCAGTGTTTAGTTCCAGGTTGTAGAATGTGATCAGCTATTGAGGGTCGTTGTTTTTTATCGCTCGTTTTGTTACACGGGTTGCTACGGGCTTCTTCGTTCGTCCAATACAAGAGCTACCACAGCTGCAGTCGATCTTTTGCATTGACGATCCTTTGGAGAACGCGTCATGTGGGCGATCTTTTGTAAAGGAGTAAACACAATCTTGAAGTTGTATTTTTTCCTTAGCAACGATCCAATTTTATCAGTTATTCCTTTAACAAAAGGTAAGTAGGCCATTCTTCTTTCGACTACTAAAGGTCGTTCTCTCCGTTGATGTGAACTATTTTTTTAATACAAGGGGCTTATGACCATTCCGTAACACCATGTTCCAGCTCAGCCTGGATGTGGACGTCATCACACAGGTCCTGAGCACGAAAAATCTCGTCGTTTTATCTATACTAATATTATAAAGCTGAAGAGTTTGTTTGTTTGTTTGTTTGTTTATTTGTTTGTTTGTTTGTTTGATTGAACGCGCTAATCTCAGGTACTACTGGTCCGATTTGAAAAATTCTTTCAGTGTTAGATAGCCCATTAATCGAGGAAGGCTATAGGCTATATATTATCCCGATATTCCTACGGGAGCGGGAACCACGCGGGTGAAACCGCGCGGCGTCAGCTAGTGTATAAATAATATTCGTAATGAAAAACCACGAAATAAGTTTAAAATGGTCATAATTCTTTATAATCTAAACAAACAAACTATAAACATAAAAAATGAGAGCCATCATGCGAAATGATCTCCGTGAAAAGTTTCCCCCTAAGATAATTCCAGATAATTAATACAAAATTCAAAATATAACATTAACGACGTAACACCGACTTTCCGGGAATATTCCAACTTTGGCCCAAATGTTCTGAAAGAACAACCCCTCTTCATTTAAAATTAAGGTAATAAGGGGTGAGATGTTCTTGGATGTTATTTGTTATTGTTTCCTTAACATAATTCTTGATGAAACTTCAGTTAGGTTTGATTATATTTATAACTTTCGATTTGTCGCTGACTATGGGCCTTATTAGAAGGCTCAAAGTCACTCAGCGGGCGATGGAGCGAGCTATGCTTGGAGTTTCTCTGCGTGATCGAATCAGGAATGAGGAGATCCGCAGACAAACCAAAGTCACTGACATAGTTCAGCGAGTCGCGAGGCTGAAGTGGCAATGGGCGGGCCACATAGTTCGAAGAGCCGATGGACTTTGGGGTCCCAAGGTGCTGGAATGGCGACCCCGCACCGGAAAGCGCAGTGTTGGACCCCCCACTAGGTGGACCGAGGATATCAAGCGGGTTGCAGGGAGCCGCTGGATGCTGGTGGCTCGAGATCGTTGTGCCTGGAGGTCCATGCAAGAGGCGTATGTCTAGGTAAGGTATATTTATAACAAGGTAATTTTCAGTGAGAATCATCTTGATGTGACAATCAACTTTCTCCTTTATGAAAATTCTTACTATTGAGAATTTTATCTATTTATTTTATCTTTAATCTGGAGATTAAGAAAATGATAACGACACAACATAATAATTTTTATTTTTGCTAAATTTCATCCTCGTAATTTTAAATATCATTATATAAATATTGTATTAATTTATTCCTGCTAGGTAGCTGTTAACTAACACAATCGAGATTTTTTGTAAAATGTTGGGTTTCTCACGGAAATTTACCTTGATGGTAATCAATTGTAAAAATGTTTATTAGGTCCTAGACTATATTGTATCAGCTGTTGTGGCCTGCAGACGGGTGAATACATGAAACACACAAATATCAACCTCCATATATTACACATAACCTACTCTTCACATCGCCCGTCAGCTGGGGTCAACCAACCTAGGTCAACTCGCGACTCTTCGTAAGTAGTCTTTGCCTATCTGACCAATCTTTGAAGGCTCTCGACTCACGGTGCAACGCCGTATTTCGACCGCCCGTCTTCCCCGTTGGGGCATCTGATGTGCCCGTGCCCACTTGTGGGGAAGCCAGAGGTTTGTCTTATCAAAATCAAAATAATAATTTTTTTTTTAAATCAAAAATTATTATCGTCCGCGAACATTGGCGCAGTGCTATTTATATTTATATAAAATGTATAACAAGTGTGTAAACATGTTTACATAACACGTAAAAATACATATAACACTCCGTTGTTCAAAGCAGTACCTACGCGTAGGTTGTTAGTCTCCCCCAACCTAATCTAACTAAAACTCTCTCTACATGCAAATTTTGCGGCTGTCAAAAAAATACATTTTCCATCCAAGAGACAAAAGTCTCATTTCACTCCCCCAATAACTCTCCCACCTTGATTTACTCAGTTTTTTACTCCACTTCTTTCGCAAAGTCCAATTATTTAACTAAGGAATCGTCCCTCGTTTTTTGCTGACGTTAATTACCTTGTACTTTATGGCGTTACCTCAAAAAAGGTTGGGATTAATGGCGGCCTTTTCTTAGTGGGGTAATTCCTAATTAAAGTTAATCTAAGACTTCAACAGTGGGCATATAATTCATCATCATCATTCGCAATTCCAACAACTTGAGACCTCAAAAATCCATTTGAACTATACGCCTCGCGAGAGCCGTGCTAGTGGATATGACCTCTGCCTCCGATTCCAGAGGGTGTGGGTTCGAATCCGGTCCGGGGCATGCACCAACTTTTCAGTTGTATGTATTTTAATTAATTAGATATCACGTATCTCAAACGGTGAAGGAAAACATCGTGAGGAAACCTGCATACCAGAGAATTTTCTTAATTCTCTGCATGTGTGAAGTCTGCCAATCATTGGGCCAGCGTGGTGGACTATTGGGCTAACCCCTCTCATTCTCAGAGGAGACTCAAGCTCAGCAGTAAGCCGGAAATGCGATGATAACGAGATACGCCTCGCCCGATGAGATGTCGATAACCTTAGTTCTTCTGCGGATCTCGTCATTTCTCATCAATCGATCGATCGTATTGGGTAAACACGCTGATAATGCTAAGAAAAAAGTACTTATTATATTAGATTTTATATAAAAATGCGGTAAAGATTAACATCTGGGCGCGTGTAGGTGTACGTTCATACAAAAGTTCCCTGTGCGGTTGTATCAGCGGCTTAGGCGTAAATATTTTACGATGCGCACAGAGTAAGCAAATCACAGACACTTCAAAGAACTTTTTTTACCAATTAATTATTATTACATACAAACATACATTATCAACCCATAATTGGCTCACTGCTGAACACGAATCTCCGCTCAGAATGGGAGGGGTTAGACCAATAGTCCACCACGCACCACACAATGCGGATTGGCAGACTACACACGCAGAAAATTAAAAAAAATCTCTGATATGTAGATTTTTCTCACGATGTTCCTTCACCGTTTGACACACGTGATATTTAATTATTATAAATTATATATTAATTAGGATCTTTTATTTAATATGCCCTTGTACTTACATAATTATGGCATGGATATCAGCTATCTAACGGTCAACTACAGGGCTAGGCCTTCCTTTTCTATAGGAAAAGGGATATGGAGGTTCGACACACCATGCTGCTCCAGCGTAGGTTGTTAACATAAAATTATTTTACTACCACTATCAGCTGGTAATGGTTATGATTGGAAACAGCCTCTTAACGTGCTCTCCGGAGGGAAGTAGCACCACCAACTTATCAACCTGAAAATTCGAAAATTTATTAGAAGACAGAAAAACTAAAGAAATGAAAAAAATTGGTCATGGAAAACGGACTGACAAACTTTCAGTTTTTATAAAACCATTAAGGTCTTTCTGTCTTTCAGACACCAGGCTCTTTATTTATTAGGTATTTTATGTCCCTAAAAAACCGTAAACGCATTAAACTAAAAATATTATAAACTAAAGATGATTTCTCAGCTTGATGCTTACCCTGGTCTATCATTGCATACCACTGGCTAAAAGCCTCTACGTGACAATTAACCTGTGGAATAACCCAATGTTTAGCTACATAACACGGCGTTCACTCTCGTAAATTGTTTACTAATAATTTATACGGATTTTGTGGTCGCATCGAGATTAACTTTACGTAGGTATATTATTTTTACCTCCAGCCTAAGGTATCTTTTTGTGGGAAATACCCAATTTCTTAATCCAATTCTAATAGTAAATAATTTTCCTTGTAGTTCCTGTGCCTGTAAGAATGAGAATAGGGGGATAACTATAGCCAATTGTCACTTACAAATAACGTGGCTTTCGACAGTAGATTCATAGATTACCCTCAACAATACCATAAACTTTACCTCTTTAAAAATATTAAGTATAGATTATTAAAGATCACATTTGGGGGCAAGATGAGTTTCAAAAAAAAAAACTTTTTAAACTGCATCGTGTGATACATTAAACTAACGAGCTTGGTAAATGAATTGCAAATATATTTTTTTTTTGTAATTTTGAAATAAATAGTTTTCAAGTTATCCAAAAAAATAGACCATCGCCCATTTTGTATAAATTGAAGATTTCCGGACAACCTCAGAAATAATAAATTCTTGAATCTCTGAAAAAGCTCAGTATATTTGCTCGACTAGGATTCTAACTTAGGACATTGTAATCCAGACACATAGATACCTACAGAATTTATCCGTATTATCGTATGAAGTATTTTCAATTTCCATAAAGGACCTTTAAAGAGTCATTTCAAGCGAAATTCCTTTCCATATATTTGGGAGATAGTATAGCGTATAACATATTTATCACCTGATTAACATCCCGGGAAGACACCTGAAGACTTATCTGACATTTACAAACATACACCATTCATTTTTAATATACCTTATACCATTGAAATAAGAACTAAAATTGAACGAAACACGACGATAAATAAAATGGTCTCCTGAATTCGTAACCTTGACCTTTACAAAGTTATTTAGTACATTTGAAGAGGACTTTATTTTTTCAGACATAAGGTCTGAAATTGAATGGTGGAGTTTTTCAAATAAGGCAGTTCTCTCAAGTTGTGATATCGGAAACTTATTAAGGATGTGTCAGGTAGTGGATTGGATTTTTTTTATTTTCATAGATATGAGATCAGGTTTACGATTTCGTTTTTGCTTTATTTTTTTAACCGAAGCCACAAAATAGGGGGTTGTATATTTTTTA
This sequence comes from Bicyclus anynana, assembly GCF_947172395.1. Taxonomy (NCBI): domain Eukaryota; kingdom Metazoa; phylum Arthropoda; class Insecta; order Lepidoptera; family Nymphalidae; genus Bicyclus; species Bicyclus anynana. The sequence goes on from NC_069107.1 coordinate 7,536,098, forward strand.
ATTTCTCTGTGTATATGGTTTTACGTTTAAATAGTAATATGGCATATAGTTAGTACGATGGCTCAGCATCGTGATGTTTGGAAGTCCCTACAAAAGGCCTTCGTCCTCCAGTGGACGTCCATCGGCTGATATGATGATGATGATCCATTTTATAGTTTTTGAGATTTGCGGAGACAAATATTACAGGCATATAATACACTAAAAAAAAATTGCACACATGCTTCGAAGTTAATATACTCGTAAACTCAATGATGTTTTATGCTAGACTAGCTGATGCCCGCGACCTGGAATTAAGCTTTTCACAAATCCCGCGAGAAGCATGGATTTTTCCGAGATGAAAAGTAGCCTATGTGTTAATTCCAAATTTCAACCAAATCACACCAAAATTGACAAAGTTTCATACAAAATTTCATCCCCTATTTTATCCCCTTGGGGGTAGAATTGATCAGAATCCTTTCTTAGCGGATGCCTACGTCATAACATCTACCTGCATGCCAAATTTCAGCCCGATCCGTTTAGTGGTGTGGGCTGTGCATTGATAGATCACTATGTCAGTCAGTTACCTTTGAGTTTTATAGATTTTGATAGCTACCCGTGATAGCCCAGGATATAACCTCTGCCTCCGATTCCGGAGGGTGTGGGTTCGAATCAGGTCCCAGGCATGTGCACATTCAACTTTTCAATTGTGTGCATTTTAAGAAATTAAACATCTATCTCAAACGGTGAAGGAAAACTATGGTTTCATCTGGGGAAAAATTCCTAGTGAGCTGAATTTTTGTATACACCTTTATTACGGCGTTATTATGAAGTTGTGAAAAATCGACATCGATATCGTGCCGGCTAAAAAAATTACAGAGGTCAAAAGGTCACGAAAATCAGTTTTTTGCAAATATTTCGCGACCTATTGCTCGGACGTCAATAGAGGTCATTATAAAAATTGTTCCTCATAAAATTGTCTACAAAAAATGTCTCTTATAGTTTTTCTGTAAAATTAACGGTTTTCCGATCATAGCGCTGAGAAAGCGACTATATTGTGACGATGCACTCGTTTCCTCACCACCTTCGAGGTAGAAGTCAAGGCGCGTTTTTTACATGGTTTCCCCCGTAGGCATAATCCATGATATATAATGAAAGTTTATTTTAATTAACAATTAATATTTTTTTATCAAAATTTTGAAAAATACCGAAAAAAATAAATTTTTGCGAATAATTTTTTTTTTATTCATTGTCAATATTTTCAGCTTCACTATCGTTATTGGCTACTGACAAAACGTCAAGTGGAGTTATTTCTTGATTTAAATCTACATCTTCATCATATTCATCATTCGTTGACTCGGCGTTTAAGCATGACTGGCCGCGGCAATGCCCACAAACTTTTGAGCATCTCAATCCAATTTTTTTGCATCCACATTTGCCGCCACAACCTTTTGTACAATTACAAAAGATTGTATTCAGAAGTTCATCGGGTGCTGGTGGTAATAAAGTCATTATTGGATGCAGCATATTATTTTTTAACTCCCAACCCCACTGTTCTGGATCGATGTCTCTTCCTAGCCAGGTTTGTATTTGGTAATATGCTCGAAAAATATGCTGTTGAGCTGAAGAAGTAAAATTTCCTTAATTACCACCTGTAATGAAGGAAATTTTACAGCTGTACTTTGTCTTGTTAATTTAGCAAAGCTGTAGCTTTTATCTGTAATTATCAATTGAATTTTCTGATTTTGGAGCACCGTATACAGCTAGTAGAAAATGTATTCCAGTATTGACAATGACATCTCGAGAGCAATTTTCTTGTTGGAATATTTCTGTACAATTGTTTAAATCGGGTCTTTTTTCAAACATCTTCATGACTTTCAATTTTCCTTTCCCAAAAAGTGCTGAAGTTGTATCGCATCCGGTCATGGCATGCAGAAACAGAATAAATAATTTTTTTTTGCAATGTGGATACTTGTTGAGGCTATCAGTCGAGGATATTTTTGTTTCAGCATTGTTTTTTCCTGGTTTTTTGAAAAAAAATGATGTAGATTGATCAAGTATTTGAGTGCGTGCTATGAGTATACTCAGTCTAACTGGCAGTAGCAGGTATAAAGGGACGGGTCTCGGAACAATGAAATACGAAACATCTGCCATTGAAGGTCATTAGAATGAGATATAGTACGTCTTACTAAAAACCTAAACCCCTATACGATAAATATATCTTTCTGGAAACATCTAAATTTAAAATAAAAGATTTAGAGACATTTACAAACATTACTAAAAAGCAATAGAGTTTACGCCTTGGTGTACGGTATACAATATACCGTACCGTATGTGAGTGCATTCTTGCCGCTTTCTCAGCGCTATGATCGGAAAACCGTTAATTTTACAGAAAAACTATAAGAGACATTTTTTGTAGACAATTTTATGAGGAACAATTTTTATAATGACCTCTATTGACGTCCAAGCAATAGGTCGCGAAATATTTGCAAAAAACTGATTTTCGTGACCTTTTGACCTCTGTAATTTTTTTAGCCGGCACGATATCGATGTCGATTTTTCACAACTTCATAATAACGCCGTAATAAAGGTGTATACAAAAATTCAGCTCACTAGGAATTTTTCCCCAGATTGGGGTATAAAATGCCTAAAATTACTGGACTTATAAGGAAACCTGCGTACTAGTGAATTTTCTTAATTATTTGCGTGTGTGAAGTCTGTCAATCCGCATTGGGCCAGCATGGTGGACTATTGGCTTACCCCTCGAGCTCAACAGTGAGCCGAATGTGGGTTGATAATGATGAAATAAACTGCCGTGTGTTTAGGGTATACCAGGACCGGCATGGGCGTTTCCTTATTTATTTATTTATTTATTTATTTACGTACACTTACAATATACATATAGAGACATACACAAATAATATATAACTAGCTCACATTGACTTATACGTACATTTATGACAAGTGCACACAACATTCACTACAAACTAAATAACATGTAAACAGTCAAATCTCACACAGGTATAACTTAACTTAATTTTTATTTTAAACTCACCGACAGATAATCGGTGAGTTTTTTTTTAAGGACATTATAAGAATTGAAAAATATGTCGAACAAGATAGATAGTTCATTATATTTTGCGCATATACGAGCATCGGGGGCTTGGTTTCCGAGATGTGTTCTAGCGAAAGGGTTTGTGCCTTTTCGACTATTATGTATAGGTAACGTGGAAAATCTTTCAGATCACCGCATAGAGTGCTTAAATAACAGAACCACGCTTCTTCGAAATCGTAATGCATTTTCAACTATTTGCCAACGGCTTTTAGCGGTGATGTTTGTGTGTTTGTTCGGTTACTCCACTCAAGTGTGCGCGCGACTTAGACGCTTGTATGGATAATACGAATTTATCTCGGATTTTTGGAATATTATTTACTAACGGTCGTTTCGCGGTTTAACCCTCGTAGTTCCCGTTCCTGCGAGAATAGGGAAAAAAAATATAAACTGAGCTACTCGCTGATGACGTAGCTTTCAATTGGTTAATTTTTTAAATCGATTAAGTGGATTAAGCGTGAAAGCGTAAAAATAACGACCATATTCGGCTCACTGCTGAGCTCGAGTCTCCTCTCAGAACGAGAGAGGTTATGCCAGTAGTCCACCACGCTGGCAAAATTCGGATTGGCAGACTTCACACACGCAGAGAATTATAAAAATTCTATGGTATGCAGGTTTCCTCAGGACGTTTTCCTTCACCGTTTGAGACACGTGATATTTAATTTCTTAAAGTGCACACAACTGAAAAGTTGGAGGTGCATGCCCCGGACCGGATTTTAACCCACACCCTCCGGAATCAGAGGCTGAGGTCAAATCCACTGGGCTATCACGGCTGGAAGTTACATATTAAGTATAATAAGCGGTCTACACAAACAACTTAATTGGATTTTCTTTTATTATACATGGAATCCTAAAATCTCAAAAAAATAGGGAAAATCTTTCCATTTTATCTCAGGTTATTATCAGTATACCCATCGGCATTGAATAAGGAAAACATTGTCTAGGTAATTTGGGAGAAAAACGAATAAATTGGTAAAATATTACCTTTTTTTCTGCGGTAATAAATTGGTATATACGACAAACAATGGGCAAAAAAGCAATGCGTAATAAGGTATTTACTTACTTATTATTACGCTTCTGTAACTAAAGGATTTCAAAAATATGGAAAGAATTGCCGCTTTTATTTTTTGTATGCATTTAAAAAACATTCAAAGATTGTCAAATTGTAACTCACTAACGGACCCAGTCAAGCTTCGCTTTGACTCATTCCCTACCCCTACCCAAGCTACCCTAAACCCTAAAAAAATATTGGAATTTTACTCGTAGGAAGGAACCCTAATTATTTTGAAAATTTATTACAGCTAATAGCACTCAGGGATAATGAAGGCTCCCAACATTGATCCCAATTTTTCAAATCGATTCAGTAGTTTCGGAGCCTATTCAATACATACAAACAATGAAATCAACCAAATAACAAGTTCAAACAACCATCTAATCACTAATAATATCTAATAATAGCAAATTACTAAGTCTAATTGAAAACTGAAACAAACGAATTTTAAATATTGAATAGAAACAGGCGTTACTTTGCGGAAGTTCATTATGAATATATAATAATTTATTTATTTTGCTATCATCCGCCGACCCGATCAAAAACCGACGACAAAATACTCTCTCTACGTTTCACCCCGAAACCGGAGCATCCTTAGGAGATGTTGATGTCAGCAATATAATTAGAGGCAATAATAAATAATTATTATATATAAACGAATTTTATTTTTTTTATAAACAAAAATATAATAGTCAAAAAGTTTACCCAAGAATGGTTAAAGATGACCGAAATTATTCACCACTGGTATACTGACCTGAAACAAAAAAATATTTAGTTTAGTATGAAATTGTTTTAATGAAATTAAACTTGAAAAAATTTCGTCTCTCATACACAACTAAATTAGTAAATCACAGATTAAATAAAAAATGCATTAAGTCTTTATTATAGCTATTTAAATAGCAATGAAAATTACACTCTACCCAATAGATAATACAACTTAAAATCGCTTGCGACCGATACAGCAAAATTTATAACTACCGTCCATAAGTGAAATGTCTTAGCGGAATGACGTATGGGGTCAATTTTTATTCATACCGGGTCCAGTGCGGCCCGGGCACTATATTCTGAACCGGGGAATATTTGTCTGAATTAAAATTTATGCCATAGATGGCGTAAATGGCTTAGTGCACTTTGTGTATGTAGATGGTTTCACGTTGACAATGAAGGAATAGACGACCGATTGGCATGCTAGTCAAAAAAAAAAAATTTGACTTTGACGTGATTTTCACTCTTCAACATACTACACCTTACATTATTCGCCAATATTAAAATCAAAATTAAAATAAAATAATTGGACAATTAATTCACAGTAGACCCAGCGATTACCCTAATACAAACTTTACCTCAGTTTAATAAGTACCTAGTACGAACGAAATCGCGGAAGCCCGCGACTTCGTTCGACCTCCTCAATCGGAGCCTGACGCAAAATCCGTTCTTAGCTTTTGTCTACGAATTAAAAACTACCTCTCTGCCAAATTTCATCTTTCTACGTCAAGCGGTTTTCGAGATTTCGTGATGACCGCACTTATACCTTAAGATAGATTTTCAAGTAACATCAAAGAAGATATTACTCAATGTCAATTGTAAATTTTTTGACCCATTGTTGGATCTGAAAAAACAATACATAACATGTAGTTAAACCGAAAATGAAATCGGATTGTCTCGTTTCTTGTCAATGTCAATTTGCGTCGACTGCTCTTAAAAGTTGTATCTCGAATTGACGATTTTTTCAAAAAGTATATAGTCTCAAAGCATAAGTTGTTCTCTTATTTGAGGGTAACCAACGAAGCTATCTATTCGTGAATTCGTCTATTTGTGGATTCGTCTATTCGTGAATTCGTCTATTACTTTCTCTGTCTACGGTATCTGTAGTGTGTTAGATGTCATTGATATTGCAATCATAAATCATACTGTATGCAATTATTATTCTTGGTTAGTTGCAATACCACTTTGTCCGTGTTTTGAGAATGTAGTAATGATTAATGTATTGAATTTGAGAAGATAGACTAGTTCATGCGAAATAAGTTAGATGATACATTTTTTAATGGAGGAGCGTTGGCACAGTAGAAAAATATTTTTATAATATCATCTATCTGTGAGATGTTGCATGGCAACGGATTGTAACTAAACGGGTTTCTTTACCACAGACCTCCTCCTGTTTCTGTTGTGCTTACGTACCGCACAAACAAGGACTTTAAGGCGGATTTACATTTGTCTGACGTGTCGTGTTGTGATGCATCACGACACGTCAGACAAATGTAAATCCGGCTTTATACGATTAAATAAGTCACTAACTCGTCGGAACTGAGCCGAACAAAAGTGGTTAATTGTCTTAATTTCATTTAGTCACATAGTAAGGAAATTATACGTCTTAGACTTCGAGACTTCGTCTGCCCTTAGATCTCTTTAATTCAGCCCTTACAGTAGTATCGCTGTAAAAATGGAGTAACTTTTCCCGTTTTCCCAACGTTTCCCTTCACTGCTCTGCTCCTATTGATCGTAGCGTGATGAAATGTATACTATAACCTGCCCAGGAGTATGAAAAATAATTGTGCCAAGTTTCGTTGAAATCCGTCGAGTAGTTTTTGTTTCTATTACGAACATACAGACAGACGGACAAAAATTTTACCAGTGGATATGACCTCTGCCACCGATTCCGGAGAGTGTGGGTTCGAATCCGGTCCGGGGGATGCACCTCCAACTTTTCAGTTGTGTGCATTTTAAGAAATTAAATATCACGTGTCTCAAACGGTGAAGGAAAACATCGTGAGGAAACCTGCATACCAGAGAAATTTATCAATTCTCTGCGTGTGTCAAGTCTGCCAATCAGCATTTTGCCAGAGTGGTATTGGCCTAAACCCTCTCTTTCTGAGAAGAGACTCGAGCTCAGCAGTGAGCCGAATATGGGTTGATAACGACAGAATTGACGTCTCTACAGATTATTATAAGTATTGAAAAGATATCGTAGCATACAAAGGCATTTGTGTTACCTAACCGACTTCCCGAGATTAAACTATACTGTACGTACGTATGTATTACACAGTAATAGAAGAGATGTTGAAAACAACAAAGCAAAGCAATTTAAAACTAAAGCGAACTGCAGCTAAGTTGAACTGAACCGAGCTAAGAGATAGTAATTATCAATATGCGATTGAGCCCGTTAATTTGTCCCGACCACTCAGTCCGTGGCAATGGAGGGGCAAATGGTTCGAAAAATTACCTTCCACTGCACAGCCGCTACTTACTCCACTCTGCCGTGGTGGTATTATCTACTCATTCGATATTTTATCTCGCACAGTATGTTTCGCGTGCGATATTTCGATGATTTTGATACTCTTTCACATCGTTTCGTTTATTATTCTCTTCTACGCTCTTTGGTGGTGTGAAATATTGATATGTAATTATGAACAATATGTTTACTATGACAAAAAATGTCGTTTGTAAAAAAATTAAGCAAACTAAGCATATTACATAATGTGTATTACGCTCTTCCCGTGGCAATTCTCTCGTATAAGAATAATATTACTTTTAATACCGGAGCCGTGATAGCCCAGTGGATATTACCTCTGCCTAAGATTCCGGAGGGTGTGTGTTCGAATCCGGTCCGGGACATACAACACACAACCAACATACATACACAACCAACTTTTTAGTTATGTGCATTTTAAGAAATTAAATGTAACGGCGAAACGGTAAAAGAGCAACTTCGTGAGATAACCTGAGAATTTTCTTAATTATCTACGTTTGTGAAATCTGCCAATCCGCATTGCGCCAGCGTGGTGGATTTGGCCTAACCTCTCTCATTCCGAGAGGAGACTCGAGCTCAGCATTGCACCGAATATTTAATGATGAAATAAACAGAATAAATTTTAATTTAATAGCAGTACAACAACAACGACAATAATTGTCCTCATATTTCATTGAAAACCTTCTTTATAACACAAAACAAGACAATAATATATTTTCTAAACAACACCATTATTACGTACACTTCAGAGATAGGCCCTTTCGAACAATGTTAATTGAACAACCCAGATGCTACTAAGAACTCATCCATAACAGTCGAACACAACGGAAAATATATATTAAATTAATTTCGAAATACCCTCCCTCCACGTCCTTGGGGGAAAAAGGGTTTTAAATTAGACAGCTATTTCCTTTTATTGTAATGAAAGTGATGAGGGAGACACTTTGCGGAATTTCTTAATGTACAAAGAGCAGTTACTTTGCGAATACGGAAATAGGGGCAAGTAAACGGGTTAAATACGATTCACGTCAAACACCTATTTGCATTCATAGCATAGTAAGGAATTGAGTAAATACAACTTCCAGAGTTTTTTCGTGTGATTTTTCAATTCAAATTAGTTTTTAATGAATTAAATAATTAGCCATGTTTGACCCGTGTTAAACATGGCTAATTATTTAATTCATTCATTCATTCGGCCTTTCCCTTATTTCTCTGCAATTGATATACTGTAATTAGAAAATTTTCCATAGAAATACCCATACCGAGGTAATACACGTAACCTATGCTTAATGCCAAAGTCAATTATGCTAAGGTCCGGAAAGGCTTAGTTAAGAACTAAAGCTAAAACAGACAAAGATTTAAAGCTACTGACTATCAAAATGTATAATTTATAACAATTTTATCAACTAACTAGCCAACGCCGCGACTCCGTCCTTCCTTACTCCTCCTTGATCGAACCTACTTTAAAAATCCGTTTTTAGCAGACACCTGCTTACTACCTCCCTGCCAAATTTAATTTTTGTATGTCAAACGGTTTTTGATGACGTGAAGAGTGACCTTTCGCTTTTATATATATAGATAGACAATTTTTCATGCTTTAAATCTAAAACTTTCAGCCACGTGCCAATTAAGAAATACCTAAAGAGCGTACAGTCCACTGTACAGCTTTTACTGCCAGGCGCCTGTACTACAGAGATAGTGACGTCAACAATAGACATCCGTCCAACCCCCAGCTACGGAACCATTCCAACTCGAAACGGCTTTTTTATCATAAAAATAGTCGCACTATTTTTTGATACACTCGCTTGCAAAATTTATGTACGTTTCCTTTTAACCGTAACAACCATTGGATGGTGGATTTTTTTGCACTTTTTTCCGCTATAGTTTGACTATTTGCAGTATTCCGTTGACTAAAGTAATGGTCCACTAATTTGACTGTGGATATACGCAAAAATAACTTGCCGATTCCGCTGAATTTAATGTGTTTACCGGTCCGTTTTTAGAAATAAATTCGTATCGGAAATTCAGTTTTATTTCAAGCAGAATTTTTTTTTGCCAACGGTATTCTTGTCCTTTAATATATAGGAATACACATTGATCCAACTCTGAGTTGGGCTGTGAAGCTTCTGTTTCTGCCAAGAAATTCCTTTTTAAGGAAGAATGAATTTCAAGAATCCTTTCTGAGAAATTTTGTCCGTACAAAGCTTGGGAGTTGAAAAGTTGGCGGTACCCAATAATTTGATTAAAAAAAAAAATAACTTTGCAAGGTTCATTGGGCTACTGGGATCAAACAACTATCACAGACAGGTATAGGTAAGGCAATTGATCTGGGTGCTTAGTGGGAGTTTTCAATGTTTTTATACTGTTACTATCGCGTTAACGTGAACGCGAATTTATATGGAATTGAATTGTGCAGTAGTGCAACTAGATGGCGCTGTTTCAATTCCTTAGAAATTCGCGTTTACGTTAACGTGAACGTCACAGTATCGAACTGCCACTAGGCCCTCTGATATAGTGCTAGTCGATCGGTGCGTCGTGTATTTGTTAGTATTTGTTGATATTACTTACTGTTTAGCAGAGTCTTAAGTAACCTCTTTAGTTGCGTTGGAGCGAAGATGGAAAGATGGGAGATAATGCCGCGATTGGTCGACACTTGTCTATTAATCTTCACGAGACGGCCTGCAATGGATTTACAAGTCGGAGCTCCTGGTTTCGATCCCGAATGAGGTTTTCTTAATTGGTCCAGATTTAGCTCATAGATTTTCATACTAACATGTTAGCCCGCTTCCATCTTAAATTGCACTATCACTTACCATCAGGTGAGATTGTAGTCAAGGGCTCACTCGTAATGAATAAAAATAGAGATGACATGGCACGCATGGCATGCAGGGCCGAAAATCAGCCTGCTTTCTTTTGACTACTACATTTACGTAAGGTATTTGTTATGGCAAAGTACTCACTTTACCTAACCATTAGACCAAATAGGCGGTTAAAGTATGCAATGGACACAACCAAATACTCTTACACGCATAACTAATGGACGATCACAATCAAGGTTAATGGTATTGTACTGAAATCAACATTACATAGTGTCGGGTTTAGCTGCATGAGGTCGAAGGTTGCACCTTTCACTTTTGGTGTTGCGTCATCACCATGAGATGCGTGCGATGATTTATAGACGCCACGCGATGCTGTTGTTGGGAACGCCTTAAATGGTTGCATGATTGCTTTTAGTATTCGTACTGTGGTATTGATAAATATGTATTTAAAATAATCGACTTTTATTTATAGCTATACCCAAACTAGCTGACTCCGCGCGGTTTCACCTGCGTGGTTCCCGTTCCCGTAGGAATACAGAGATAATATATAGACTATAGCCTTCCTCGATAAATGGGCTATCTAACACTGAAAGAGTTTTTAAAATCGGACCAGTAGTTCTTGAGAATAGCGCGTTCAATCAAACAAACAAACAAACAAACTCTTCAGCTTTATAATATTACTAGTAATTCCTGAGATTAGCGCGTTCAATCAATCAAACAAACAAACAAACAAACAAACAAACTCTTCAGCTTTATAATATTAGTATAGACTATAGATGATAAGGAAGGCCAGCAGGGTTATTATATAACTCGGTGTACTATTCAAATAATAAGTCACTACATCGTTTATCATCGTATTTTCGTAATTGTGATCATCTAACATAGTTATTTCAACGAAATAATCTAAACTGAGTTATTTTACATCAAATGACAGCGATTTTTTGTTTTACGATCATCTAATGGCCATTTTTTGTAAAATAGATACTTTCGTTGAAAATACGATGTTAGATGATCAGGATTACAAAAATACAATGAAAAACAATGTAGTGACTTATTATTTGTATCGTATACCGAGTTACATAATAACCCTGCTGGTCCTGTAGTGGGTTGTTAAAGGCTGATAATGATGATGATGATGATGATGATGATGATGATGATGATGATGATGATGATGATGATGATGATGATGATGATGATGATGATGATGATGATGATGAGGATGATGATGATGATGATATTTTATGAGCGAAAAAAGTTAGCGTTAGCGTTTGATAATATTGACGACTTTTTTACTTAACAAAAAAAAAAAAAAATACGTGTGGCACTCCCACACACGCGGTAAAGCTGTTGCATAGCATTCTTTATCAACTAATGCAATTATAATTATTTATTTATTTTATTTATGCAGTATTTTTTCTTAAGAAAAGAATAAATAAATGAAAAAAAAATCAAACTTTGGTTTAATAAGTTTTGCACCTTAGTTTCTCACCACTTGTCCAGTTGAGTCGATGTTAGGTGTTAGGTTAATTTACGTTACGGAATTTCTTGATTCGTTCGCCGCGCTCAAAATCAGCGATAAAAGCTATGCAATAGATTTAGCAATTACTTTTAAAAAATAACTAGAATAATGAGCGTCAACTCGCCAACAAACTGCCTGTACAGTTTGGCGAGAGTATCGATATGTAAAATAATTGTTATATCTTATCAATAAAATAAATTTAAAAAAAAAAAAATAGCTTAAAAACATTTGTACTTTTTGCAAAGCAATAAGGCTATCATTCCACTAATCTGAACACTGAACAAACAGCATTCCGTAACATAATTATTACCAATCTCCTGACCATGATTCTCACGTGCGTTGCAATAGTACAGGTTCAAAGGTCTATTGCCGCAACCATTTGTCACGACGTATCGATTCGCATCGGCTAAAGGTGATCGCATATTGTACCGATCGCGCTCTTATTATCGGTGGGAATTTTTTTATTCATGTGTTGTTTTAAAATGTTCGATATTGACGAAACAAAGGCTGCTTCAAACTTAAGGGTACACTTACCCTTGAGAACCTTTTTTATGTGATTAAGAATTTCTAATTCATAATTCTTTTGTTTCAAATATAGGTCCAGCTTACAAGAACTTTTGAAATGTCAATTTCGAAGTTTCACTGCCAGTTTGGAAGACAGGTTTTGAGACGAGCTAGCAAGTCTTATAAGTATGCCGTTACATGAAAAAATTAAAATTCTTAAAAACAAACTAAAAATGATTTTTTTTTTATAAAAATCCCAATTTATTTATTTCAAGTATAGGCTCAGTTTACAAGCGATTTTGAAACATTAGTGGACTGTTTGTAAATACTTTACCACCAGTTCGGAAGGCAGGTTCTGCTGAAAAGAGACGGCAAGAAACTCAACAGACAATATCATAGTCATTATAGTAACGAGTTACGATAATCACAATGACGTACATGTGCGGTCACTTTTAAAAGAGTTAAAAGAAAGTCTTTGTTATGTATATCTGTTAGAATTCTTTTAAAGGTTAAGCATAATTAGAGACAACATTGGAACAAAGAAGTCTTTTTATTGAGATGACAAGCATTTAACTGTATCTAATACACCGACCTGGAAACCGTAACCGGAACCTCAAAATTAGTAGGTCAACCAGTAGACTCCGCGCCACAAAACAAGTCCCGCGGCTAAAACCTGAACCAAAATTGATAGCGCCTTACACAAATAACAAAAGACAGCTATCACCAAGTGAAGATGAGCGCCATAGAGACATTAGCGTCGCGTCTACGGGACTTGTTCGCAGTGGTATGCGCTGTGGGTTTACAAGACGGAGGTCCTGGTTCCATCCCTGGCTGGCTGGTGGCTAGTCACCACCCAACCGACAAAGACGTACCGCCAAGCGATTTAGCGTTCCGTTACGATATCGTGTACAAACTGAAAGGAATGTGGATTTCATCCTACTCTTAACAAGTTAGCCCGCTTCTATTTTAGATTGCATCGTCACTTACCATCAGGTGAGATTGTAGTCATGGGCTAACTTGTAGAGAATGAAAAAAAAAGTAGTCTAGACCAAGGAGGCAATTATCAATACAGGTTTTATATCTTTACAATCTATGGCGTGCACAAGAAATTTGACAATATAATAGTTATTTATGCCACTGTCATGTAATGAGGGCCATTGTGGAACGAGTGCTACAATCGCTAATTACGTGCATTGGCATACAATGCTTTTTCTACGACAAAATAATTATAGGAATTAACAAAACTTGGTAAATAATATAGATTTGCCGTTGGGCATGGCGTCCCCGATTTTTGTATCGGCGTGGTCTCTTAAATTTGTCCCTTATAAGGAACTATTGCATAGAAAGTGCTAATCACTCTCGCCTTGAAGGTTGTAGTGGTTTTTGAAGGTTGTAAAAATAATCTACTAGGAATGAGCAATATATTCATAATTAGTAACTAAATAGCTAAAATTATCAACGCCGTGTAAATTGGAATACATAGACAGGCACAGCGCTTTGTCCCAGGTTCATATCCGGGATATTAAATTTCGAGCGAATAACTACGCCGAGCGCCGCCGAGCGTGCTATGCTGCGCCAATATTGATGATTCCTGGCAAATATTTGACGCGATATTAGAAAGTTGTGGCACAAATATTGTACGTAGATAATTTTCTAGAAAATCTTTGCATAATTTATTTATTCAGTAGTTATAGCCCGCGGCTTCGTTCGCGTGTATTTTTACAAATCCTAGAACTCCTACACCGCATCTGTCTGTTCACTATATATTCAAAAGTACTAAATAGAATTTTAAACGAAAATAAAGTAATTTAGGTACCTATACCTAAATATAGTTTTTTGATTAAAGAAATTGGTCACGTGGTATAAATTTCACACCGATTTTCATGGAGTTGAAGTCGCGGGCGTTTACCACTTATCTACATAAAATTATTATGTGTCCATACTAATATTATAAACTAGCTGACGCCGCGCAGTTTCAGCCACGTGGTTCCCGTTCCCGTAGAAATACGGGGATAATATATAGCCTGTAGCCTTCCTCGATAAATAAGCTATCTAACGCTGAAATAATTTTTCAAATCGGACCAGTACTTCCTGAGATTAGCGTGTTCAATCAAACAAACAAACTAATTCTTCAGCTTTATAAAATTAGTATAGATGTGAAAGAAGGTATCTCTGTCTATTATTACTCAATACTAACTGAATGACGATCACTGACTAATGACTCATGACCATCGATCTCCTATTAAAAAGTGGATGCACAATCATCGACCAAAAAACGCCCTCACTCAATGAGTGAAAAACAACTTCTTTTCACTCAATTTAAGTATTCACATTTGCAAATTCAACCTTAAACTCAATCCTTAAAATTGAATTTAGACTATAATTAAAGGCCTTTAGGTATAATTTTCTTTACCAATAATTCTGAAACTGTCAAAGCAAAATTGGCCAGTTTTTGAATGAAATTTTCTACATGATTGTGCTTTTATTATAAGAGGTCAATGACCGAATTATTTAACATCTTATGCTCCTGCAAATTAGTTCTAGGTATATCCTCTCGTAAATAAGCTTGCTCGTATTGAATATCTAGTATGTATTCAACAATTGTAGGAAATATGATATTAGTTGCAGTTTCCAACTACAGAGTTTCGGATAGCCAATTAGAGTAATGATAAACCTTGTGGATGACTACAAACTATACCGCAATAACTATAATAACCAAGTTTAATAATTTAGTTATTACAGGTAGTATTTCACATTTAAATCTGTAGAGGTTTTAATTTAATTTATGGAATATTTTTAGTGAATTCTTAATCATTTTGAACAATGCTAAAGTTTAGTAACCAGATCTCAAAACTTTCCCAGTGGCCTAGGTAACGAAACATACGTAGGCCATACGAAACATTTTTTTTATGCAATATAAGCCAGCGCTTGACTACAATTAGGCCTGATGGTAAGCATTAATGCGATCTAAGTTGGAGCGTGCTTATCTAGGAGATGCACTTAAATAACAGGACCTGCCTCGCTAACCGTTACCCGTCTGGCAAAGATCAAAAATCTGTGATCTAACGCGTTTATAAAAACTGTTGCTATAGAATCGATGTTTCATTGTTGTAATCGTTTTCGTCGTGTAAAGAGCTCCCTAAAAATGCTGGTTTGTGTAGTTAAATGGCATTAAAAACGGCCAAAAACTTGTAGTTTAGTAAAAGATAGTAACGTTTCATTTGAAAGTATTTAAACCTCAATTTCAAATTTGTAATAAAAACAATTTATAAAAAGAATCGATTCTTTTGACGAAACAGCCAAACATCGATCAGTAATTAATTTGTGGATAGTCTAAGCAATGTGTTTGTTAGTATATGTAAAAATTACGCCTGTGTGTATTGCGAGTAAAATTTATAGTTGTGTGTAGTGTGTGGAGTATTTTAATGGTGTTAAATATTTTCGATGAGTGATGATGAGTTTACCTCGTCCCCCTCAAAAAACGACAGACAATAATTTGGTTCGTGAATTTGAGTGCGATGCATCTCCATTTTCTAATTCCTCTATGGAGATGCCTATTCACTCTAGCTTTGAAGGTGTCCAAATCATAAGTGCCAGGAAACGCAAACGCCGGAAGGGCATTCCAAATTTTTGCTGTGCGAAATAGAAATGTGGACGCAAATCGTTTCGTACAAGTTGCCTGGACATCCACAATATATGGATGCCACCGTTCCCGACGTTATGCTGTTCATATAATATTCATATACATATAATATTCAACGTCAATGTAAAGTCGAGTGCATCCATAGCATGGTATTGTATACATAATCGTGATCGATAAGATACGCCGCTCTTTGAAAAGGTCAATTGCATTAGCGGTCGACCGGTTTGAATAAGCTTACCCTGATCTAAGAATATTTGGATGTGTACCTATTTTTAATCTATCATGATTTTTTTTTCTGTCACACAGCGAGCGATGGAACGAGCTATGCTCGGAGTATGAGGATATCCGCAAAAGACGGCCTCCGTGGCGCAGTGGTATGCGCGGTGGATTTACAAGACGGAGGTCCTGGGTTCGATCCCCGGCTGGGCCGATTGAGATTTTCTTAATTGGTCTAGGTCTGGCTGGTGGGAGGCTTCCGCCGTGGCTAGTTACCACTCTACCGGCAAAGATGTACCGCCAAGCGATTTAGCGTTTTGGCACGATGCCGTGTAGAAACCGAAAGGGGTGTGGATTTTCATCCTCCTCCTAACAAGTTAGCCCGCTTCCATCTTAGATTGCATCATCACTTACCATCAGGTGAGATTGCAGTCAAGGGCTAACTTGTAAAGAATAAAAAAAAGAACCAAAGTCACCGACATAGCTCAACGAGTTGCGAAGTTGAAGTTTTTTTTTTTTTTTTTGTTTTTGTTCTTTTTTATATGTTTTAAACTAGTTATAAGTTTTAATTTGGTTTTGCTTTAAATATAGGTTTATGTTGCCTGTTTTCATGGTGGCACTTAGAACTGGGTCCTAGCTGAAAATCAGCGCTGTATGTTCTTTGTTTATGGGGAGCATACAGCAATATGCTGAGCTAGGACCTTTTTCTAGGTTATGCCACATATCGCAGGGTATTATTCTTAATTAATTGTGGTGTGTGGCATAATGTAGTAATAAATATATTTTCTTTCTTTCTTTCTTAAGTGGCAATGGGCGGGGCACATAGTTCGAAGAGCCGTTGGGGTCCCAAAGTGCTGGAATGGCGACCCCGCACTAGTAAGCGCAGTGTTGGTCGACCAACCAGGTGGACTGACGACATCAAGCGAGTCGCAGGGATTCACTGGATGCAGGTGGCTCAGTATCGTGATGTTTGGAAGTCCCTACAAAAGGCGAGTGAAACCACGTGAAACTGTCTACCAAAGATGCCTTCGTCATTTGCAAACTGTCTAACTTTCCACTTTTGAGTCATATCTAAATAGGATGTACATTCACACAATGCAAATACCTCTTCTGCAAAGTTTTTATGCAAACAGTGACTATGTCTGTCTGTACGCAGCACGCATTCGTAATGTGACCACAAAAACTACCGGTGAGTAATGGTTAACAACGATTCCGTTTTCGTGTTACTGGGAATCGATTTTCCTTAAAACGAATTATTTTTACCCGACTTCGCGATCAAGAGAGGGTCCCTTATATGTTTATCTTAATATATAAATGCGACAGGTTGATTCATTCATCAAGATATCTCGAAAACCGCGTGACGTAAGTATAAAAACAAAAAAAATGTGATTGAATGGAGCTTACTCTTTCAGATCGACTGTCCAAATAGGTGTATGTTGCCCCGAAGCATTTTTTCATTTACGGGCGCTATTTTGAAATTTTACATAGCCTATGTCAAAATATATCTTTAAATTATGCGGTAGTACGTACAACTTGTGCGGTTCAATCGTTTCATTTAACTATAACATAATGCGACGATGTAGATATTGCACGGTTAGTGTCTCGATTTAAAAACTTTACCCATTACGTAAAAAAGTGGTCTGAAATGGACGAAACAAGAAAATGTTTCTGATAGAAATCGGGAAATGCATAATTAGGTACAAAAATCAAGGTTGAGCCGTGGTCGCACAGATTATAGCCCAGTGGATATAATATATGACCTCTGCTTCCGATTCCGGAGGGTGTGGGTTCGGATCCGGTCCGGGGCATGCACTTCCAACTTTTCAGTTGTGTGCATTTTAAGAAATTAAATGTCACGTGTATAAAACGTTGAAGGAAAACATCGTGAGGAAATCTGCATACCAGAGAATTGTCTTAATTCTCTGCGTGTGTGAAGTCTGCCAATCTGCATTGGGACAGGAGACATCTGACAGGAGACTCGAACTCAGCAGTGAGCCTAATATATGGGTTGATAACGAATTTAACCACTCATCCAATGGCGGCAGAAAAGCTAATACCCTAATAATATTACTACATGATACGTCATAAATGACGTCATATCTTGCTATCATCTTTCGGTAATCCGATCCGAAGCTCTTATCAGGCCTAACACTCAATAATTATCTAATTTCATGTTAAGTTGTACTGGCACAAATGATAAGGCAGTTGTAACTAGCAAATTAATTGACTATTTCAATTACATGAATTTAATACTCGTAATAAACGTCTCATTCTAAGCCATTCAAGTGTAAACCATTTAAACGTAATTATAGCCACTTGATGACTAGACCTACTTTCCATTCCATCTTACATTGCATCGTCACTTACCATCAGCAGGGTTATTATGTATGTCAGTGTACCATTCAAATAATCAGTCACTTTTTTTTTTTTTTTTAAATAAATAAATATAAATATACTTAAACAATACACATCACTATCTAGTCCCAAAGTAAGCATACAGAGTAGCTTGTGTTATCGGTACTAAGATAGTTGATATTATAATATTAATATACAATTATATACTACATATAAATACTTATATAATGTATAAATACACACAGACACTGGAAAACACCCATGCTCATCACACAAATATTTTCCAGTTGTGGGAATCGAACCCACGGCCGTGGATGCAGAAAGCAGGGTCACTACCCACTGCGCCACGCGGCCGTCCTTCTTCATCTTCATCGTTTATCATCGTTTTTGCAATCATCTAACATTGTGTTGTCAACGAAATGGCATAATTATCACAATTTTACGTAAAGTAGCATTAATATAGTAGTGGTAGTAGAAAGTAGTAACTTTATGTTATCTCCGTGTTGCAACGACTTGCGGTACTGACGGCTTTAGTGTGCTCGTGGCGTTCGTCACCACATCTCTTGTTGTGTAATTCTTTATGGGTTACTTGGGATAGGCGGGGAGAGTGACTTGAGTGGAAAAGGGGAGTGTTAGATATCTGTCAAAGGCGCCTTTAACCCTACTCACATCGTTCACAAGTACGTGACTTCATTCAAGGTCATTCTCTGCCATTCTAGGGTCTTATTTTGGTTACAGTTTGATTTGTTAATTAAGTTGTCCTGACAAGTGTTGTGAATCATAACCTTTGTTTAACATTAGTTTTCTTAATTTTGTAATCACCTTTGAGTCCACTAAAATTTATTTTAACGAAAAATTGGTATTTACGTAATTTTGTTGAAATAATCATAAAACAAAAAATCACTGCCATATTATGCAAAATGATGAATTAGTCAATGTCATTTCGGTGAAATAATTAAATAAGTTATGTGATAACGAAAACGAAAATACGATGAAAGACGATGCAGTGAATGATTGTTTGAATGCTACATCGAGATACATAATATGTCGACTGGTGAGATCGCAGACAAGTCAAGACTAACTTGTCATTATTATAATAATACAAATTAAAATAATAAAACAAAGAATTAAAAAAAATGAGATTTTTTTATATATTTTTTCATATTCGATTGATAGGTTGATCACGTGACCTTTCAAAAACGATTGTCATTGCGATATTTTTATTAGTTTTGAGGTAAATCGCTATAATTACATTTTGGCATGGTTAGAGCCCTTGGTGGATGGAAAAGTGAAATTATAAGCTCTACTCGAACCATGGGGCGTCTGTATAGAGTGTCAATCACTCTTAAAAAGCCTAGGTAGGTTGTGCCCATCATTACTACAATGATAGGTTAATTACTTGACCTTTCGAAAACGATGGTCATTGCGATATTTTTATTAGTTTTGGGGCGAATCGATTTAATAGCATGGTTAGAGCCCCTGGTAGATGGAAAAGTGAAATGATGAGCTCTACTCGAACCATGGGACGTCTGCATAGCAAGTGCCTATCACTCTCAATGGCATGCGTTTCATATACCTATGCACAATGCCATTGATTACCCTAAGAAGAAATTTTGGCTCTTATACGATTGTAGGAATAGAGTGCCTACCCTGTTTGTGCACGCCACTGATCACTATAAAAAGTCTAATAGGTATGATGACAGTTTTTTAAATTGTATATAAATTAAGAGTATACTAATAGTAAAGCAATTTTGTAAAAGGAACAGGGTATCTGCGATCATTACTTTCGGAGCTACAGGGATTCAAAGAGTCAGCTTTGCGGCGATGCCGCGGATCCCTGAAAAACGCCCCATACAAAATGGCTCGAACTAATGACGTCATAGGCAATGTAATGATCGTTAGATTTGTATGCGCGCTCAAACCAAATTACCAATATCTTTGTTATTTGTGCGTTTATGCTTATAGTTTAGATATTAAAAAATGTCACATTTAATGTAAGGAAGCTAAAACTGTATGAATTTTTATCTAATTACGATAAAATATTTTTAATAGATTTTGAAATTTTATAATCTCAATTATTTTGCAAATATCCAGACAATCTTTGCTTTTTATGTATAAATTAGTTAACATTGACCCTATTTACCCGAATGTATTATAAAAATCAATATATTCAAACATAGTCATCATCCCCATTATGTTGTGCCCACAATGTTGGATCCGCTCCTGTCTCCCTATAAACACTTTATTCCTTTGGGCGGAATAATGAATAAAACGGGCGAAGTTACCGTGTGTTTCGCGAATTATTACGTACATAAAAACTGGACGCCTCATTAGACTGTACGTTCGAAGTATAACAAACGGGAACTCTAAGGAATATTACACACTATGAGTATACATATGGTGTTGTGGGCGACGCACGGTAAGAGGTGCCTATCGACACGTTATACATACATCATCATCATCATCATTATCAGCCGATGGAAGTCCACTGCTGGACAGGCCTGTTGCATGGACTTCCAAACAAAACGGTCACGAGCCGCCAGCATCCAGCGGCTCCCTGCAACCCGCTTGATGTCTTCGGTCCACCTAGTGGGGGGTCGACCAACACTGCCGCCATTCCAGCACCTTGGGACCCCAACGCCCATCGGTTTTTCGAAATATGTGGCCTGCCCATTGCTACTTCAGCTTCGCAACTCACTGAGCCTCATTTCTGATTCGATCACGCAGAGAAAGCCCAAGCATAGCTCGCTCCATCGCCCGCTGAGTGAATTTGAGCCTCCTAATAAGGCCCATAGTTAGCGACCAAGTCTCGGATCCGTAGGTCATCACTGGCAACACGCACTGATCGAAGACTTTGACGGCCTCCGTGGCGCAGTGGTATGCGCGGTGGATTTACAAGACGGAGGTCCTGGGTTCGATCCCCGGCTGGGCCGATTGAGATTTTCTTAATTGGTCTAGGTCTGGCTGGTGGGAGGCTTCCGCCGTGGCTAGTTACCACCCTACCGGCAAAGACGTACCGCCAAGCGATTTAGCGTTCCGGTACGATGCCGTGTAGAAACCGAAAGGGGTGTGGATTTTCATCCTCCTCCTAACAAGTTAGCCTGGTTCCATCTTGGCTAGCCAAGGGCTAACTTGTAAAGAATAAAAAAAAAAAAAACTTTCGTCTTTGAAAAATTTCGGACGAAAAAATGTCGCGGAGTTTCCCGAACGCTGCCCAGCCAAACTAGATTTGGCGATTCACCTCTTACATACAATAAGGTACAATCTCATACGAAAGGAGAAAGCAACATTTTGACCCAGTCCTAACTCAGAATTTTGCGGAAAATGTAAATGTACTAAAAATATCCAATTTTTAAATTATTGTTTATCTAATAAAATTATTTTTACTGTTAAACTCTGGAATAAAAATCTGCAAAAAATTAATTAATCCATTACGTTATTTCCTCGTAGCAGACATAGTTGACTTATTTTTTAAAAACCTTATTTCGACCTTGGGTTCGAGCCCTTTTCAGCGTTTTTATTAAATTTTAATCATATTTCTTCCATCTTTAGTTCCCAAGTAATTTAGTCAGTCCTTAACATGTTTTATACGTAATATTTTCATATATCTACTCGTATTAAAAGTTACTTTTATTTTTTTATTGCAAGAATTCAACCAACTTTCTTTTTATTTTTTTAAAAATATCTCCAACGCAAAAACCATGGCCCCGTTACAGGTTCTAAATAGAATTAAGTGTGCACTGGCCCTTAATATAATTAGAAGCTTTGTTTGCGTCCGTATGTAGAAATTAGAGCGTTTGTACCGTCGGTGCACTTTTATATAGAGAACTGGGTCACACGCGAACACGTATACAAATAAAAATAATATTAAGACTGTGAGAGAGAAAATAAGGAAATGTTGAGGAAATTTCATAGAATGTCACATAGAAGGTTAGTTAACCGCGCGTGACTGTATAGTGTGCACTTTTATAATGCATATTGTGGTAATAAAAATTTTATGACCTAATGTCAACAAAAAAAAAACCTTGGCTGAGTTTGTTGTGGGCTCCTCTCGGACAAAGGCGCGTTTGGGTTCCCTCGTAACTCGTTAGGGGTGTTTTAAGTTTGACGTGTCTGTCTGTCTGTGGTACCATAGCTAGCGAACGGATGAAGCGATTTCAATTTAGTTTTTTTTTGTATTAAATGTGACTTATGTGCGAGTGTTTTATAAAGGTTTTGATGAAAATCAGTTGAGCCGTTTAAAAGTTGTAATGAGTGAAAGTGGGGAAGAAGAACCGAATGTCTGCAAATATACTCGAGTGGGGTCTCAAATGAAAGAGAATATTTTTTTTATTTTTATTCTTTACAAGTTAGCCGTTGACTACAATCTCACCTGATGGTAAATGATGATGTAATCTAAGATGGAAGCAGGCTAACTTGTTAGGAGGAGGATGAAAATCCACACTCCTTTCGGTTTCTACACGACATCGTACCGGAACGCTAAATCGCTTGGCGGTACATCTTTGTCGGTAGGGTGGTAACTAGCCACGGTCGAAGCCTCCCACCAACTAGACCTCCGTCATTAAATCCACCGCGCATACCACTGCGCCAAGGAGGTCGTCAAAAATTTAAAAATAAAAAATTATATAGATAAATTCATGATCCTCGGGGTTTTGTCAATTTTTTTATTTTTATTGATCTAATGGTGTAACTTAATCTAATCCATCCAAGTAAAACATACTACGACACATAATCCTCGCTCATACAGTCGGACCCTAAGCTAACAAGGGCGCGTTCACACTAAATCTCGCTACGCCCTGCACGGGGATGTACTGAAGCGATAGAGCACGAACTTGCCCCTCATTTAATTAACCGTCCCCTAAATGGGGGGGAAAAATTGCGGAGTGTGTACGTGACCTAATGGTGCGGCAAACGTGTGTTCGTTGTTCGGGTTTTTTTTTCTTTGTCATTTGATATTAAAGCGTTGGCAGCTCAACGGTTAAAAGGTACATGACACTGAAATATTAATACTGAAGATTCAATACCCGCCCCGATACTCATTCCTAGCAGTTTTACAGCATATCAGACGACGCGCGGTTTCAACCGCGTGGTTCCCGTTCCCGTAGGAATAGAAGCATAAAATATAGCCTATAACACTCGCGGATAGTGTAGCTTCCCTTCCCAAAGTGAAAGAATTTTTATATCGGTTCAGTACGTAGTATCGGAGCCTATTCAATGCAAACAAACAATCAAATCTTTCTCCTGTATCTCTGTACAATTCTCTACTAGTTATCCCTTGACTACAATCTCACCTGATGGTAAGTGATGATGCAATCTAAAATGGAAACGGGATAACTTGTTAGGAATAGGATGAAATCCACACTCCTTTTGGTTTCTACGCGACATCGTACCGGAACGTTAAATCGCTTATCGCTTGGCGGTACGACTAAAGCCTCCCACCAGCCAGACCTGGGCCAATTAAGAAAACCTCAATCGGCTCAGCCGGAGATCAAACCCAGGACCTCCATGCCACGAAGGCCGTAAATATATAGAGGTATTTATTGGAAGGGAGAAAAATATTTGTCGTCGTCGTCGTCATCGTTGTCGTCGTCCGACGAACACACGATCAGTTTTATCGGATGTCAAGTCGTTAGCGCTGCAGGCATGTTGGCTTATTGGATGGTGTCTGTCTAGCATTATATCCCTCGTTGGTCGTTTAAAGAACATGTATTAACCTTGCCGCAAGCACAAGCAGGAGGGGGGAGGGCTCCTCCTTTTTTGAAGTCGATTAAAAATAAGCTGAAAATGATTCAAAATAAATGATTTTGATCAAACTGCATTCTCTTAAAATGCAGGTGACCCAAAAACTGGAACAATTAAACAGTGATAATGACAAGCTCATATTACGGGAGGATTTTAATTAAATTCTAGACTCATGGAATTCCGGATAGAATTTAGAAAGTAAGGCTGTGTTCACATCGACGTGATCTATAAACTACACAATGACGTCATCGTAAAAATATATTCTTACGTAATAAGAAAAAAAATTGGAAACTGCAAACGGTAAATCGAAAAAAAACCAATTTAATCTCGAATCTCTTTGGCGTTTCATTCATGTTAGTATCGACTATCGTTAGTACAAAAAAAACATAATTATTTTTAGTTGGTTAGTATTTTGTTGACGTATTTATCAGATAACAGCCTCTTTTCGGGTAAAGGCCTCCTCCATCCTCATCCATGACTCCCTTTCCTATGCTGTTTTAATCCACTCCTTTCCGGCAGTTGATGTCATGTCGTCCGTTTGTTTGGTCTACTTATATTAATTAATAAAAGTTAGGAATTTCTTCTAAAACTAAATTTAAAAACCATGTATTTTTTTCAAATTTTCCAAATGTCAAAAAACGCTGTCGTCCATTTTGTGACGTCACAATGTTAAACTAATTGCTAACATTTATTTTTGTCAAACGCTCCGTTTGGTAAAGGATTTCTTAACGTGACGTCATAAAACAGATATGATCATCGTGGCTGACAGCGTTTTGCTCATATTGTCAAAAAGATATTTAAAAATTTAAATTTTCATGTAGTCAAGTCTCATAAAAATATGATACATTTTTTTTTCAATCTAGTAGAACGATAATAATTAATTAAAGACCATTAAAAAAAAGTGTCATTTAGCCTATTACCTATTTCGAGGGCATTCAATAGTCATATGTGCATACATCGTTGCGTGTAACCACTAAGTAAATACCAGATCATGAGGTTTGAAATCGGCTTACCGACACAACATCGTAGGTATATTAACATGCGGTGTGTACTCACCCTAACTCCCGCCATGCAAACACCAAACTATTCCGTGTTTAACTTGGGGATCGATGTATTATGCATTTATGGTATTATTAATAAAATTTGCCATCAAGCATTACTGTGGTTTGTGGTTGACGGTTATTGCAAGTGCATCCAACTTAGGTAATCGCAAAATACTTTAATATTGAAGACTATTTATTTTTATCCGGAAGAATTAATGCTCCCCACCTGATTTCAACTTTTTTTAATGATAGCAAAAGTCAAAAGTCTCTTCACATCTATCTTGTCTGTTTTTGATTTTGATTTTATCTTTTTAATCTTTTCCTTTTATAATTGAATATTACATATTTAAAATGTACATATTAACTATTTTTAGTAATATACATATAAAATGTTTACTTATAAAATTATTGTGAAGATGTAAATTTTAAATGATGAATTTGACATTTTAATTTATTAAAATTTGCACGCCAAATTGGCAAGATACATCTACCGACCACCTGTATATATATACGTACGCATGTATCTGCAAATAAATAGATTGATTGATTGATTTCACTATCAGCTCCTGTATTCTGTAAAGTTACAACGATGTCACATCGCTCATTTCCATGACAACATAAACGTAGCTTAGACAAACTAATAGCAATCTCCACCTTGCTGCTCTAATACTCCATATAAGAGGTAGGGATATAGAGCTTTAACTCATCATCATCATCATCATCATTGTCAGCCGATGGACGTCCACTGCTGGACATAGGCCTCTTGCATGGACTTCCAGACAAAACGGTCTCGAGCCGCCAGCATCCAGCGGCTCCCTGCAACCCGCTTGATGTCTTCGGTCCACCTAGTGGAGGGTCGACCAACACTGCGCTTTCCGGTGCGGGGTCGCCATTCCAGCACCTTGGGACCCCAACGTCCATCGGCTCTTCGAACTATGTGGCCTGCCCATTGCCACTTCAGGTTCGCGACTCGCTGAGCTACGTCAGTGACTTTAGTTCGTCTGCGGATTTCCTCATTTCTGATTCTATCACGCAGAGAAACCCCAAGCATAGCACGCTCCATCGCCCGCTGAGTGACTTTGAGCCTTCTTATAAGGCCCATAGTTAGCGACCAAGTCATGACATGAGTTGACTCATCAATTGCTCCAATACTCTTTATAGGCGAGGGATATAGAGCTTCGACCCACCACGCCGCACCAATATTCCTTGTAGCAGAGGGATATATCTACAGCTTCGACCCTACTCCAATATTGTCGGGCTTTTAAGTCAGTCATGAAGTTTAGCGCCTGCTTAATGTTTGTATTGCAATCCTTAGATTTTAAAAACAGAATTAAACAGTTTAAAAGGTCAAAATTGCACAAATATAGATGTGAAATGATAATATTAAACAATAAGTATGAAGTCATACCCACCGTAGAGTGGGTGTCTGTTATAAATGGTGCGTCAATACAGTACAAGTAATGCGTTTGTGCGTATTGGGCAATGCAATAATAGAAAGAGGGTCTGTCACGGCCAGATCATCCTTATAATGTTAAAACTATCACTTTACGAGTACATGCTCCTACTACAATTAAAGTCAACTATGAAGTTTTCTGGACACAGTTACGATCCAACATTTCAATCCTCCAAGAACTGGGCATCAAATAGCGTCTTTCTTCCATAATCCAATGTCGCATACTGACTGTCTTTGGTCATATCACACGAAGAGATGACACGGCCATAGAGAGACTTGTGGTGCTAGGAAAGGTGGAGTCACAAGAGCGCGTGGCAGGTCACCAATGCGCTGGACTGACCAAGTAAAAACCGCTCCCCATGGATCGCTCAACGAATGTGTTAGGAGAGCCACACTACGGGAGGAATGGCGACGGATAGTGAGGCTTGCCACCACACCCAAATGACGACCACGACCACTCTGTCAAGAGTGTAACGACAAAGAAGAAATGAAGTTTTCTTTCTTTTTTTTAACTTTTTTAACTAGTTCGGACTGTGGTAGCTATAAAATACACTTAACATAATGAGAAGTCATGTAATGCTGACGGCCGCGTGACCACAAGACTTCCACAAATGAAAAATATTTTTTGATGAACTTGAGTGTTTTCCAGTGTCTGGGTGTTACACTAATATTATAAAGGCGAAAGTTTATGTGTGTGTGTAACTATGTTTGTTCCTCCATTACGCTGCGGCTACTGAAGCGATAGATTTTACTCTGAATTACTCATGGTTTCCGCGAGATATGTTAAAAACTGAATTCCACGTGGACGACGTCTCTGACGTCCGCTATTACATTATATACGTAGGTATTTATTCCCGCTGGACTATTATGGTACCCAATCTTGAGAGTCATCATTAACGTTCCATATTTGGCTCACTGTTAAGCACGAGTCTCCTCTCAGATTGAGAGGGGTTAGGCTAATAGTACAACCGCCACCGCACTGACCCAATGCGGAGAAAGATCTGACCGATACATGCTCTTAGTCAATAATATCAACTAAACAG
Source organism: Bicyclus anynana (assembly GCF_947172395.1). Lineage (NCBI taxonomy): Eukaryota > Metazoa > Arthropoda > Insecta > Lepidoptera > Nymphalidae > Bicyclus > Bicyclus anynana. The sequence goes on from NC_069107.1 coordinate 7,563,821, forward strand.
ATCTTTTGTCTAAGTTTGAAATGGACGTATGTATAAATCAAGAATAGTTACTAAGGACCATTTCAGAAAACTTGAATTTTCAAATTCCTCTCGGTTTGACAGTCAGGACAAACACAACGTCAGAGAAGACTTTGAAACTATTTAGATTTCAAGAAAAAAACACAAAATCCATGTTTGACAAGTCACCCAAACCTAGAAATTCGGGTAATCAAAGTCCCGCCAATGTTAGAGAAATGTTTGAAACTAATTTGATTTGAAGTTTTTAACTTAAGAAGAAGATAACATAAATTAAACCTTAACCGCTAGGTTAAAGTACTTGTAAATAAATGACCGTACGTAGTTGCAAACAAATACAAAACAAATTACCGACCATCGATATCCCGGCCGATAATGCTCGGTGCTTGCACATGAAACATTGTAAGGAACAGGAATGCTGGCTTAAGGCTAGGATTCTGTGGCTTAGAGCTTGTAAAGCATCTTTAAGGTTTTATAATGATGTATTATAGGACTCGAAGGTGATTACAAATATAAGAAAACTAATGTCGAACAAAGGTATGATTCACAACACTTGTCAGGACAACTTAATTAACAAATCAAACTGTAACCAAAATAAGACCCTAGAATGGCAGAGAATAACCTTGAGTGGAGTCACACACTTGTGAACGATGTGTGTAGGGTTAAAGTATCCTTTGACTGCTATCAAACACTCCCCTTTTCCACTCAAGTCACTCTCCCCGCCTATCCCAAGTAACCAATAAAGAATTACACAGCAAGAGATGTGGACGGCTCGAACGCCACGAGCACACTGAAGCCAACACGAGATCGAGCGACGTCATATCCGTCACAGACTACTATTTCCTACACTATTTATTAAAAACATGTAAATTAAAAGCGTCCAACGCGGCGATAACAGATGGTTTAGTAAATCGATTAGTTATTAAAGATAAAACATTGCGAGAAACAGGAATGCCGGCTTAAGGCTAGGATTATGTGGCGTAGAGTTTGGAAGGCGTCTTTAATGCTCAAGTTTTTCTTAATCTTTCTTTAAGGTTTTATAAGGATGGCTTAGTTAATCGATTAGTTATTAAAGGTAAAAAATTGCGAGAAACAGGAATGACGGTTTAAGACCAGGTATCTGAGGCATATAGAGCTTATAAGGCATTTTTAGAGCTCAATTTTTCTTAAAGTCTTTGTGTAGTGTTTTATAATGATGGTTTAGTAAATTTAAATAAAAACAAATGAGCAATTCGGAGATTAGCTGGAAGAAACAGACTGACAGTTACATATTTATCACACTAATATTATAAAGGCGAAAATTTGTGTGTAAGTGTGAAAGTGTGTAAGTATGTTTGTTCCTCATTTACGCTGCGGCTACTAAAGCGTTTTGGCTGAAATTTAGAATGGAAATAGATTTTACTCTGGATTAACACAAAGGCTAGTTTTCATCCCGAAAAAATCCATAGTGAAAAACTGAATTCCACGCGGACGAAGTAACACTTTATTTATTTAGAAGTAAAGTAAATTAACATATAATTATGTATTTAGAAACTATTATTTTTGTAAATATACCTAGTATGTTTTTGTAAACACAATATTCAAAGAACCGCGCATTAAATAACAGCAAGGGATACAAGTTGTAATGCTGTTATCGCACCACGGATCGAACCCGGAACCCTTGACTCCGAGGACAAGGTTGTAACAAGTTGGGAGCCGTTTCTGCCTCGTAAAATTACACGGTTCACATACCTATGCAATGTACATATTTTTTCTTGATTCACTTAACCTGGTATATCTGTAATAGCCCAGTGGGTGGATTTGAACTCTGAATGTTTGAATCCGGCGCAAGCACCTCCAACTTTTCAGTTATGTGCATTGTAAGAAATTAAATATCACGCGTCTTAAAACGGTAAAGGATAAACATCGTGAGAAAACCTGCATACCTGAGAATTTTCTTAATTCTCTAATTCTGTCCGCATTGGACCAGAGTGGTAGACCATTGGCCTAACCCCTTTCAGTCTGACAGGAATCTCGTGCTCAACAGTGAGCCAAACATGGGTTATTAACGATGACTTATATTAGCTTACAGTTTTTCTGCTACTTATCATAATCTCATTTACCTTTTTCTCAAAATTACTACTACCGACTAGTTGAAGGTGAATGGGAATATTAGTCATATTTAAAAGATATGGCAAATATTCTTTAAAAAAAAAATAGGTGAGATCGGCACCTCTTCCATTCTCTAGGTACTTATCATTCATCAACTTAACAACAGAAAATGACTTAACATCAACTCCTCAATCATATACCTACATATCCTCATTCATACAATTCTTTTGCCTTCTTCTATCTTTGTGTCCTTCCACTTGCAATTCTCAATCTTCTTGTAAATATATATATATAGAGACGAATATCTAAGCATTCCATGGATTCACCGTGCAGGTGCCGGGTCCATCGCGTAGTAGAGAGAAAAACACCAAGCAAAGTCCAGGACTTGTGACTACTGGATGTAGGGTTAAGGAATTCCTTGACGATCGATCAACACTCCCCTTCTCTGCTCGTGTTGTTCTCCCTGCCTAGCCAAATTTGGTAAGATCCTGTTAGAGCAGCTTTGTATACTCGTTCTAATATAGAACTAGCTGCACTTCTAGAGAGGCCAAGGTCTTTAAGCAAGTTACAGAGAGATTTTGCTGGTAATCCTCTCGCACCTACTTCTACGGCGTACAGACGAACTACATAGCCATTTTTAGTTAGTTCATTTGTTAGGTCATACTATTTATTCACTTTTAAACTGTGGTCCTTCGGAATGTTAGTCTCCCACGGCACAGTAAGCTCTAAAAGTACTATTCGCTTTGTTTGTTTGGACAAAAGGAAAATGTCTGGTCTAGATCTCGAAATAGCGATATTTATTACTTTTATTCTTCCGTATTTTTGGACGTTATTTATCCTTTAACTCCTGGCGCCACTTTCTGACTTCCTCTTATATACTAATTCCTTATTTACACAACACAAGCAATAATCTAATAGCGGTTCCTTTTTCCTGGTAAAATTCTGATCTCAATCAAAATAAAATAAATCAAAATCATCAAGGTATGGCCATATAAATATATGTTTGGTTATAATTGAAAAAATATTTTGACCTTTCGTGAACAAAATTAGCAATCATAAATGCACGATCTATAAACGTGCCTGTGTGTGTGTGTGTATGTGTATAAGTGTGTGTCTGCGTGTGTAACAAGGGAGGACAGACAACGACACGTGTGATTAACGATGCGCAAACGCAGATCTCGATAAGCAAGACCAGCTGCGCGATGTGCGGAAATTCATTTACACAATATTACATCAATTTGCATATTACAGGCTGCCTTTTCGGCCCATCGGTTAGCTCTTGCTGCTTAGGATCGTGGGGTTTGAATCTTTTTGAGCTAATAAATATGAAATTTACCTTATTCAAAAAAAAAAATGATCTGTTGGGAAGTCTTTAATGTGTGTTCACAAGCTAGGCTTTCACCACAATGTGAAAAAAGTGACAATGCAATCTAAGATAGAAGCGGGCTAAATTGTTAGGAGTAATATGAAAACCAGACCGTACCGGTACCGGTCTTTGCCGGTATGGTGGTTTCTAGGAGATACGCGGATAAGTATTTAAAATCTATTGTTACTCGGTGATGTTGTAGCTTTCTAATAAGGAAGAAGTTTTAAAATCCTACTTCGAACCTCATAATTTGACGGCCTCCATGGCGCAGTGGTAGTGGTATGCACGGTGGATTTACAAGACGGTCCCGGATTCTATCCCAGCTAAGCCGATTGAGGTTTTCATAATTGGTCCAGGTCTGGGAGGCTTAGACGTCCCGACAAGCGATTTGGCTTTCTGGTACGGTGTTGTGTAGAAACCTAAAGGGGTGTAGATTGTCAACCTTCTTCTTACAAGTAAGCCCGATTCCGTCTTAAATTGCATCACTACTTACCATCATGTGTGATTGTAGTCAAGGCCTAACTTGTAAAGAATAAAAATAAAAATTTTAATAAAAAAAATTCAACCAACTTTCAACTCAAAAAATTATCCTATACTAAAAATGCAAGAAATAACTTCTTACATAATGCTTACCTTCTGATCAGTTTGAAGGCGGCGCGAAGCCAGTGATGTTTTAATTCAAGCCGTTTAAATCAAAATTTCTGTGGTTCTTTCAGAAATGGCTTTAATTAAAACATGACACTGTATTGGCACCGCCTTCCGCCGGTTTTTTTTATGTTTTTTTTTATGTATGTCCCATACATAAAAAAAACATACGTACAGCCGAACGTAGAACCTCCTCTGTTTTGGAAGTCGGTTAAAAATAACCATAAACTAACCACTACACAAACGAGGTGCTTATTAATATATTACAACTATTTTATTGAAGTGAAAAATCGCCTTGCCATATACGTCCGTTGCACCAACTTTTCAAATAAAAAAAAAACATTCTACGCATTCAATGGGAGAATCAATTACAGATTTCGTCACGCGACTGTAGAGCGAGCAACTTATCACTCCATCTCGCCCACTCGCGTCGTTAATCACACATGTCGTCTGTCTGTCTCATACAATTCTTATCTAAAGGAAGGGTTTTAGGTATCTATTTTTTAATATTAATGACAATTTTACGTTGAGGTGGGTTATTAATATACGAGAGCTTCTGCGTGCTTATTTGCTTCTTACATTCTTTGTTTTGTCCATATTATGACCATGTAATGTCATACTTATGTGATAGCCCAGTGGATATAACCTCTGCCTCCGATTCCGGAGAGCGTGGGTCGAATCCGGTCCGGGGTATGCACCTTCAACTTTTCAGTTGCGTGCATTTTAAATATTACGTGTCTCGGTTAAGGAACAACATCGTGAAGAAACCTGCATACCAGAGAATTTTCTTAATTCTCTGCGTGTGTGAAGTCTGCCAATCTGCATTGGGCCAGCGTGGTGGACTATTGGCCTAACCCCTCTCATTTTGAGAGGAGACACAGCTTAGCAGTGAGCGGAATATGGGTTAATAATTGTCGGTCTAAGCGGGAGCGAGCCTAGTAGATACGTATTAACTCACTTTTGCACTTATAAATGTAAGGTACAGATTACAGAAAACTATTTATTCCCTAAAACAGAGAAAATAAGAGAGCTAAGAGGGTTTGACAACCTTCGTGTCTCAGTGGAGTGAGTCAGGGAATTCACGTCAGGGAGAAAACAGAAATTAGGGCCCCGGCAAAACACTATATACAAAGAGGTTGATTGTCTTTATTCTCAACGTATTTTTTATTCAATTGTTTGTTGCTATAAGCTTCGTAAGTGAACTGCAACAACGTCATCTCCATATTTAGGAGCAGCAAGAGCTCTGCTAAAATTACTACCCACTCATAAGCATCAAACTAATTTCGTTCGCGTAGGTCAATAAACAAGTGGCGCCATCTAGTTTAGTAAGCGGGAAACAATATCGTCGTTACAAAGTTTATTAACTTTACCGTAAGCTTTCTCTTATCACTGACAAGCACAGGTTGTAATAAATAAAAATTACACAGAGCTGTAAGGTACAGCCATTGTTTTGGTAACAAGATAACGGCATTAGCTGGCCCCGTGCCTCAATTAATCTTCATCCAACAAGACTTGGTACGGAGAGGAAAAGATCGCCCATTATTTCCAGTTCTCGTTCGTGTGTTTTGTAATCGAAATTCATTCTAAAATCCCGACGTGGTGAGCAAGTTTTGTATTTAACAAAGCTCGGTAAATATAAGTTAAAAATAAAAATTTTGAATAATCTCTAAAGGACAGCGACATTTATGTTAGAAATTCTTTCGATCATGACATACAAGTTTAAATGATGTTGGCTATATATGAGCTCGATGAAACAAAATTGATGGATAAAATTGTGCAAAGATATCTTGCAATTTTGCGAGAGATTGTAAGTTTTCCCTATTTGTTGTTTTTATTTTTTCTCTTTTAAATATTTATTTAAATTAATGTTTCTTATTTTGTGTAAATGTATGCTGGTATTTTTGTTGTGATGTGTATACCGCTTAAGAGTTAAGATGCCTCAGGCAAACACACAAACAGGGACACACAAACTTTTAACACCCAACTTTTTGTTGAGTCAGGGATTTAAAATGCAACATTTTTGACACAACATTATGTATACTAATTTTATAAAGATATAAAATTTGTGAGATTGCTCTGGATGTACTAAAAAGGTTTTGAAAATTATTTTACCAATAGAAAACCTCGTTATTTGCTAGTGTTATAGGCTGTACTTTATCTCCGTTTTCCCATAGGAACGGAAACTGCGCGGGACATCGTGCGTCGCCTAGTTAAAAGATATTTTGGAAAAACCCTTATCAAACTTCTTAAATTGTGAATCAATTTTTCAAAAATGTAAGCCAACTTTAATAAAACAAGATCCTAGCAAGCAAGCCCCAGTCATAAAAACCTTATAGCTAACATTACACTAATCTTATAAATCAGACCAATATAACGATTTCCTGTCCGCGTGCAGTTCAAAGACCTTGATAAAGGGATTACGTGGAGCGTAACCCATCATCAGAACAGATAACAGTGTCTTCCCTATTAAAAAATGATATGGGAAAGAAACTTATTAGTTCCCACATATTTTTTCAAAGATAACGTTCGGGTAAGACTTTAATGAGGTTGTGATTGTAGGTTCGCTACACGGATTTTTGTGTTGACGATCTCTGGCGCAGTTAGTTTACAATGTAAAGGAACTTTTTTGTTGGGGGGCATTGTATAAAATCAAATCAAATCAAAATTTATTTATTGCGAATTCAGGTTACAGTCAGATCTTATTGAAATAAACACCAAATTCCGCCTTAAAGCTTGCAATATCATTATAAACAACATTGTAATTTACAATAATCAATTCACACACTAATTTGTACAGTGATTAATTAATTAATTATAATTGATTCTGAAGCTAAAAATATTTTTTTTCGATTTTATGTCTGTCTGTTTGTCCGTGTTTTTTTGTTATTCGGGCATCACGCTGAAAGTACAGAATAAATTTAACTGAAACTTGGCACGGTTTAAGGCCATAATAGGAAAAAGGTTATAGGATACATTTATTGCGAAAATAAAATAAGAAGGGGGTGAAATAGGTGTTGAAAGTTTGTATGGCAAGTCCTTCATTTTTAGAGTTGCAGTTTTAAAAATTTGTTCATAAATCATAAAAAACATACCAAATATAAAAGGATTCAAAAATTTTTAAAATTCAAAATATAAAGTGATAAAATAGGGCTTGAAAGTTTACATTGATTTCCACGCGGACGAAGTCGCGGGCGTCCGCTAGATTTTTCTAAATTGCCTCGAATTGAGAACCCAGAAGATGACCTCTAACCAAGGTCATCGACTCAGAACCGAGGCATGCACCTCTAACTTTTCAGTTATGTGAATTTTAAGAAATTTAATATCACCCGTCTAATACGGTGAAGGAAAAACATTGTGAGGAAACCTGAGAATGCGAGGTTACTATTGATTTTTTTTAATTGATTGATTTGATTTTTTTTGATTGATTAGATTGATTGACACCATTGATTAAAGAACTCATCAATGGTGTACCATTATAATATTGTATGATTGTTTTGTTATGGACCTACCAATACATTATTGGTAGGTCCATAACAAAAAAATCATACAATATTATAATGGTACAACACCATTGATGAGTTCTTTAATGGTGACATGATTTTTGACCACACGGAAAGTGATGATTCATAGGTATGGCTAAGGTACGCATAAAGACAACCATATCCTTAACGTCATGACTCTGACTCACTCACCAGGAATGGAGTCCCAATATAATTTACGACAATGAGTACTGCGCCGCGATGTTTTGAATCGATTGATTAATCAATTGACCAAAGTAGGTCTTTTGTGTCACTCTTAAATAAAAAAAAAATATATTCTGTTCCGTGTCATTTTGTGTAGTCGACGGAACGAGTAGATTATCTTGCAAGAAATATTTGACACAGAAATATTTATTAATAACCAACCAGACACCCGGACCGATGTGGAATTCAGTTTTTCAAAAACTTCGCGGGACCCAAGGACTTTTACGGAATGAGAAATAGCCTATATAACACATGAACTAACTAAAAATGACTATGTAGTTAGTCTGTACGCCGTAAAAGTAGGTGCGAGAAGATTACCAGCAAAATCTCTTTATAACTTGCTTAAGACCTTGGCCTCTCTAGAAGTGCAGCTAGTTCTATATTAGAACGAGTATCCAAAGCTGCTCTAATTAGGATCTTAAAAAATTTGGCTAGGCAGGGAGAACAACACGAGCAGAGAACGGGGAGTGTTGATCGATCGTCAAGGAATTCCTTAACCCTACATCCTGTAGTTACAAGTTCAGGACTCTGCTCGGAGATTTTCTCACTACCACGCACCAGCACGGTGAATCCATGGAATGCTATGATATTCGTCTTTCATAATCCAGAGTAAAATATATTTCCATTTCAAATTTCAGCCAAATTGCTTCAGTAGCCGCAGCGTAAAGGAGGAACGAACATATACATTTACACGCAAACTTAAATAAAAATAAGACCGATCCAGGACACGAACTCAGAACCTCATCAAAAAAAGCCAATCTATACCTACTAATATTATAAATGCGAAAGTAAGTCTGTCTGTCTGTCCGTCTGTTACCTATTCACGGCTAAACGGCTGAACCAATCAAGATGAATTTTGGATAATTGTAAATGGGACCTTGGAGCAAAACATAGGGTACTTTTTAGCCCTAAAATAAAAAAAGACGGGGGAGATATAGGGGTTGAAAGTTTGGATGGAAAGTCCTTAATTTTTAGAGTTATAGCTTTAAAAATTTGTTCATAAATTATACAAAATTTACAAAATATAATTTGATTCAAGAACTTTTAAAATTCATCCCCAAAAGTTGTGAAATAGGGGTTGAAAGTTTACATTGATTTCCATGCGGACGAAGCCGCGAGCGTTTGCTAGTACTTATATAATTAAACAGTAGACCACGAACACATTATACAGGGCACTTGGTGTTAAGTGATCATCGGTGCCAATGTAATCCACATGTAAAACCAGGCTCAAATTGATACGAACCAGGAACCAAACTCGGAACTTTTTGTTTCACAAGCAACACACTTCCCACTTTCGTTATAGCCTCCAGATTACTCGTCTCTTGTTACATAAGTTTTATCGAACACAGTGTTATCTTACGTCATAATTATGACGTCACTCGTCCATCAACGTCACAAATACCCCATATCCGCCCTATCGCTTTCATGGGCTGTCGTGGGGCCAATAAACCGTATTTATTACCGCCCCATATATTTAGGAGTAATGCTATTCTCTACACTATAATAACACTGCTTTTTCTTTGCTTGTCTTTCTGATTTTATTAAATACTAGCCGACGCCGCGCAGTTTCATCTGCGTGGTTCCCGTCCCCGTAGAAATATGGGGATAAAAAATAGCCTATAGCCTTCCTTCTGTCTTCCCCGATATCTAACACTGAAATAATTTTTCAAATCGGACCAGTAGTTCCCGAGATTAGCGCGTTCAATCAAACAAAACAATTCTTCAGCTTTACAATATTAGTATAGACTAGTGCACGCCCGCAAATTCGTCCGCGTGAAATTCAGTTTTTCACAAATCCCGCGGGAACAATGGAATTTTCTGGGATCAAAAGTAGCCTATATACTTATCCAGGGTATTATCTATCTTCACTTTAAGTTTCAGCCCAATTGGTTCAGTAGTTGCGGTGTTAAAGAGTAACAAACATTCAAACAAACACACATACAAACTTTCGCGTTTATAATATTAGTAGGACTAGCTGAAGCCGCGCGCCTTTCTCGATAAATGGGCTTCCTAACACTGAAAGAATTTTTCAAATTGGGCTAGTAGTTCCTGAGATGTTAGCACGTTCAAACAAACGAACAAACAAACTCTTCAGCTTTATAATATTAGTATAGATTCAATCAATCAATCAAATCATTTATTTGCTAGAATGTGGTACATGTTTTGGTCTTAATAATGCAAAATTTTTACAATTAAAATATTAATTTCAGTAATTTATCCTAATAACATATATTTGATGTGAAAAATTTCAACCTAAATTTAACTTAAATATTTATTACAATTTTTATTATCTAATTAGCAAACCATAAAGATTTAATTTTATTTGTTTAGATTAGAGGTAAGATTTAATTTTATTTGTTTGCATTGAATAAGCTATGAAACTACCAGAACGATTTCAAAAGTAATTCTTCTGTACATATTTATTTTATTCCCTTTTTTCCACAGGATCGGGAACTACGTAGCGTCTACTAGTGTTAAATAAGGAAAGTGTGACTATCATAGAACGTTCCAGAACGTCAAAACCCTCACCCAACGTTCCCTGTAATGAATGTTCGGGCACCCAATACCCGGGAATCGTAACGATGCCGTCGTGTGATCGCGTTACGTTCAAATGCGTGTAAAATTGAGGAGAAATTGCGTCGTAGCCGAGTGTATGTAACTTGTATTAGTGGCCGCTTGTCACACCGAAGCGTAACTCAGGCTACAGCTCCTGGCATGAAGTGACAGTAAAATTACACAATTGCACAAAACTGGCTCATTGGTCTAGTATTATTTTTGACGCCCGCGACTTCGCCCGCGTGGAATTTAGTTTTTCACAAATCCCTTGGGAACTATGGATTTTTCCGAGATAAAAAGTAGCCTATGTGTTAATCTAGACTGTAATATATCTTGCTGGCTGGGTTGCGGTAGTTTATGAAATGTTCCCGTGGCTCAGTCATCAAGCGGCGAGTCGGAACACCGTTAAAAAAAATAATCAGCTAATTCGGTTCAGTAGTTGAGGTGTGAAAGAGTAACAAACATTCATATCATCAAAGTCATCAGTTTGATTGCAAATGGATTTTTTCGGGATAAAAATAGGGTAGCCTATGTGTTAATCCAGAGTAAAATCTATTTCCATTTCAAATTTCAGCTAAATCGCTTCAGTAGTAGCGGCGTTATAGAGTAACAAACATCCAAACATCCACACAAACTTTCGCGTTTATACAATTTACAACTAATATATGTAGATGTAATTAAAGTCATAGAAGCTATCATGATTGATCATTCAAATTACTGGATTTTTACAGCTTTCAAGTCTCAATCTTAGTCAAGAGTTGGTAGATTGTGAACTACGGCTGCGTGCCTAGGAGAAAACACTAATCTGTCGATCCTGATAATATTTTTTTAAGATCATAGTCTTAACTTACAGAGTCACACTGTGACCTTAAACATTAATAGAAGACTAACATAAAATTTCATAGGATCATAATAATTGGTTGAAAATCGGCATAACAATGGCGTTAAACTGGAATCATAACTATTTTTGCTTTAATGGAAAGTATCATCAAACGTATCGTTAAGGAACAATACTTTCAGATAAAAGCAATAATGCAGTAAAAAGGAAGTCTTAAAATATACAGTTTTAATAAAGTCACGTTCATCCACTCTCTTAGTCGTGAATAAAAAGCTATGATTGTTATTTGCTCTTATAAAGTACTGCAAAGTAGATTCTATCAAATTTTAAAGAAGGCATAATAATGTTCGATCTTAAATTTAATATAGAAATATTACATAATTAAGTATTATGTTCTTATTAAAACTAACGACTCGATCTGGCTTCACTATGATAGTTTTAGAATACTTAATAATTATAAATTAAATTATATCTATTAGTTCTTTCAATCTTTATCAATTATGTATTTTTAGGTAATGAGCCAAGTGCAAGTCTCTTAACTCTAAAATAAACAAATGTATATTCTACTTACAACAGCCATAAAAATTAATGATATTTTAACCAAAAAGCCAAAATTTACTTAAGAATCTATTATGGACTATGAGTACCTCAGATGATAGCACTAACTTATCATTAAATAAAAAACCATCAAGGTTTAAAACAATATATCTGTAATAGCAATGTGAATGTATACTTATCTCTGCAAAATTACACAAAACGCACTCATTCACAAAGCGATTACGTATAATTGTAATCGTAAAATGCAATTATTCCGCAAAATCGATACTTTACGGTGTAATAAGCGGATGTACTAACGCATTTTATTATGTGTAAACGAAAATTTGCTACAACGTTCGCGTTTCGAGCCTCCAGCGCAAGTGAATTCCGCAAACCTGTGATTTAATAGAAAACTGATAGCCTATTCCTTTTCCAATTGCCTTTGATAGACCGTCAGCTTGCAATGGTCAGACATGATTTATCTTAGAAACGCTACGCTAAGTCCGCTTCGATCTTAGATTGCATCATCACTTACCATCAGGTAAGATTGTAGGGGGTAACTTTTTTATTTATAAACACGTAATTAGAGACCAACTTTTCTTTTTATTCTCTACTTAACACTTGATTACAATCTCACCTGATGGTAAGTGATGATGCAATCCTAGATGGAAGCGGGCTAACTTGTTAGGAAGAGGATGAAAATCCACACTCTTTTCGGTTTCTACACGACATCGTACCGGAATGCTAAATCGCTTGGCGGTACGTCTTTGTCGGTAGGGTGGTAACTAGCCACGGCCGAAGCCTCCCACCAGCCAGACGTGGACCAATTAAGAAAGCCTCAATCGGCCCAGCCGGGAATCGAACCCAGGACCTCCAGGAAATCCACCACGCATACCACTACGGAGGCTGCCAAATTAGTGAACAGGCCAGCTGGGGGTAAAAATTATATGTTTATATAACTTTCGTTGTTTACTTATCGACTAAATTAAATTATAGAAAATTAGGCACTTTTGTCTGCCTCAGTGTTGACGCTAGCAACTAATGCCTCAATAGCTCAACGGTAAGAGCGGTTGGACTCATCACCGAGAGGTATACAATAGTCCACCACGCTGGCCCAATGCGGATTGGCAGACTTCACACACGCAGAGAATTAAGATAATTCTCTGGTATGCAGGTTTCCTCACGATGTTTTCCTTCACCGATTGAGACACGTGATATTTAATTTCTTAAAATGCACACAACTGAAAAGTTGGAGGTGCATGCCCCGGACCGGATTCGAACCCACACACGGAATCGGAGGCAGAGGTCATATCCACTGGGCTATAACGGCTCTCGGTAGATATAGGGTACGAACAGATAAATCAACAAGATAGGTAGGAGCAACGACTGACAAATTATGAGACTTCCTAAAATGAGGTCTGTGTGGATACTGCAGGCTACGATGGTACATCTATTAAATGGGATCACGTAGGGATGGAGTATGAAGACCTACATTTTTATTAGGGCACGTCGCTACTAGTGTGATGGGATGAAGTATCAATTGCTCGTTGCGATATATCGATACATTTTTATGTTATTGTTTTACCTATTCGTACCCTATGTCTACTTTTTTTATTCTTTACAAGTTAGCTCTTAAAGGCGCGCAGCGCGTCGGTACGATATGGATAAAAATCGAAGCGCAAACGAGACACAGAATTATGACTTTCACGTGAGTGAAAAGCACGGAGCGATTGACGCGCGACGTAAATTTTATGACGTGAGCGCCAAAAACATTTTTACCTAATTGCAAGTAAATTAAACAACATAACGAAAAACAAAATGGCCAAAACAAAAATTTAAGAAAACAAGTTTGCTTTTCCTGAGATTGAAAGCAAAATGTGAGCAAAACATGTATTTTTCAAAAAAATAAACTATCGAGAAGTTTTATTTTTCATAGCATATTTTGTATAGTCATAACGATGCTAACACTTTGAAATATCATTTACCCAAATATCAGGCTCTAACTTTTCCAGAATCTGAGATCCAGAACCATTTGTAATTATCAAATTACATATTGCACACTCTTAACTACAATCTCACTTGATGGTAAGTGATGATGCAATCTAAGCGGGCTAACTTGTTAGGAGGAGAGGAGGATGAAAGTCCACATCCCTTTCGGTTTTTACACGACATCGTACCGCTAAATCGCTTAGCGATACGTCTTTGCCAGTAGGGTGGTAACTAGCCACTCCCACAACTAAAAAAAACCTCAATGGGCCCAGCCATCGAACCCAGGACTTCCATCTTGTAAATCCACCACGCATACTACTGCTCCACAGAGGCCATCAAAAACTTCTACTAATACTTGTTTCTTCTAGAAATAGGTATAATTTTTCAATTTCTACCCCCAGCTGGCGTATTCACTAATTCGGTTACGTGTTAACATAGTAGATGATTATTACTATACATATTAAAAAAAATTGAAATCCACTGAGAAATATCATCTACTTACTTTATTACTGTATGATATCCACGAAGGGTTGTCAGTAAGCACCGGATGACATTTGTTACATACAATCTCAATAATGTCAACTAACATTCGTTAAATTTAGTGAATCAGTCTGCTGGGATCTGTTTCTATGGTCTAGTTTGTAACATATTCAGTTACAGAACAGAGGTCTGGTTTATACTCCTAAAGTTTGGCTATAAAAGGGTTTTTAAACCGTCTTTCTAATAGTCCATTTGTCTCGTGCTCTATAGCCGAAATTACACGTAACCACAACCAATACTCCATTTGTCTCGTGATTTATATACCCGAACTAGTAGAGGTTGTTCTATGAATTCTAACAAAAAATCCGGTAAGATCGAAACAATATAATTTGTGTTTTAATAAAAAAGAGATACCTTACCATGAAAAATAGTAAGAGGATGAAAAATATACAAAATAACACCTTTGCTTCTTAGAAAAGTATCAAAGAAAATTCTCACAATGGACAACTGTGTTTAAAATAGAGGATCGGCGTATTTTTTCCAAGTTTTCCGTTTAAAAACTCTCTGTTGTGCCGCTTCTGAACATGGTATTGTGCGTCATCTATTGTAGTTTTATTCAATGCCGTGTCTGTGAGACTTGAAAGATAATAAATTTTAAGATTGTATAAATATTCATATAAAAATTTAATAACATACTTTTATCCTTTGCCTGAGTAAAATTCGAATTGCGAATTCAATAAAGCCAATTAAATGTCACCTTTCATTTTACTTTTGGTTATTTTTTTATTTTATTTTGTAAAATCAAACAATTTGATTTAAAAAACATTGTTTTTTTCACAACTACAAACAGAGTAGTACTGTTTTTTCTGATACTGTTACTGATTTTAACCTACTATTGTTTCCCCAAGGGAAACCTTCCCTTTAATCGTGTTTAAACGCAAAAAATTACGTACTTAATCATCTCCTTCTTTCCTGGGCCTTTTCCGCACTTGGCCGTTGTACGTAGGTAGGTACTTACTCACATAACTACCAGTATAAACCTGATACATACCTGAAACAAAAAAAAAGGACTTAATTAATATTCATTCATCAGCGTTTCTGGGTTTGATTCCCAAGTAGGTTAATATAGATTTAGCCTACCTACCTGAAAATGCTTAACTACGTTTTGGATTGTAACTTTCGGTTTGTAAGGTGACTTTAATTTTAAGTTTTCGAATATTTATTATCACCATTATCTTAAGTTTAATATTATTGCCTGACGTTTCGAAAGAGTTTGTAAACTAAGCCTATTTGAAATAAATGAATTTTGAATTTGACTTTGACTTTGACAGGACGTACTTGTGTGTGTAAACTAAAGGAATGCATGACAAAAACGTATCGTTATATTATTTAGTGATACAAGGGGTCATATGACATCGAAACCCGTTTATCGAAAAGCCGTTGCTTAGCAACCACTCACGCTAAGATTATAATTTAAAAATTTGTTTCTTTATTCCTGGAGCTCCTTTAGCCAATTCAAAGCCAAACGGTATTTATACTAATATTATAAAGCTAAAGAGTTAATTTGTTAGTTTGAACACGCTAATCTCAGGAACTACTAGTCCGATTTGAAAATTATTTTCAGTGTTAGATAGCCCATTTATCGAGGAAGGCTATATGCTATTTATTATCCCCGTATTCCCACGGGAACGGGAACCACGCGCGTGAAACCGCGCGGCGTCTACTGGCAGACGCCGCCCGGATCCTAAAAACGGTTCCTTAATAAAATATCAAGACTGCCACACCAATAGGTATTATACAACCAAAAATCTATGTCTAATGTGTTTGTTACTTTACCTTTACGCCGCAGATAATGAACCGATTTGGCTGAAATTTTGAATGAATATAGATTATATCACAGATTAACACATAGGTTAATTTTTATCCCTGTAAAAAACATTGTTCCCATGGGATTCGTGAAAAACTCAATTTCAAGTCGGGGGCCTCCTTTAATAGGTACTGCATAAATAGTAAATGGTCAATAATTCCCCTAAGCCGCATCTATCTTGCCTACCGTCATTTTTGTATCTGCGACAATTGTGCACTGGCGCGCGAAGCGACGCTCACTATATCATCCTGTGTGAGCCGAACCACTAAATTAGAAAATAACCGGAGACCACGTTCACATTATGTCGTTAACTAAAACGATTAGCTATCGGTTGAGTTATAGGAAAGGTTTATGTAAATTAGCAGAACACAAAATACACATCAATAACTTTAAACAGTTTAAAAATTAAAAAAAACACGCTTTTACCACTCACTTAAAATTACAAATATTGGATTTAAGGCACGTGACTATTTTTATCGTATTCTTGATAGCAAAATCTTTCATTTGATATCTATATCATGGGGGTGGATTCCCAACAGTCAGTCTTGGGGAAGCCACCATAATGGATTTGTAATGACGTTTCTTAGCTAATCATGTATTGTCATCAGAACTCAGAGCGTGTGCAAAATTTCATCCTAATCGAAGGCCGGTAAGTGGGTCAATTAAGATTCCAAGATTTTCTTACATACATAGTTACAAGTGAAGGTAATATAAAGCGTGTAAAAAGCATACATGATTTATAGGAAACTAACCGACCCGTTGAAGCTTCGCTTTGACTCATTCCCTACCCTTACCTACCCAAGCTACCGTACTCCTATCCTACCCCTACCCTACCCTAAATCAAGCAGCATTGCTGTGTTCTGGTTTGAAGGGCATGATTGCCGATGTAATTACACGCATACTATAATTAATCGTTAAATTATATATTATATATTTTTAATCGTATTAATCATAATCGTATTTAAATAAAATAATCGTTAAATTAACGCCTCAGGTACCTACTGAAATAATTATTTCTTTAATTCACTTTGTCCTTACGATAGTATGTAAACGGGTTCATATCCTTATTTTTATTTTTTGTTCCTCCCAAATCCCATGTCGTATTTTGAAGGCCTCATTTTTTCTATTTAATTATTATGGTTTTTTTTTATTAATTCAAGCCTAAAAAGCAAAGCAAATAACATAAAAATGAAAATTTTGAAAAACCCCCGAAATTATTGAATTCATCAATACTTATTCTCTTTCAATGCGCTTTCGTTTGAGACCCTATTCGAGTATATTTGCAGATATAAGGTTATTTTTCCCCACTTTCACCTCCACCACTTTTGAACGGCGCAACCAATTTTCAAACATGTCCAAGAACACTCGCATATAAGTCACATTAAATACAAAAAAAAAAAATTAAAATCGCTTCATACGTTCGGAAGATATGCCACTGACAGACAGACACGTACTTGGACATGAAATATGTATAGCACCTCTTTTCGTATCAGAGGTCAAAAATTACAAATAAGGTAATAATAAAGATATAGAAGCATGGTAATAAACCCTTAAAACTGGTTATAAAGTTCTGTTGATTTTGCCCTAACATACTTACCGTTATTCTAACGGAAGTTATAAACTAATTGTTTGCATACTTAATATTAAGATAACTAACGAGTATTGACGGCGAATTACTGTACTATCTTAAATTTATAATATAATTTTAGATCGGGAAGCAGTTGGGTAATAGTCCACTACCATTTGTTGTTGTACTCATTTTAATGTCGTTCTTTACTCGATACGTTCTCGATTGATTTTACGAATACGAACTTACACCGTATTACCAACATCAACTAATTATAAACTAAATTGCCACGCCAAATAAATATGTAAACAAAACCAACTGGAAACCAATGAGAAATGCATAGAAAAGAAAAACACAAGATATTTATTAAATATTTTTAATCTATTATTCTGATAATCCACTAAACAAAAATCTTTAATAAATAAATGAAACCGACTTCAAAATCACAAAAATGTGCCAACTACATAGCGATAGTACAAATGCAAGCTAAATTGTTTAAGTGTTATATAACGAATTATTTAAAATTTCGTACCCGATTGTAATGTCGTCAAGGTTGCTATGGTAACCTACTCGTCCGCATGTCACTAACACAAAATATGTAATTATTTATGACATAAAAATGGAACAGACTTCAGTATTTCAGTTATTTTTTTTAACACAAAATTACTAAGCCGATTTTCATGAAAATGATATGGGACCAATCTGAAAGTATATACTTTCAAACGAAAAAATAATTTCTAAAATTTGTTAATAAATGACGAAGTTATGAGGTAACGAAAATAAAAAACACGCGTCAAATTGAGAACCTCCTTCTTTTTTGAAGTCGGTTAAAAATATGATACTTCAACCAGTAAACATTTCAATAGTAGTAACTTTTTCCAATCCGTATATGTTATGTCGAACAAAATTTCTAAAATGAATTTACCTCTTAGCGTACTAAGCTTCCCATACTATATTAAAATGCAATTTTCTCTCTCCATTGTTGTTATAAAGCTATGCGCCGGTATAATAGGCTTTAGTGCTTGAATTTTTAATAACACAATCTGTGCTTTGGACTTATTTTCCATCTTACTCTTGTTTGACGACCGAATAGTTAGTGCAGCTTTGCTATTTCAATAAAATTCCTTTTCAGACGTAGTCTAAATTCCCAGCTGGGGCTCATTTTAGGATTTCATATCTTCTCTTTTGTATATAGTTTTGTACATGCGATAAAGATAAGAAAATTCGAGCGCTTCTAATCAAATATAATTCAGCACCTCAATATCATTCCACGCACTTCTCTCTCGAAGCTTGAAGCGATCACATCTACTCGATTTACAAGAAATTCGTGTTTTATTTACGCGTCACTCCCTGTGGTTTGGACCGCAGTAATCTTTGCATTGGCTCAGAACTTCCCCTTTAATAATCTAGATTATTAAAGCGACACTGGCGCGAGAAACCTAGCTCTGCGCTGACCAACCGATATGATGATGATTTATTTAGTGGTAAAAGGAAGGTTTTAGACGTGTTGGAAGTCTCAGACCTAAAGGAGCCTAAAGCCTAATTTATATTTGTCTGACGTGTCGTTCTGATGCGTCACGACACGACACGTCGGACAAATGTAAATCCGCCTTTACATCATAAACTGCCAAATAAGTAACGTCAAAACTGTGCATAGCTTTGGCAAGTGTCAAAGCTTTAACTGCTTTGGCAAGTTAACTTACAACTATACGTACCACCTGCAGTGAACAAAAAACCGCAGCGCTGTAACTGAAGCGGACGTTTGGCAAATTGTTAGTTAAACTTAATAGCACTCGCGTTGCTTTTAACGGATCGATTTAACTGATTTTTAACCATCGACACAAAATATATAAGATTTACGGTGTCACAGACAACTTCTTACAATTTCTTGTTTTATTTGAAAACTGGGTTTTGTGGTTGTGGTTTAATAAAATCAGTTCAGCCGTTTACAAAATTTGGGGGTAAATAAACACTTGAATACGTTGTTAGGACGACTTAAGTACAGCCTCAATAGCTCAACGGTAAGACTCATCACCGAGGGGTGGTGGTTCGATCCCCGCCCCGTTGGTCTATTGTCGTACCCACTCCTAATACAGTCTTTCCCGACTAGTTGGAGGGGGAATGGGAATATTGGTCATATATAATACATATGGCAAATATTCTTTTTAAAAAAAGAAAAGTATCACACGTATTTGAAAATAAAATACCACGTCGTGCAGGGGAGAATGTACAGAATAACTTTACCGTTGTATTTAAACCGCCAAAAAATATCAACTTTTAATAAAAAATATTAAACTTTGACTTTTATTTTTTTTTTTTATAAAATTATAAACTTTTTCAAAATCAATCGTCTCTACATTATGTGTACATAAATTATAAAATTGAAATTATATGAAAATCGGTTAAATTTATAAAAAATATGTGAGGGTATTTGATAAAATAAATATGTCACGTAAAATGACAGACAGCAGTAAACTTAGTACATTATTTACTAGGCTGAAGCTGGTCGTACGACTAGTAGCCGTACGAATTGAAAATAAATCCACTCTAGATAGAAAGAATTTCTGACATACGAGTCTTAATTTTAGCTAAATCTTTGACTTTCGGGGTTTTACAAACTTCCTAATTAAATAAAATTATACAAGCCAAATTATACAATTCAAATAGACAAATATTAAGTTCATAGTGACACTAATATCGTATAAATGAACCTTAATTGTTAAACCATAATAGTTTTGGAATCCTAACATAATAATTGCAAAGGATAAAGCCTTTAACACAAATAATTACACACACAACTCGAGTTGTCCCTTCGCGTCGCCTACGAAATTAAGGGAACTATTCCGTAAACACAATTATATGGGACTTGAGAGGCGTCGGTCCATTGGCTAACTTGTAATTGAGTTTTGGGCTGAATGGTGAATGTGACGGAAACATGGGAACTTAATGGAGATTTGACATGAAGGATTGCTCATACACTACATTATAACTGTTGTTTTTGTTTAAGTAACACTGCCTACTTTCTTTACCTAATTACTTTGATGGCCGTCCATTTTTAACACGCTTAAATTAGCTTCACTTGTGTTTAAGATAAACAAACTTGTGTCACAACTTTGTATTTAAGAAAATCTTGGAATCCTAATTAGACCCACTTCCTCCGGTCTTCGATTAGCATGAATCGATCACGCAGAGAAACTCCAAGCATAGCTCGCTCCATCGCCCGCTGAGTGACTTTGAGTATTCAAATAAGGCCTGTAAGGGCCAGGCTTAATAAAACACAGATATTTCTTTGTATAAACGGCTTAATTCGGGAACGTATATGGTGACGGTTAGGCGCTTGGCGTAAAAGTCGGTTTCTAATTTAAAAAGGTTGTCAAAGTATGACGCCACCATATACGCTCCGTTTTACCTCTTTATTGTAAGGCACAGATTAAGCAAAAATAATGGCATTTGCGTCGCCAACAAGGCCCATAGTCAGCGACCAAGTCTCGGATCCGTTGGTCATCACTGGCAACACGCACTGATCGAATACTTTCGTCCTCAGGCACTGAGGAATTTCGGACGAAAAGATGTCGCGGAGTTTCCCGAACGCTGCCCAGCCGAGCTGGATTCGGCGATTCACTTCTTTCTCAAAATTGAACCTACCTAACTGGACTGAGTGTCCTAGGTATATTAGACCCATCTATATTTTAGTTAAAAATAATCTACCTTTCCGACAACAGGGTTACGCACATTTCTCAAGAGCATAATGGGAGCACTTATAAAACTGTTTAAGATCTAGACTCAGTAATATTTACAGTAAACTTAAGCACTAAAAAGGGATTTCAGGGACTTAACAACGAAATAATAGCACCCGCAGTTCTTGACTTGCGGTCTTAACAATTATTTAGTACTTCTTAAAGTATTTTTAACCCCCGACTCAAAATTAATGTGTATTATAAGTTTGACGTGTCTGTCTGTCAGTCTGTCTGTGGAACCATAGCTCTCGAAAGGATAAAGCGATTTCAATTTTTTTTTTTTTTATGAATGGTGCGAGTAATCATTTTTAGAAATGCTTGATGAAAATCATATATAATGTAAGTAAACATAAAATTACAATTTTATGTTTACTTACATTATATATTTATGTATATATATTTATATATTGTTTTTACACTTCCTGACCACACAACTCGACATTGTAGACAATATTAGATATTATTTGTCTATAAGTATAACTTTCGTTGTTTATACTGTGCGACTAAATGAAATTAAGACAATTAGGCACTTTCGCCTCAATAAAATGAGCCTCTATCAATGAGAGTTGAAAGTTTGTATCAAAAGTCCTTCATTTTTAGAGTTACAGCTTTGAAACTTTGTTCATAAATCATAAAAATAATACAAAATATAATCGTCGTCATCAACCCATATTCGGCTCACTGCTGAGCTCGAGTCTCCTCTCAGAATGAGAGGGGTTAGGCCAATAGTCCACCACGCTGGCCCAATGCGGATTGGCAGACTTCACACACGCAGAGAATTAAGATAATTCTCTGGTATGCAGGTTTCCTCACGATGTTTTCCTTCACCGATTGAGACACGTGATATTTAATTTCTTAAAATGCACACAACTGAAAAGTTGGAGGTGCATGCCCCGGACCGGATTCGAACCCACACCCTCCGGAATCGGAGGCAGAGGTCATATCCACTGGGCTATCACAAAATATAATGTGATTCGAAAACTTTTAAAATTCAACCACTAAACAAGTGAAATAGGTCTTGAAAGTTTACATTGATTTCCACGCGGACGAAGTCATGGCCGTCCGCTAGTTATAAATATAAGTGTAATAATATAAGGAAATTTCCTATGAGATAGATATAGATAAGTGTTGAAGTTGCTAAGCTCGACAGACTTATCTGTAGGGTAAGTGCGTCTGTCTGGAACGCACAATGGAGGCTTTGGGGGCTCGCAGTCACTTCCAGGTGTAGATAGCTGAATACTTAACGACCCTCCCGGATTAGAGCGTGGTCTAAGTTTATAAAAGATAGCGATTTGTTAAATTACGTTATAAGTTGTTATCAATTCGATTAAAACATCATCATCATCATATCGATGGAAGTCCACTGCAGGACATAGGTCTTTTGTAGGGACTTCCAAATATCACGATACTAAGCCGCCTGCATTCAGCGAATCCCTGCGACTCGCTTGATGTCGTCAGTCCACCTGGTGAGGGATCGACCAACAATGCGCTTACTAGTGCTAAGTCGCCATTCCAGCACTTTGGGACCAAAACGTCCATCGGCTCTTCTAACTATGTGCTCCATTGCCACTTCAGCTTCCCAACTCGTTAAGCTATGTCGAGTTGCTATTGAAACCCATTGAAACTGCTATTTGAAATTTCAAATTAAAGGAAATTTTGAAACGTCAAATTTGTAACTATTATAAGTTTTGCAGGCAGTTTTTGCTGATTTTTGATCAATTGTTGATTTAACTAAATTAGAATACTTTTTTACTTCTATTTTAGTCAATTAATTTCTCTTCTAAGTTATATTCTACTGCTTTATTTAAAGTATAATTGGTTTGCTTACTTCTTGCAAGTCAACTATAATTATTCAAGTTCAAGTCAAAAATAGGGCTTCTAAATTTTGAAAGTTTGAAATGTAAATAAAGTAGGTTCTATTTCTTATTAAAATTACTTAAATTTATTCTATTTTGTAGTGATGAGTATCTTGAAAACAATATGTCGATTTTGAAAAAACCATAGACGAGGTTATAAGAATAGTGTGCATGAAGAATAATTGACAAATGGATGAATTAATTTTTATTTATTTATTTAAATATAAATTAAATTTTTTGTAACATTTCATAATGTAACTTAACGGTGTGATATAAACTCGATTGAATCTAACTGTACGTAATATTATTTTAAGATTAATAAGAAACATCATTGGTGAAGTTATTAAAAGCTTATTTAAACGCTGATATATATCTTATCTTTTACACCACACCCCATAAACATCCTCATACACTGGTAACGCGTGAGGGGTGAAAAGAACCGTTGACGTTGTATGAAAGATTAATCTTACATGGAAATTGTTTTTTTTTTTTGGGTTTTTTCACTTTTAGACGTGTAGTGTGAGTAATAGATTAGAGAAACTAAGCGAATACGTTGCGGGGTTGAAATTATTTTAGGGGAGCTTTTTAAAAAGCAAAGGAAAAAAGACTGAATTAAATAGAAATGAATGTTGAATGTTTTTATAAAGCTCGCAAGTAAGTGGTTCTATATTTTGTCCATAATTATGAGTATATTTAAGTAAAGTAAATTTAAAATAATAATACTTAGAATAAAGTAATTTCAAGTTTTACTGATATTTCTAACTCACCTCACTTCCACTAAACCTTGGGCCCGAATTCCTGTTTGGACCAAGATAGCGTTTTTTTTCCATTATGTTTGCCAATTTTTCTCTAGAGCCGTGATAGCTATAGGATACGACCTCTGCTTCCGATTTCGGAGGGTGTCGGTTCGAATCCGGTCTGGGGCATGCACCTCCAATTTTTTTGATGTGCATTTTAAGAAATTATATCACGTGTTTAAAACGGTGAAGGAAAAACATCGTGAGGAAACTGGCATACCAGAGACCGTTTTTTTAAAAAATCATACAGTATTATAATTTACAATTGATGACAACATTACAATTTCTTATAGTTTTACTTTCTGTGTAAAGCTGATCCAATGGTCTCCAAGCACTTTTATCTTTAAAGAACTCGTGAATGTGGGTAACACAGGTCACTACCTTTTCTCGAAGCGTTTCGTCGTATTTTTGTACCCTTAGAAATTTCATTTGGATACTGTTTAGAATCTACCAATTCCCAAGATATAATGTAACTAGACTTATACAAAGTTTCAAATGTAAGTATATTTTCCATTATTAGGTAGGAAACCGTGACAAAAAAAAAGTTTTGCTAAAAGCGTAATATTGCGTCCGCGTTTGTGGAACGAGGCTTATTTTTGCAGTGGCTTTTATTTTAACAAATACCGACAGAGTTGATTGCAGGAGTTTCGTGTGTAAAATGAAAAATTGGCAAGCGTGTTACTGGGCTCTTAAACTGGTTCCTTACAATTATAATTTTATCTATGCTAATATATAAAGCTGAAGAATTTGTTGTTTTGATTGAACGCGCTAATCTCAGGAACTACTGGTCCAATTTGAAAAATTCTTTCAATGTTAGATAGCCCATTTATCGAGGAAGGCTATAGGCTATATTTAATCCTCGTACTCTTACGGGAACGAGAACCACACAGGTGAAACCGCGCGGCTTAGCTAGTAATATAGGTTACGTCCCTACAAAATCACCCCGCAAAAAGTGATCCGAATTTAGCGACTCTACTAAGCCTAATTGAAATAAATTAATAATGGTCAAGTTATATAGTCAAGTTAGCCCTTGACTACAATCTCACCTGATGGTAAGTGATGATGCAATCTAAGATGGAAGCAGGCTAACTTGCTAGGATTAGGATGA
Organism: Bicyclus anynana; assembly: GCF_947172395.1. Taxonomy (NCBI): domain Eukaryota; kingdom Metazoa; phylum Arthropoda; class Insecta; order Lepidoptera; family Nymphalidae; genus Bicyclus; species Bicyclus anynana. The sequence goes on from NC_069107.1 coordinate 7,589,013, forward strand.
AAATTCACACCCCTCTCGATTTCTACAGGACATCGTATTGGAACTCCAAATCGCTTAGCGGTACGTCTTTGTCGGTAGTGTGGTAACTAGCTACAGCCGAAGCCTCCCACCAGCCAGACCTGGACCAATTAAGAAAACTTCAATCGCCCCAGCCAGGGATCGAACCCAGGACCTCCGTCAAGTAAATCCACTGTGCATATCACTGCGCCACGGAGGCCGTAAGGTGACATTAAGTTCCAACTACTTGTTCAAATATAAAACGAATAAAAAGGACCAGGTATTCCATTTTCGTATAACAAATTCCATGGGGAATCCTAAAAATACTATACACATGTTTTACCAAAGGCAACTTTCATTTGCGGTGTGTGTCAGTTTTGATTTTTTCCCATGGGACTTGTAACTAACCATAGTACGTAGTTCACTGGAACGAAATCGAAAACTATAGTCGAAAAACCACTACAAAGTATACATACATACATTATCAACCCATATTCGGCTCTCTGCCGAGCTCGCATCTCCTCTCAGAATGAGACGGGTTAGGCCAATAGTCCACCACGCTGGCCCAATGCGGATTGGCAGACTTCACACAGAGAATTAAGAAAATTCTCTGGTATGCAGGTTTCCTCACGATGTTTTTCCTTCACCGTGGATATAACATCTGCCTCCGATTTCGGAGGGTGTGGATTCGAATCCGGTCCGGGGCATGCACCTCCCAACTTTTCAGTTGTGTGCATTGTAAGAAATTAAATATCACGTGTCTCAAAACATGAAGGAAAATTCTCTGCGTGTATGTAGTCTGCCAATCCGCATTGGGCCATCGTGGTGGACTATCGGCCTAACCCCTCTCATTCTGAGAGGAGACTCGAGCTCAGCAGTGAGCCGAGTATGGGTTGATAATGATGATAAACAAACAGATCGTATAATATTATGAGTCAGTGATAACAATAATGTAGTTTCGCTTATCACTTACAAATATTGATTCACAAACAAAATTCTTCGATGATTGTACTGTCCACATACGAGTAAAGTACCGAGTAGAGTGGTAAGTAGTATGGTTAGAAAAACAGAAATGTATCTATACTAATATTATAAAGCTGAAGAGTTTGTTTGTTTGATTGAACGCGCTAATCTCAGGAACTACTTGTCCGATTTGAAAAATTCTTTCAGTGTTATATAGCCCATTTATCGAGGAAGGCTATAGGCTATATATTATCCCCATATTCCTTTGGGAACGGGAACCACGCGGGTGAAACCGCGCGGCGTCAGCAAGTTTAATATAAACGTCGAGTAAGCTTAGTTTACTTTTTACAAAAGGTCAATAAACTTTGAAAGAAAAAATGTGTCAGCCCCGACGCATGAATGGAGTTTACTCTTTCAGATCGACTGTCTAAATAGGTGTGTGTTGCCCCGCAGCATACACTATGTACGTCTCAATACTTACGTCTGAAAAGTGAAAGGTGCGCAACTGAGGAGCAGCAGGCCGCGGCGTGCGCGACCGCTAACAACGTGCCATGTTGCGTAAGTGCACGCTGTTAGCGGCAGCGCACAGTGAAAGGTGCGCAGAATCGAATTTTATTGCTCATATTTTTTTTATACCGGGGGCTATATATGAAAAAATTTTAATGAAAAAAATTCAACCGACTTCCAAGTCAAAAAATAACTTTAACTAAAAAGCAAAAAATAACATCCTACCTATGTGCTACCTTCTGATCAGTTTGAAGGCGGTGCCAAGTGTTTTAATTAAACACGATTTAACTACAAAATTTCTGTGGTTCTTTCAGAAACAGCTTTACCAACTCTAAACCTTCATAAAGTTGTAGTGGTTTAAAATACCTTATGGAAACACTAACAAACGCACTAGTCGTCTCTACAACTTTCGAAAGTTCCCCTCAATTTCTCCAGGATGCCATCATCAGATCCTGACATGAAAAAAATGGGACCACCCTGGAAGTAAACCCTTCAAAACAAAAAAAGAATTTTCAAAATCGGTCCATAATTGACGGAATTATCGCTGGACATATATAAAAAAAAAAAAAAAACATACATACAGCCGAACGTAGAACCTCCTCCTTTTTGGAAGTCGGTTAAAAAATCAATCGTTAAAGAGTAAACTCCAAAAAAATCTTTAAAATTCGAAGAGCTCAAGCTCATACGAGTATTTCACAATTACTACCTCTAAGCTACCCTTAAGCTACCCCCACCTTCCCCTATTTCGGAAAAAAAGAGACATTTTTTTCTCGATATACCGTCTTATGAAAGCATCATCGCAGTCACAGTTGTTGATGATTTCAAAAAAGTTTTTTTCAGATTGTACTAATACAGCTGTTGAAAATAGGTAGGTACTTACAAATGTTCGAAGTACTCTATTTGTAAATCAATATTTGAAAATGATAAGCAAAGTTAAATTTATTAATGATCACAGTGAGTCATCTAAACTAAAAAGAGGTGAGATATTGTTCGTTCATTCGTTGCAATTGAACTCAAAAATACCTTTACTTTACTTTCACTATTACAAAGTTACATCTTCACCGAGTGACGTGACATATTTTATCCCTGTATTTCCCACGAGAACGGGAACTATTTAGATAAAACCACGGGGCGTTTGCTAGTAAAATAATACATTATCAGATTATTATGACTCAGAATTATCAAAAGACCACGTCACTGCAATAATATCGCTTGCGCTTTGCGTTACTATTTACATTTGTGACCATACGTACCGTCAGCAAAAAACTGTTTGCTCATATCTATAACAGCTTTTATTCTCTATTCTCAAAGTGCAATACGTGAGTCAATGTTAGCGATACTAGTAGATGGGACAGTCTGCATACTTGTATACTTTATAAACATTGTGGGTGTAAACTTCGCTATAAATGTACAGTCAGCAAGACAATTTTTTTTAATATTTTTTTATTTTACTAAAGCAGTAGGTAGTTAAGTACTTACTAGATAACTAAATTATTATTACCACTTTTTTGTGAGCGCTGTTGTGCTGATATTGTGTGAATCAAAGATGATCAGCCATTTTGGGACGGCATGTTACACAAAAAAAAAAATATATAAAAAATCCTTTTTCACTACTCTTGCTCAAAAACACTGTCATATTACCACTCCACAGCGGGGCTAAACAAGCATTTTAGCCTCTAGGGGCTAAAGTAATTTTGTTTTTTAAATTCTTGTCTGTTACGAGTACTAGCCACTTGCCTACTATAAAACGGAGGAGGTTTTATTCGAAAATAGAATCATTATAGGTAAGGCCCTGATTGTTTTGAAAAATAAATAAAAAACTTTGAATTAGAATGAAATGCAGCGTTCTTGTCTGTGGAATGCGTTCATTTTTTTATTTAATTTTTGTTTGAGTTGCGAATAGAGCGAGATTTGAAGACATGGGACATCCTGTACGGTGTAATACCTTTGCCTTTTTCTCGTGTGAAAGAAAAATAAAATTAAAAAGCGAGAATTTTAAAAACAATATTGCCGTGAATAATCCATACTTGATTTTTTTAATGAAATTTATTGTTAATTTGTGACCGTAACATACATATTGTTCAACGTTACTTGTTATTGTTGTCTTCATCTAGTGATAATGGTGATCCTAATTTGGAGATGGATGAAATTTTCAATCTGTTACCATCAAAGTCGAGACGCATTTACTTAAATACCTACCTAGGTAAAGTGGAGAAAACAACAACGAATAGATTTACTTACGAAGGGAGTTTTTTAAACTATTATCTCCCACGTTTACCTCAAATAGTCATTATTCATCTTCACAGGAGTCGGAAATTACGTTGCCGGGTAAAAGCATCTCCCTTAATATCCAAAATTGTAAACTTTGTACATTTAATTTTCAATAAATATAAATCATTGAATATTGTACTAAACTATTTTATTTTCTTGCAATCGTAGTGAAAAGCAGAGTGTAACACGTGGGGCTAAACCCATTATAAACTCGGTTTCTATTTAGGCGGTTTCTATTTATTTTTATCTAAAAATACCTCGTATATAATGGGTCTTTTTAGCCCATTATATAACAATCTACTATTAAATTAAAATTAGAATTGTCGTTGTTAATATTTTATAAAATGTGTATTTTTTGTTGAAATCCTGCATTTTATAATCGTGTTTCTTGCATGCTTTGCGAAATAATGCTTAGCGGTATATCTTTGACTGTTTAGAGCTAATCAGACGAGTAAATTAAAAAATATGAAATTGAAGCAAAACTAGAAATATATTATGAAATAAGCAATTAAAATCACCAAAAATCACACTATTATAAAGGCGAAAGTGTGTGTGTAAATGTGTAAGTATGTTTGTTCCTCTTTTACTCTGCGGCTACTGAAGCGATTTGACTGAAATTTGGAATGGAAATAGATTTTACTCTGGATTAACACATAGGCTACTTTTCATCCCGGAAAAAATCATGGTTCCCGCGGGATTTGTGAAAAACTGAATTCCACGCGGACGAAGTTGCGGGCTAGTATAAAATAAAAAACAAAACAAAAAACGAATTTTCCGAACGTACGTGTACTGCAGTGTTATTCTTTTTATGCAGATGAAGCACTAATTGGTGGACTTTTTTCGCTGACTGTACACCGCCCACGTGGTTCGAGGAATCCGCCGGGTTTTTATGCAAATATAACGGCTGCTTACACAGCTTATCGCGGCAGTAAATCGATTCCACTCGTTAATGTTTGAAGCCCAACACAGCCCGTAATAGCCTGCGGGAACTGCCTCTAATGTAATCAATATTACACTAAAATTGTAGATTCGTCGTCATCAACCCATATTCGGCTCACTGCTGAGCTCGAGTCTCCTCTCAGAATGAGAGGGGTTAGGCCAATAGTCCACCACGCTGGCCCAATGCGGATTGGCAGACTTCACACACGCAGAGAATGAAGATAATTCTCTGGTATGCAGGTTTCCTCACGATGTTTTCCGTCACCGATTGAGACACGTGATATTTAATTTCTTAAAATGCACACAACTGAAAAGTTGGAGGTGCATCCCGGACGGGATTCGAACCCACACCCTCCGGATTCGGAGGCAGAGGTCATATCCACTGGGCTATCACTGCTCTTCAAAAATTAAATTGTAGATTATCACAGCCTATCTATACTAATATTATAAAACTGAAGAGTTTGTTTGAACGCGATAATCTTAGGAACTACTAGTCCGATTTGAAAAGTTCTTTCAGTGTTAGATAGCCCATTTATCGAGGAAGGCTATAGTCTATATATTATCCCCGTATTCTTACGGGAACGGGAACCACGCGGGTGAAACCGCGTGGCGTCAGCTAGTAGTGGTATAATGGTGCTAATAATATTATACTCTAAACTAGCGGACGCCCGCGACTTCGTCCGCGTGGAAATCAATGTAAACTTTCAAGCCCTATTTCACCACTTTGAATTGAAAAAAATTTTAATTACATTATATTTCGCATTTTTTTATGATTTATGAACAATTTTTTAAAACTGTAATTCTAAAAATGAAGGACTTTCTATACAAACTTTCAACCCCTATTTCATCCCCTTCTCATTTTATTTTCGCAATAAAAAGTATCCTTTAACCTTCTCCGTATTATGGTCTTAAACCGTGCCAAGTTTCATTTGAATTTTTTGAATTGTTTTGAATATTTGACGGCCTCCGTGGCGCAGTGGTATGCGCGGTGGATTTACAAAACGGAGATCCTGGGTTCGACTCCCGGCTGGGCAGAGTGGGAGGCTTCGGACCCCCGGCTGGGCAGATTGTGTTTTTCTTAATTTGTCCAGGTCTGGCTGGTGGGAGGCTTCGGCCGTGGTTAGTTACCACCCTACCGGCAAAGACGTACCACCAAGCGATTTAGCGTTCCGATACGATGCCGTGTAGAAACCGAAAGGGGTGTGGATTTTCATCCTCCTCCTACCAAGTTAGCCCGCTTCCATCTTAGACTGCATCATCACTTACCATTAGGTGAGATTGTAGTCAAGGGCTAACCTGTAAAGAATAAAAAAAAAAGAATATCGGTGGAATTATCCCAGTTCCATCTCTTTCGTCCTCAAAGCAATGAAAGAGATAGTGGTATTTCTAGTTGTGCCATTGGTTGAGATTTGTCTATTTCCTTTAATGAGATAATATGTCGCTAGGTGCATGTAAGCACTACAGAAGGTGGTGAAGCCGGCCCTAAGTAATAAAAGTGAAATTTTGCGGATACTGCAATAATAATAATTTAGGGACTATCCCGGTATCGGGTCGACATCAGGACGTTGCAAATGGGTATCGGATGATGTTATAGTCCCCCAGACAAATTGCTATGATTTATGACGCCTTTGTAGTCCGCGCTGAAAGCCTGTCGTGTCCCTTTCAAACGGAGTCGACGGCGAGTTCATCGTTGAGGGTTTGACACATAGAATAAGGTCATAATGTTTATTATAGTATTGGTTAGGTATTAACCGGAAGTGTTGTATTTTTATTAGCTTAAAAAAAAATTAACTAACACCCGCAACCGTAGGTTGGTAGGGTGGTAACTATTTTTTTAAGTTATGAAGTATTTAAGTGATGATGCAGTCTAAGATGGAAGCGGACTAACTTGTTAGGAGGAGGATGAAAATCCACACCCCTTTCGGTTTCTACACGACATCGTACCGGAACGCTAAATCGCTTGGCGGTACGTCTTTGCCGGTAGGGTGGTAACTAGCCACGGCCGAAGTCTCCCACCAGCCAGACCTGGACCAATTAAAAAAAACTCTATCGACCCAGCCGGGTATCGAACCTTCGTACCTCTTCAGGACCTCCGTTTTGTAAATCCACCGCACATACCACTGCGCTATGGAGGCCGCCATTGGTCGAAATTATGTCTATTTACCTTCACTTGGTCGCATGTTAGCACTACTGATAAGTGTCAGCTAGTCTAATCGTAAGTTTCGTCACTTTCATACTTTGTATGAAACTAGTTGACGCCCCGCGGTTTTACTCACTTATTCCCGTTCCCATGGGAATACGAGGATATAATATAGCCTATGACACTCACAAATAACGTGGCAGATCCAGAGATTACCCCCTACTTTACCTCTTTATGTATAATATTAGTATACCTACACTTACTATCAGGTGAGATCGTGGTCAAACGCGACCATGAATTATATAATAAAGTCTGTAAGTAGTAAGGTAACCAACATTTTTAATACTTCGAAATTGGCCTCTTATCGCTCTTTGCCATAGAGACTCATAACAAACACCACAAGTATTTTACACCCCATAAAACAAATTTCGAAAAAAAAAAGCATGAAAACTCCCCTAAATAAATAAGCCACCCTTGGAACCAGATTTCCATATTTATTTGTCAACATCGTGTATTTCACCTTTCCGCACTTTTATACATAAGTCACAGTTTACCAAGTATACAGTATAGGTTTTTGCATCATCATATTCAGCTTCTACAAAGGCCGTTAAGTTAAGCTGAAGTTAAGCTGAAGTTAAGTTAGGCCAGGCCTCCACCCCAATAAGAGTTGCGATATGACGCGTAGACCCAACACGCTGCTCTAATGCGGGTTAGCGGGATGGGGCCTATCCCATATCCAAGTTTTTATTTGTCAGTAATTAGACGTTTTGAATTCAGATTTATAAGCTCCTAGATTCGGGTATTAATACCTAGATATCATTTTAACTGTTAACAACTACATATTTGAAGCTATGCAAATGAAGATTTATAAGTAAAAAAAAAATTAAAAACATTTTGTTGTCTCCCTAATTTTGCTATAATCAAACCTTTAGTAGAGCAACATTTTACTAGGCAAACCAATTTTTGCAATTGCACGTTGTAGAGTCAACATCTCCTGAGGATGCTTTAGGGGTGAAACGTACGTAGAGAGTATTTTGTCGGACCTGGGCGATGTTGTCGCATGGGTTAGCAAAATAAATAAATCATTAGTATAATCATGATGAACTTCCGCAAAGTAACGCCTGCTTCTATCCAATAAAGTCAATGTTAACTAATTTATACATAAAAAGCAAAGATTGACTGGATATTTGCAAAATAAATGAAATTATAAAATTTTAAATCTATTAAAAATCTTTTATCGTAATTAGATGAAAATTCATACAGTTTTAGCTTCCTTACATTAAATGTGACAGTTTTTAATATGTGAACTATAAACATAAACGCATAAATAACAAAATTATTAGTAATTTTGTTTGACCGCCCATACTAATCTAAGGATCACTACATTACGTACGACGTCATTAAATCGTACCAATGAGGCGTTTTTCAGGGATCTGTGGCAGCGCCGCAAATTTTTCCTTTAAATCCCTGTAGCTCAAAAAGCAATGATCGCAGATACCCTGTTCCTTTTACAAAATTGCTTTACTATTGGCATACTCTTAATTTATATACAATTTAAAAAACTGTCATCATCCCTATTTTCCCAGCTATTCAATATCTGAACACAGCGTCAATGCTTTGCGGTAACAATAAGCACAGCGATAGTACTTCCCCAGACTAGATATATGTGTCTGGTTGTACGTGTGTATGTAAGTACTGGCACATGAGGCTTAACACCTACTCCTAAGGTTGATAGACATAAGACAGCACTTTGTAAGACGGGTTCCTTGCATGCCCTGCAAAGTGTTACCCTATTTATCAGCTTTAACCCATATTCTGCTCACTGTTTAGCACGAATCTCCTCCCAGAATGAGAACGCTGGATCAATGTGGATTGGCAGACTTCACACACGTAGAGAATAAAAAAAAATCTTAGGTATGCAGATTTCCTCACGATGTTTTTCCTTGATATTTAATTTCTTAAAATACACTTTTTATAGGCAACGGTATTCCACTAAGGGCATTCCGCTTGACAATTATTATTTACTTAAATATAACAGCTATTGAAGGTAGCAATAAAAAATTTTTCGAATTTTTTTTTGCAAGAAGAAATTTACTAGTCTTACTATTCGATATATATTAGATAGGATCACTCCGGAAGCATTCAGTTATGAGAGCTACTACTACTTAAACAACATTCTGTATATTTGCTACACTGTGTTTAAACGGGGAAAAAGCCAAAAAATTCGCCGCCATAAACAAAAGGGCGTGGAAAGTGGGAAGTGGTTTCGAACATAAACTTTTGGGAATCGGCGCAACCGGAGGTATTGGCGTTCAATTAAGCCTGTCAGCGGATAGAATTTGAGCAACTTCGGAATTGCGTCGCGAACGGGGAAAGTTTGGAAATCTTCGTAAATAGGGTGAAGTTGGGCGACGAGTGGTAAAGAGCAACTTTGGATACTTACATAGTTCGCACCTAAATATAAGTATGCTGGCAACGAAACCATTTTTTTTTTTCAGCAAAGATTTATTATACATTATATATATACTAAACATCGCCCTCCCTTAGATTTCTTTAATACGGCCCTCTTGCAAATTTTGTTCGTATACTATAAACTACCTCCCTGTCAGATTTAATTTTGATGATTTTTGGCAAAGATATAAATTGGACCATGGAGCCCTATCCATGCAGTGGACCTTTAAATATGCTGTTGTTGCTGTGAGCTCAAGTCTCCTCACATAATGAGAGGGGTTAGGCCAAATAGCTTTCTTTACCACGCTGGCACAATGAGGATTGGCAGACTTTACTCACACAGAGAATCAAGAAAATTCTCAGATATGCAGTTTTCCTCACGAAGTTTTTTAAAGAAATTAAATATTACGTACCTCAAAGGTACGTGATATTTAATTTCTTAAAATTCACGTAACTGAAAAGTTGCCCCGGACCGGATTCGAACATACACCCTCCGGAATTGGAGGCAGAGGTCTGGGCTATCACGGCTCTCATATCCACTGGGCTATCACGGCTACATAATTTAGTTGAGTTGAGTTTCTTAATATCAAAGTTGTTTAAACAATAGTCAAGTAGTCAAAAGTAATTCAAATGCCCTAATAATACAAATAAGTTTGTACATCCGTACGTATACTCGAACACATATCCGATGATAGTTCCAATTAACGAACATCTAGAGCAAAGCTTCATTAAAACTATAGACGAGTGATACCATTGTCACAGAGCTACACGGAATATATTAGACCTTTACGTTTAGGTGTGATTTGTGGCTTAGTTGGTAATGCCTTAAATTAACAACAAGTCTTTCAATGATTTTATATTTATTTCATGGTTGTTCATTATGAATATTATATAATATTATATAATATTCATAAGTCTTTCAATTCCGCCCATATTAGGCTTTATATTTACAAAATTGGTCTTACATTTAGAATCAAGCTTCGACAGTAGCTACTCGTACCACGCTAATAGCAAATGACGTTTCACTATCTGTTTACTCTCTTTATATCCACGAAGATTTTAGTAGAAGGCTATGTATAGGGGTTTACTCTTAGATTACTCAATATTCAAGTATGGGAGTAGTTGACTTTTAAGGAATAAGCTGCAAAAATCTTCATTGGCGTAGGGACTTTCTGAGGTGCTAGGGCTTTTTAATGTATCTCTACTGAGGTAGTTTGTTACTTAGAGAAATTATATTAATATATTTGCATTAAATTTATCTAACAACGTAAAGGCGAGCTTATCACTGCTAGTCATTACATCTTACCTGTCAAATGCTTTTTCACTTAATCTTATTAAAGTGCGATTATTTTTTTTGGTGTAATAAAGTGTTTTTACAATCAAAAAATCTTTATGTATAAACGGGCCAGTACTTTGTCAGCGGAAGGCTAGCGAGTACCGTTTTAATGTCTCTCAATCGCAGACGGGTTTGTGACTTATCGTCAGGTGCAAATCACCGTAAAAGGGTATACAGTATACGCGCCCGTAGTTTCGAATTTCTATTGTTTTGCCTGCGTTCGACGCGTCCGCCCCGTGACGTCACCTGTCCAAAAAGCGAACATGTTTCATAACCGACTAGAGGAATAATGGGGCGAGTACACTTTCCTATTTTACCTAACCTACATATTGTTACTATCCTAATATTATAAACGCGAAAGTTTGTATGGAGGTGTGAATGTTTGTTACTCTTTAACGCCGCTACTACTGAAGCGATTTGGCTGAAATTTGGAATGGAAATAGATTTTACTCTGGATTGACACATAGGTTACTTTTTATCCCATAAAATCCATGGTTTCCCGAGATTTGCGAAAACTGATGATTTTGATAATATGAATACTTGTTACTCTTTCACGCCTCGACTACTGAACCGAATTAGCTGAAATTTGGTATTAAGATATATTATAGCCTGGATTAACATATAGACTACTTTTTATCCCGGAAAAATCCATGGTTTCCGATGGATTTGTGAAAAACTAAATTCCACGCGGACGAAGTCGCGGGCGTCCGCTAGTTTAACATAATAATCCCATAACCCTTCAATCCACATTGGAGCAGCGTGGTGGATCTAAGCTCCTATAAGTAGGGAGGTCTGGTCACAGGTCACAGCCTACTACAGAGTGGACAGTTAAAATAGGCTTATGAATGATGATACTGACCACTTGAACCACTGACTTTTGACGACCTCCGTGTCGCAGTGGTATGCGCGGTGGATTTAGAAGACGGAGGACCTGGGTTCGATCCCCGGCTGGACCGATTGAGGTTTTCTTAATTGGTCCAGGTCTGGCTGGTGGGAGGCTTCGGCTGTAGCTAGTTATCCCCCTACTGACAAAGACGTACCGCCAAGCGATTTAGCGTACGTACGATGTCGTGTAGAAACCGAAAGGAGTGTGGATTTTCATGCTCCTCCTAACAAGTTAGCCCGCTTCCATCTTAGATTGCATCATCACATAACATCAGATGAGATTGTAGTCAAGGGCTAACTAGTAAAGAATAAAAAAAACGCTTAATTTAAATTGCCCCTTAGTACTCCACTAATTACTCAAAATTGTCAAGCAACACTTGCCAAATTTGCCGTGTAAGCACACCGATTTTGTCAAGAAAAAAATGTTCAAACAAATCATAACTCTCCAATGACTCGAAGCACCTGAGAAATGAACAAGGAACCGACGGTCCGGCTTAATAAATAAGAAACATCAAATACAGTTGATCTCAAAGGCGCTAATGTAAGCAATTTGAAACGTTTTTAGCCGCGAAGTGCTCCCAATAAATAGAATAAAAGGGTCGCGCATTGGGGAAAATAGGAATTATTTTCCCCAATAGAATTTTTTCACATCGAAAAAAAGCGTGAAGGGATTCATAGCGAGTGGTTTTTCTGAAAAAAGCAACTCAAACGTTCGCCATTCATCGGACGAGACGCGCTTGGCCGATCATCGGCTATAGAATTCGGGGGTGACATACAGGCGGGCGCTTCACTGAGCACTGTTTGTTTATTACGACGGCTTGCAGGCTTATTCACTATCTTTGACGTATGCTAGTTGACTTATACGAAATTGTGATTATATGTAACAAATGTCATCCGGTGCTTGCTGGTGAATATATTATAGTATGTAGATGACATTTTGTCAATTGATTTGATGTTTATTTTATGAGGTTGATAATAAAGATCAAAATAGTGAATAGACCATTTGGTCGCTATTATTTGGTATCAATGCTGCACAGTGTTTCACTAAGCAATATTATCTACTAGGTTTAAAATGGCTTACAGTCATCATCATCATCATCTCCTTACCCTTATCCCACTTAAGTGGGGTCGGAAAAATATGTCAATCTTTTCCATTCGTCTCTATTACTCGTCAACTCATCATCCACTCCTTTTACACACATGTCCTCTTTCACACAATCCAACCATCTCTTCTTTGGCCTTCCTCTCCTCTTATGACCTTCCACTTGCACATTCAACATTTTTCTAGTAATATGACTTTCCTCTCTACGCATTACATGTCCATACCAAGCTAACCTTCTACTCCTCAATTTTTCTGTCACTGGCGCCACCTTCAGACTTCCTCTTATATACTTAAAATGGCTTACAGTAAGAATGATAATTAATTTAAATAAAAACTAATCACACTCATATTTTACAAGAAATAACAAAAACGATATAATAATTTGAATAATATTTAAACGAAAGTATAATAAAAATGTATGAACAAAAATATGGAGTTTTTGTTACATTAATAAAAATTAAGTGACGGTGCAGTCTAAGATGGAATACCTGATAGAAAAATAAATTTATTAAACCCAGTTCTCTGACAGTTTTTAGCGGCATCGTACCTGAACACTAAATCGCTTGGCGATATGTGTTTGCGCATAGGGTGGTAGTGACTAGACTAGTGACGACCGATCTCTACCACTAGAGTATTTGGCTGGTGGGAGGCTTCGGCCACTCTAGGGTTATCACCCTACTGGCAAAGACGTACCGCAAGCGATTTAGCGTTCCGGTACGATGCCGTGTAGAAACCGAAAGGGGTGTGGATTTTCATCCTCCTCCTAACAAGTTAGCCCGCTTCCATCTTAAACTGCATCATCACTTACCATCAGGTGAGATTGTAGTCAAGGGCTAACTTGTAAAGAATTAAAAAAAAAACAAGAGTATTGTCCTAACATATTTATTTATTTCCATTGAAAAGCCAATCCAAATTCAAATACAAGTATATTTACAAGGTTCTCAGAATTTATCGTCCCTCGAACCAAAAAAGGTACAAAATTTATGTAACGTTATTTTAATAAAATCATTCACTTCACACGCAAAAGGGTTCAACGATTAAACATTTTCGGATCGAGGTCAATTTTCAATGTTTTCATCTTTATGATATTTAGGTTCATTAATTTTTCAATTTGCCCCGGACAAGGGTTCATAGGTGCGCCGTCCCCGGTGGCAGTGTGTCTCCGTATAAGGTGGCCTTTTTTGCGAAATTAGATTGCACCCTTTCTGTGCGGAACCCTTTGCTTTTACTCCCTCGGGTCTTCTATTTACTGGGGTATAGTGTTGTATCGGACAGCACCATTGTGAGTATAATTAAGTTTGCCATTTGTCAAATGGGAAGTGAATTATATGTACGACTGTACTTTGTAATGTGATTTTGATTGCTCTAGGTTTTTGTGCCATGTTTGAACTAAAACTAATTGGTTGACGCTAGTTATCTATCTAGGAAAGATAGATTGGCAATTAATTTACTGAAGTTTGAAAAGTACTTACTTTTTAGATACTAATACCTTTACTAGCTTACAGCGCTTCCATATAAAGCAACGTTTAGCATCCAGAAATAAGTTAATATTAAAAATTTTAAATTGAGAGTGACTGACCAGGAGATTGACCACTTCTGTACCTAGGCTACCACTGCCCGTAGATAACTCGCAATCATTACTTTAACTTGGTTATATTAAGCTAGCTTGTTTACTTATCCAATAAGTTTAGATTTTTTTTCTCTTTCGCCTTTTCTTTTAATTTATTTATACGAGTATTATTAGCAATATCTCTTTTTATCGGATTTTGCGTATGCACATGGTAAAATGGCTATATCATTTTTTCTACATTGTTATTTCTCTTATTTTAAAAATAAATAAAAAAAATAAATGCAGAAGAAAATTGCTACCACTATAAGCTTCATATCCATACATTATCTTCAAGATAAATGAGGTTATTTGGATGACGTTATCACTTGGATCATCAGTTGGTACTTCGGGTAGAATAAAAAGAAAAATATTTCTCAATTTCTGTAATAAATTGATCTACTTTACACTGAATAGTTACTACTTTATCCGAGAAAAAATATCAAATCCAAATGAGAACGTTTCCCAGATCAGAAACCCGTTTCTATTTAATAGGTAGGTTCTTTTGTATCGCAGGTTAATAAAATAATATCTGTGTGAATAAATCCTTACAAATACATATACAGTCATTGATAACGTACACACACTGATGCCCACCAGTGTGTTAGATTCCTTAAATCGGGATAATCCTGCAGCTTTCAGAATAAATTAGACACAAACATTTGTGATATATGAGCCATTGTGAAGGTCTCTAATGTCTGGAATAGTGTCTGAAACTAGGCTAGACGTGCTCATGATCATTTTATCTCTGTTGTGCCGTGAATAATGGCCTTCTCGTGTACTAATTCAGTTACATTGTTAGCGAATTGTGGAGGCGCTTACACTCACACACTCGGAAATCTTATTGAGTGTGTCAGCTCATAACTTAAACTAATATCTTTATTGAGTGTTACTACTGAAAATGTTTTCTGATAATGTTTCTAATTTTCTTCCAAGCCTTGCTATCCATCCAAATTGTTGGATGACAATATTTGCTATCCAACGAATCGACAACTGTAGATGAATACACAAATACAGAGAGATTAGCACAAATTGGTGATGTTATCACTATGCTATATGTTATAAAATGAGTCTGTGTTTAATTTTCATGCCTCTATCTATAACACTTACAATTCTATAACACCGAGGAGATTTAAAACCTGCTAGTACCGAGAAATTGAGCCGTAAGAATCCAATAGATATAACCTCTGGCTTCGATTCGGAGGGCGTAGGTTGTATTTCGGTCTGCGGCACGCACCTACAATTTTTCAGTTAGGTATGTGCATTTAAAAAAAAATTAAATATCCGTGTCTAAAACGGTGAAGGAAACCATCTAATAACTTCGTGTGTGAAGTCTGTCAATCCGCATTGGGGCAGCGTGGTGAACTATTAGCCTAAACCCTCTCATTGTGAGACTTCGACAATCGACTCGTGCTTAACAGTGAGGTATGGGTTGTTAAGGATTATGAATACCTGTGGAATTAATTTTGTTATACTCTATAACAATATTTACTATCTTAAGGCTCAAATCAGCAACTACAGAGAATGATATTATAACTCACTCATCGATAAATAAACGACTAGAGGGAGAATTGATGATTTTATCACTATGTTTACTGAAGGCTCGGACGCCGAACAGAGTGTACAAATATATGTGACAGCTTTGATCAACTTTAATCAACCAGAAAATGAGTTTAAACACAGATATCCGTGTTTAATTTTCATAATCGCCTTGACTAATGGCCACATGTCCAAAGACACGGTGTCCCAAAATCCACAGACAAATTAACGTTTTTGAGCGAGACAAATCACGCCTCCGCTCGGCTTATCCGGCGTACGTTAATTAATCATCCAATTACAAGTTCCCGGTTAAAATCTTTAACGAAGACTAATTATACCGCAGATTTGAGGAACCGAACCGACGGCGAAGTTAGATTCTATATTAGATTCTGCATTCTCAGTAGATATCTTTAGGTATATTATAATACTAGCTAACGCCGCGCGGTTTTACCCGCGTGGTTCCCGTTCACGTAGGAAAACGGGGATAATATATAGCCTATAGACTTCCTCAAATGGGCTATCTAACACTGAAATAATTTTTCAAATCGTACCAGTAGTTCCTGGGATTAGCGCGTTCAAACAAACAAACTCTTCAGCTTTATATATTAGTAAGTATAGATTTAGGTATGCAAACAGATCCTGTATAAATTATATGTACTCCTATATACTCTTATACTTATATTATAAACAGATGATTTGGTACTGTAGGGGTATTCTCTGGATCTACTGAATCGATTTTATTTTTTTTTATCACTAGAAAGCCACGTATTTGTAGGTGGCCTAATATGTATTTTCCCGGCACATTCACAGGAACGGAAACTACGTAAGTGAAACCGCGGGGCACCGGTTAGTCATATTATAAAACAACAAAATAAAATTTCATGCGGCTTTCAATATCCGCCACCCATATTTTTATTACTGGTGGTAAGAGTCAGCTATGGCTAGTTACCACCATACATCATTATACTCCTATATATTATTTTGACGGCCTCCGTGGCGCAGTGGTATGTGCGGTTGATTTACAAGAGGAGGTCATGGGTTCAGGGTCCAGGTCTAGCTGGTGGGAGGCTTCGGCCGTGGCTAGTTACCAGCCTACCGACAAAGACGTACCGCCAAGCGATTTAACGTTCCAGTACGATGTCGTGTAGAAACTGAAAGGAGTGTGGATTTTTATCCTCCTCCTAACAAGTTAGCCCGCTTCCATCTTAGACTGCATCATCACTTACCATCAGGTGAGATTGTAGTCAAGGGCTAACTTGTAAAAAATAAGAAAAATGGATACGATATTGCTTAGAAACACTCAGAGGTATGGGTATACACCTTCCAAGTAAACCCGCTTCTTTTTTACAGTGGTATTCATAGACATTGTAGGGGCACCCCCAGGGGATCATTCACCCGCTGAGTCTCCAACAAATAGAGGTTAAATTCGACACTTAGCGTCGTCTAACGTCTATGAATTCCACTGTTAGCCAGCTTCGTTACCTAACATCAGGTTAGATGACAGTCGAATACTCAGTAATATCTACCAACTATTAAGTAAATACTTGTACAATACAATATTGTGATTTCAGATTAAAACAGATGAATCACCGAAGCACAAACTTTGATAAGAAATCATTCCGACGCCACGATAACGTACGGAATATCTCGAATTAGGCGTTCGAGCGAACTTCTAGTGAAACAGCCTGTAAGTAATCCAATTATAGTAGCCGAATGCGTATTAAACATGTTTCTGGTTGAGTTGCGTATACTGATTATTCTGTATTAAATACTATCGAAATATCTACTGTTATTCAACAGAAGTAATTAAGTGACATCAATTTTATGGTTTCTTGGTTAGGAACTCTTATAATTTCAATATATCTCTCTATCCGCGGCTTAGTTTGGAGTTAACTCGGTTCAAACATTATACAATAGTTTGTAAATTTTTGAGGTTGTATTGGTATATCTGGATCTACTGAACCAATTTTAATAATTCTTATACCATTGTTATCACCACGTTATTAAATTACAAATAATGTATATGTCAGTGTCATATTTTATCCCCGTATTCCCACGGGAACGGGAAAAGGTCTATTTACCGGTATACGCCTATTTGTAGGTCTTTAACTGCCTAACCTATGCTGATTACAACAGTTTGCAGGTTATTAATAATTGTAGTAAATAAGTATACTGCCAGTTACCGTGTTATTTTCGCAAGCCGTATTCCATAATTATGTATATTATATTTACATATAAGGCGATGCTTTTGTTTTGTAGATAATATCGTGATACATTGTTACCGTAGGCAAGTTATTTTGGTAGCGTTTTGTGAAGCGAAAACTTGAATTATAGAATTATAAGAGATGGTCTGACTACTCTTGAATGGAATAATGATAGCTGAATTTTGTTTATTGTTAACCGACTTAAAAAAAAGGAGGGGGTTATCAATTCGTCGGAATCTTTTTTTTATGTATGTCCACCGATTACTCGAAGACGCCTGAACCGTTTTTCGTATTCCTGGCAACAAACCCTTTCATTTGATATAGGTGAATTTCAAACAGCCAGTCCGCCATCTTGAGGAGGCTGCCATATTTGATTTGTAATGTCGTTTCTTAGCTAGTCGTGTATTGGCATCAGAACTGAGAGCGTGTGCAAAATTTCATCCTAATCGAAGACCTGGAAGTGGGTCAAGTTAAGACTTTCTTACGTACATAGTTAGTTACAACTGAAGCTAATATAAGTGTATTTAAAAAAGAAATCTACATAAAAGTAAAATTCGTCAGTGTGACGGGACCTTTAGTAATAATTTCCCTGAATCTCAATTAAAATAAAACAAAAACAGTTAAATTGGCGCTAGTCGACCGCGCGCCGTAATGAACAGTCAACACAAGTGCGGCCATTTTGAATTAAACCGCGTGTAACTTTACGTTAATTGCTGTGTTACTGTTCCCATATACTATTTGTATCATTACACAATTAAGGAGGCATTATTTTTGGACTTTCTTTGTAGGGGACTTAGGTACTCAACACCTTACTGTTACTTTTTATAATTCCATCGACTTCATCCGCGTGGAATTAAGTTTTTCACAAATCCCTCGGGAGCCATATGTGTTAATCCTGGCTATAATATATCTTAGTACATTATATCATAGTAAATTTCAGCTAATTCGGTTTAGTAGTCGAGGCGCGAAAGAGTAACAAACATTCATATCATCAAAATCATCAGTTTTCGCATATCTCGGGAAGCCATGGATTTTTTCGGGATATAAAGAAGCCTAGTTAATCCAGAGTAAAATCTATTTCCATTCCAAATTTTAGCCAAATCGCTTCAGTACTAGCGGCGTTAAAGAGTAACAAACATCCAAATATTCATACAAAGTTTGTATGATTATAATATTAGTAGGATAGAAATAGTTTATTGATTAGCAAAACACATAATTACATACTATTTTTAGAATTACTTTGTAAGTAAGTACAAACAGTACCTACCCATGATGCTAAGCGTTTACCCGAGTGTTGAGGAGAATTATAAGATTGGTCATATTTAAATATATAATATGGCAAATATACAAAATCATGGAGTAATTTTCTTGTCACTTCACCAACACCTATCTTCAGCTCAAAAAGGCTATTTTGTAACAATGTTTTATCACTTCGAAAGTGCGAGTTTTGAACTTTATCTATCGCTCTCTGTCTATAGTATCGTTCGATCAATAGGAGCAGAGCAGTGAAGGGAAATGTAGAACGGGAGAAGTTACTCAATTTTTGCAGCCTGTAAAGGCCGGATTAAAGAGGTCTAAGAGAGGACGAACGGTCCGCTAGTTATGAATAAAGGCCCGAGAGGAGCCAGGGCGCGTCAGTAGTGCGACTTAGGATCGAGTCACGATCTTCGTGTGATTTATCTTCCGAGTTCGCGTCCGCTCGTCCCTAAGCGTTTCGATTTCATATGTAGCGACAGCAGAAAAAATAATGGAATAATTATGGAT
The DNA here is from genome assembly GCF_947172395.1 of Bicyclus anynana. Lineage (NCBI taxonomy): Eukaryota > Metazoa > Arthropoda > Insecta > Lepidoptera > Nymphalidae > Bicyclus > Bicyclus anynana. The sequence continues at coordinate 7,608,717 of NC_069107.1, forward strand.
ACAGAAAATACTTATATACATAAAAAATATCAATTTGAGCATCGTTACGTAAATAAAGCATAGCTATTATTTATTTATAAGCATAGTTATTTATTTACAAATATTATAATATTTAGATACGTAATAAAAATGTGTGTAAATTTGTTTATTACTATGAAATTTTTATTTATTTCCATACATAACGAAAAATTTTGAAAACATGGGAAAATTGGTACTTTTATTCTTCACTGAGCAATTATCGAATGTTGGCATCCCAAGGTGCTTGAGCTGCTCATAAAAGAAAGCACATTTGACCCAAGCCCACTAGGTAGCTGTTGTCATCAAGCGAGTCGCAGGGAGTCTGATAATCTATTTTACTTCCACTAGTAATCAACTTGAGCACGAGAGATGCACATAAGAGAGTATACCTTGCACGTTGTTCAGTACCTCCACCAAGTATGAGCCCTTAATATTGATGGGTACGTTTAGGGCAAAAAAAAAAATAAAGCTAATTTCAGAAATACTCAACCAGCACGTCAGATAAAGATAAGATAGATGATTTGATAGCTAAGAGGTTTACATTTCGAAAATATCACGATTTGAGCGTAACGTAACGGAATGGGAGGGTTCCAAAGTTACAAAATAAAACCCTTATATTTCTGTTATCGAGCCGCGAGGGCGGTTAATTTTTTACTTATTTTAAACGAAATAATCTCTTGAATAATCGCTATTCTCTATCTAATCTTCCAAATCTAATCGATTCCCATAACGCTTTAGTAACTGCAGATTTAGCATCCCGTGACATGACTTTGACATTATAATTATTATTTATTTTATATTGTAAGCCTACTTGAAACTTTATGATATTCTTAACTTTATATGCTGACCGTACACCGATTTCGCAGTTCAGTGATCGCGCTCCGTAGCTAAGATTATACTTCTATAACTTAATCGGATTGCCTTTTACGTTTTTGGCAGATGAAGGTTTGCAACTTGAAATTCTGGACCCATTTTTTGGGTGGCCCGTGGTAAACGTCTGACCAAACAGACATTACAATTTACAAGATATTTATTTTTGAATTTCGAGAAATTCGACAAACTCATTCCTTTTATAAACAACTATGTAGAGCTCTTCAACATGCTAGGGTTTTTGTCTCTCGATGGGTTCTTAGTTCTTGGATCTTGTTACTTCAAACATACGTCCATCAGCCTTCTCAGGACACAAGCCTTGCAGGATGGACTTGGTAGGATGACTTCTTTGCATGCCTTGTCTAATATTACAATGTTTATAGGCAAAGGTGTTCTTTTTACCATCAAATGGGCCATCGGCTTGATCCTTTAGTTATGATTAAAAAGCGGGTTTTTTCTTAGCTAAATTAGCCTCCATACTTCATCCTCCATTTACCAAACAATAGATAAAATATCTTCATCGCTAACAGAACTGCCAGAAATCGCAGAGATCTACATTCTACACCCCTATACGTACCTAGTCAATGTCCTTTGTACTCGTTTATCGATTAAGTTAATATTAGCACTGCTAGATATGGAATGCCCTCCGAGCTTCTTTCCCTTACCACCTACAAAGGTATTTTCAATTTAAAAGTGAATAGACACCTTCTAGGCAAGCTTGTTCCACCGTAGGTTTTATCATTGCTTACCACTAGGCGTGATTGCTGCTCAAGTGTTAACTTATATCTAAAACACACAATAACCACATATTCCTGCGAGCGGAAATAGAAAACATCGACGCAAAAATCCACAAGGCCATTAGTGTACATCGTCGATATTGGCAAAGTTGACAAAAACAAAGTCTTAGCATCGTTGTAGACTTGTTGGGCAATAGAAAGTTGGTAACTCGCAACTCTCGATCCCGTGTCAGTATAGAACAGATGTGTCGGGACTAGTCTGCGCAAGTTTGGGCGACTTCTCGACACGCGGCGGCGGGTGAAAAACTGCCCAAACTTTTGACCAAACTTGCCCAAACTTGACGTCTTTATTTGTTGTTCCATGTGCCTCATTTGGTAATGTACCACTTGGTAGTTTTAGTAATATCCTCCCAACCAATGATATATGTTTATAATATTTGACTATGGCAGCCAATCTCATGTCGAGACACAGCTGAAATACTATAGTGCACAATTGCGGGTGCACACACAGGTGCACTTTATGTTCCCTCACTATAACAAACCGATAAGACGGCAGGTCGACAAGGTATTTTGAGCATTTTCTTCAATAAAAATTTCATTTGGTCGTGCCTGACCCGCGACTCGAACACTAATACCTAATAATACATAACGGAACTAACTAATCACGCGACAATGAGACAATTTAAGCTTTCATCATCATCATCATATCAGCCGATGGACGTCAACTGCAGGACATAGGCCTTTTGTAGGGACTTCCAAACATCACGGCCTCCGTGGCGCAGTGGTATGCGCGGTGGATTTACAAGACGGAGGTCCTGGGTTCGATCCCCGGCTAAGCAGATTGAGATTTTCTTAATTTGTCGAGGTCTGGCTGGTGGGAGGCTTTGGCCGTGGCTAGTTACCACCCTACCGGCAAAGACGTACCGCCAAGCGATTTAGCGTTCCGGTACGATGCCGTGTAGAAACCGAAAGGGGTGTGGATTTTCATCCTCCTCCTAACAAGTTAGCCCGCTTCCATCTTAGACTGCATCATCACTTACCATCAGGTGAGATTGTAGTCAAGGGCTAACTTGTAAAGAATAAAAAAAAAATAAAAAAAAAAAAAAAAAACGATACTGAGCCACCTGCATCCAGCGAATTCCTGCAAATTGCTTGATGTCGTCGCAGTCCACCTGGTTGGGGTTCTACCAACACTGCGCTTACTAGTGCGGGGTCGCCATTCCAGCACTTTGGGACCCCAAGGTCCATCGGCTCTTCGTACTATGTGCCCCGCCCATTGCCACTTCAGCTTCGCAACTCGCTGAGCTATGTCGGTATTTAAGCTTTGATTTCCTCAAAATAATATATTAAGTTCAATGGGTAATAAGTTTGAAGTGATAAACAACTGTTGATACTCGTGCAATTAAACAAATTCCCCCTTGCAAATGAACAAGAATCTAGAACAATAGCTAGAACAACACTACATGACGTTAGCGTTTCAGAAATAGCGAGCTTTGAGCACGAGCGATCCAGGTCTCGAGTGTTGATGTACTTTCATAGAGTGCTCATGTTAGTTTCCATGAAGCATTGCTGTTGTTTTTTAATAGGCTAGTTGACACTTTTTTTAATCATCTTTAATTGTTAATTATCGTTCTAATAGAAAAAATATCGTATTTTTTTGAGACGCGATTACATGAAAATTTTGATTTATAAATTTTGTTTCAACAATACAATTCAAAACGCCTGTCAGCTATGATGGTCTATTTCGACTGATCAACTTTTGACGACGACGTTGAGTAAAGTACACTCGAATCAGTTGTCATTAAGTCTACAGTTTGAAGAATTTGTTTTTTAAATCTTACTCCATGTTCACCAAAAATCTGGTTTTTATAAATTGACATAGTAAATTTCTATCTATCTGTATAGAAACCACAGATTAATCAATAAAATAAGGGTGGAGTGTTGAATTTCGTATTTGTGACGAAACACGACGGTGTCGTACCCGTCACAAATACGAAATTCAAAAACAAATACATTCTCGAGTCAGTACGACACGAAGCGTCGCATCAGTCATTTACAATATTATTCAAGAAAAATGGCACTTAATGTTTTTAAATATTATAAAAATTGCCATTTTTTATTGGTAATTATTGATTATTATGTTTATTTTGGAGTGTCAAATACAAATTATGTAAAAAGTTTGTATATGCGGTTGTCAAGGACACGCGTGACGTTTGTGTTTTTTTATGGGTTGCACCGGCTTCACACGTTAATTGTAAAGAATCACTCTGGTTACTCTGTGATAGAAACATAGGTGCTATTGTTAGAGACAGAGAGGATAAGAGTCGGAGAGAGAGAGTGATAGAGAAGAGGAGAGGGCAAGACTGAGACGAAACTCATCGAAGAAGAGGACAGAAAAAGAATCTCATACTGACGAGTTATAAGAACATCGCTACCGAATACACGTTTTGTATTGTGACACTGTTTTCCAACTTGTCTGAACAAGTTTCCCCAATGCGCAACATTCAAATGGCGTGTTGAATCAACGTGTTCCTGAAACGGCAACATCGCCGAACGTTCATTGTTCCTGAAATCTTGTTAATTTATTACATGGGAATTTAGTACGTTTGCTAGAACTTGTGTATCAAGAATAATTACATTGATATTGCATTAGAGTAATTCTAGCGACTGCCTCGTTGGTTTTTGTTTTTTTCTTATTCTTTACAAGTTAGCCCTTGACTACAATCTCACCTGATAGTAAGTGATGATGCAGTCTAAGATGGAAGCAGGCTAACTTGTTAGGAGCAGGATGAATATCCACACCCCTTTCGGTTTCTACACGGCATCGTACTGGAACGCTAAATCGCTTGGCGGTACGTCTTTGCCGGTAGGGTGGTAACTAGCCACGGCCGAAGCCTCCCACCAGCCAGGTCTAGAGGTTAGCCGTGGTTTCGGATCACATGGACTCAGATTCGAAGTCCTGGTACTGAAGCTTTTCTTTGACAAAATTTTCAATTAATATTCTCAGCTCTTAGTTGGAAGTAGTGTTAGGTAAGTCCCCACTGTGCCTCGGAGAGTACATTAAGCCGTATGTGCTGTTCATCCCTAAGCCGATGGACGTCCACAGCTGGACATGGACCTCTTGCATGGATTTCCAAATACCTGCCGCCAGCATCCAACGTCTGGATGTCCTCTGTCCACTTACTAGAGGGTCGACCAATACTGGGTTTTCCGATGCGTGATCGCCGGGCCAGCACGACTATCGGCTCTTCGAACGATGTGCCCTGCCCATTGTCATTTCACCTTCTCTGAGCTATATCAGTGACTTGGGATCTTCTGCATTCTGATGATGATAATCGTAAAAGAGTTTAACATTATTATCCTACGCTCTCCAATACGCATTGAAGCAGTCTGATGAGTCTTCCTTTATCAAATCCGAATCAACAGCCTAATAACAGTGATGACCAATCAATCAATCAATCAATGTATTTATTTGCAGATAAGTGTGTATATAGTGATATTAATTGATTATGAAACACGGCTAAAACTCACGTGATATTAGGTCGGAGTATGCCCGACTAATTTCACTTAACCCCTCTCCCAGCGCGCAATGCGAGCAGCAGCGCGTCGCGCAGCCGCTTCGCAGTTTGGATCGTGCCGCGATGCAAGAACCAGCTCATGACTAAGGGCCCCATATGGGTTCGAAACTAGTTCGAATCTACTAACTAACACTCACGATAGTTTAAATTCTGAAATGTGTACATAGATAGGGTAGGTTATTAAGATGGACGGAATGCCTAAAATAATTCAACCAGTTTTAGTTTATTAACACTTCTATTTTTAAATGGTAATTGTTTCGTTAAACGAATAAAAAACTGAACAACAGCAACAAATTCTCATTTTATTTTCAAGTTAAAAAGTCTGGAGCACATTCTTTTAAAACAAATAAAATTGAAAGTGAACTTGTAAGAAATGTAGCAATTCGCATAATGTCTTACTGCGAAGTGATACCTTTACTTTTCAAAGGCAAATTCTTTACATACTCGTACATACAACTGAGCCTTTCTATGGGAAAAAATCGACTGAATTTAAATTGGGCACGAACAAACGCCCATTTGGTGTATTCATGAGATCTCGGATTTCCGCTAAAAATTTGCAACGTACTATAATAAGGATAAGGGGCCGTCCACACCAGCGATTTTTTCTTACACAAGTTTTTACACACAAAGTGTCCTAAAACTCAAAGACTTGTTCTGGGTGAGAGAAACTTAAAAACGAGACATTTAGTTTTCGCATTACCAAATACTGTGATCAAAAATTTGTCAATTATACAATTGTTTTTAATGACGTTCTCTATAATCGCAACCATTATCAAATCAGTAAAACGAATTAAAATTCATTAAGGCTTACTAAAATAATTTCAGTTTACTTTGACACTTCATTTTGTTAAAATAGTGTTACACTATCCTTTGCAAGTATTAAAAAAGTCAAATGGCCCATTTGGTTCATGATATCACTTGCTAATTTTCTTGCCATTTGCATTTTTCGTCGTCTATTTGATGCTACAAAAAATCTTAGTCTATCAGATATAGGTATTGCCTTTTCCACTCACATCGTAGATATGTATCGGAACTGTCGGACGCATGGCAATAAACGGTTAGAAAATTTTACGGTAAGTACATTCGAGCGATCCGTACGATGCGGATCAGTGGACGTAGATGTATGACTTTCAATACAAATAATACTACGATCTGTTTGATGCGATACGATGCGGATATGTGATCGCCGAGCACTATCGTCATGCGTACGACATGTCGCCTGTCTGTTCTGTGATGCTTTTCGTCGGAATACGCGCAATCGCAGCGTTGAAAACACGCCATTAAAGACTTGGAGATTAGTTTTCTAATTATACAGACGTAAGAAATACAAAGTTTCCAAACTTCTTCAGTTTTACTCTACGTCTCAACCTCAGATTGAGGGAAAACATAGACGCAAAAATAAGCAATATAGTCTTTAAAATACGGATTTAATCAAGTAATGCTAAAATTAAATTTAAACAATATATTTGATGTCGATATAGTAATTAATTTTGATTTATTAATTACCAATTATCTAGTTTGTGTAGGTGTGTAACTTTGTATGTTTGTTCTACCTTTGCGCTGCGGTTACTTACTAATGCGGTTTAGCTGAAATTGAATTAGATTTTACTCTGGATTAACACATACGCTACTTTTCATCCAGGAAAATCAATGATTTCTGCGGGGTTTGTGAAAAACTGAATTCCACGCGGATTAAATCGCGGGGGTCCGCTAGCAGTTTATATTAATTAATACGAGAAATTGAACTATTAATATCTGTGAATGTGACAAATAAAATAAGTCCTCAAAAATATTGAATTACTAAAATAAAGTATTATCTTCATTAATAAATACTATTCCCAAAATAAAAGATTATATTTAGTTTTGAAATCGTAATTACTCGTGTAACATATAAGATCCACGTTTCCTTATTTCATAGATATTGCGTTACACAAAAACTCATCGCAAATGTTCTATCCGAAGAGAAACTTAACTAAGCCATAGAAATAAAGCTACCTTCTGGTCAATTTCAAACAAATCCTTAACATTATCCTAGAAAAGCTAAGATAGAAAGGCAGTTTGTACATAAAAATAACAGGCTTTTAATATAATCTTGTATTTAAGTGGATAACTACTAAATGCTTAATGTTGATAAAATATTTTTGTTGCATTATATTGAAAGAATTAAGAATTTTATACGTAAGGAAGTAAAAAAATAATTATTTAACCACTTCTTTAAAAAAAGAAACAGTCATTCTAGTTTTTTGATTTTGATTTGATTAGGTAGTAACTGTTTACTTCTATAAAAATATTCCACTACCATCAAATAAACCTCTAACCGTTATAAAAAAAACTATTAAGCTATTCATATTTATTTCATTCATAAATTTCCGTCTATCATTCTTCCAATCTGTGGCATGTACGGAAGTGCGCGCACTTTTACAGTCTGCTTGCATTGCCGGCGCTTTCCCGCGAACACTTTATTGGTCCTTCGAGCCGGATTTATTGCTCGAGTATAATGTTCGCTATAAACACTTGCAATCCAATCTTAATTATGCTTCAGGGTTACGTAAAACGCAACATTAAACCGTACAGCTGATGAGTTTACGAAACTAATTTAAACTGAGTTAATGGGTTAATACATAAAGAGGTGTTAGTAAGTTACCAGGAACATTACATCATTTAAGGTTGGTATATGTTTTGTTTTGTACTCAACATTATTAGGGATCGAGAATACACTGTGGCGGTCTTAATTTGCTTTTTGCTTGCGTTTAATGATTAAGAAACTAGAGGGTAGATTTAACTATTAATAATGTTATTATAAATCCAAGGAAAAACGTTTGTTATATTAATTTATGCGAAATCCTTATAGGTATTTAGTGTGTGTATGTAAAACAAGATTGCACTTTTGAAATATATTTTTGTCATATTATCAAGTCTTAAATATGCTGTGATATTGGAATTAAACAAATTTCTAAAATGTTCCATTTATGGATGTTTTTACCATACAGAAATAGATTTTTTTTATTACATAAATTTTTAGAGAATATCACCAGAGCAGTTTTGAGGCCATAATTAAGGGTCCGGAGGCCATATTTCATTCATTATTGTTTTCTCCTTCGCAGTAATATATTGGCGAGGTTGATGCAGAAAAACCTATCAATCATTTCTGATGTAGAAGCTATAGTATAATAATCCTTAGACGAAAAATTGTATTCCAAATCTTCCTTCCTAAATAAAATCTACTATGGAAAAATAATTACTAAACAGCAAAAAGCAGGCGTTACTTTGCAGAAGTTCATCATGAATAAGAATGGATAGATGTAGACACTACAACGTGTAATTGCAAAGTACTTTGCAATTGCACGTTGTAGAGTCAACATCTCCTGAGGATGCTCCGGTTTCGGGGTGAAACGTACGTAGAGAGTATTTTGTCGGACCTGGGTGACGTTGTCGCATGGGTTCGTCGGCTTATCGCGGATAATAGCAAAATAAATAAATTATTATGTAAGCAAAAACTATGATAAAACGCAATAATAAAGCACTCATTTCATATCTCAGATTTGCTAATTCTTAAGTTACCAGGCAAACTATTGTACTCTGCAATAATTAAAAAACATATATCGATTCTTAAACGGATCCCAACCCTGGTTCCTACATAAAATCCACATCGCAAAAATACTTATAAAACAGCAAAATCACTTATAAAACACACCACTCAATTCGCTGTAAGCGAATCTTTTATCTTTTAGACTTTTTAATGCCCAAGTCACCGGGCAAACAGTTGTAGCCAATCGAAAATGCATTAAGAGTTCCGTCAGCTCTCTCTCTGTAAATCCATTTGCTGGCCCATTGTTCTCAACAAGCGCAAAGACTTGTTTTTGAGTGCTTCGAACGCAGGGAGAGCGAGATTATCTATAAAAACGCTCACAATGAAATTGGTTTCGCAAAATAAACCAGGTTTATATTAACAGAGCCTTGTGGATATTACCCCTGCCTCCGGAGGGTGTGGGTTTGAATCCGGTCCGGGGCGTGCACTTTCAACTTTCCAGTTGTGTGCATTTTAAGAAATTAAATATCACGTGTCTCAAACGGTGAAGGAAAACATAGTGAGGAAACCTGCATACCAGAGAATTTTCTTAATTCTCTGCGTGTGTGAAGTTTGTCAATCCGTTTTGGGCCAACGTGGTGGACTAGTGGTCTAACCCCTCTCATTCTGAGAGGAGACTCGAGCTCAGCAGTGAGCCGACTATGGGTTGATAATGGAAGGTGGTGACGCCACCAATGAGTTTGAGCGAGCGCAAAGGCATCCCTCGAAGGCAGAAGCAGAGTAGATGGGCGGAACGACTTTCTGGGCGTCTCCACTGAGACTCAGACCTCGGCTTCGAGCGAACTTTCAGAGTTCATAAAATTAGATATATCTAGCTCATAGTCTACAAAGTGAATAAAAACAACAGTTTCATCATTGCATCAACGTTGAATGCGAACATCGTAAACGCTTATCCTGTGATCAATCAGTCCACGTCGCCAGCGACGCTATCACTCAATTCGCTTACAAGAACTCATTCGCTCCTCAAACAATAGCAGCTAATCGAAAATGCATTATGATTTTCTTTAGCTTAGTAAATAGCCTATTGTTCTTGTACACGACAATTTCGAACTCGCTCTTGAATTTAGGGTTGTCACATTTTCGAAAAATATTCGTAATTATTGATAGGTGGCGTGCGTGAATTCGATAGGTACTTACATATTAAATAATAATTAATTTTATGTCATTTTCATAGTGCCATAGACAAGAAAGACGTAGAAGTGTCTATCATATTTGAAAATAACTGTGTTTTTTCAAGTGCTATTGTTTTACAAGATTACACGATAGGTACGAAAACATAATCACATATTGTAATATATTTAAAATTTTTGTCTGTCTATGTCTTATTTATTATCCGGGCTAATCTTTAGAACAGCTGCACTGATTTTAATGGGATTTTCACAGGAAGCTAGATTATGGAGCATTATATAGGTTTTTTATCCCGCAACAATAAATACATTATTCCCCCGGGATTTGTGAAAATGCGCGTATGATGTCGTGTTTGTATAAAAATAATAATAATTTAAAAAGAAATACCTATACGAAAAGTTAAATGTATACAATATGTAGTTTTTTTAGTAGATTTTGAAATTTTATAATCTTATTTATTTTGCAAATATCCAGACAATCTTTGCTTTTTATGTATAAATTAGTTAACATTGACCTAATTTACCCGAAAGTATCATAAAAATCAATATATTCAAACATAGTCATCATCCCCATTGTACATTTTCTGCTTATTAGCTTTTTTATACGCTAATGACACAGTTAAATGTTGGTGTAAAATAACATAAGGTAAATTGCTTCAATCTTTCAGACTCACTAAGTTATGTGCGCTGTAAAACTTATAAAAGTTTTTCTCATATTTTATGACAAAAGTAATTCCACATAATTTTAATATACATCAAAAATTTATCTTACTTATTTTCTTGGGTGGCTGAAATGAAATTTGTACTAAAGTTTAGATTACTTTTTCTTTGTGCAGGTACTTTGTTATTCTATTAAAACTTACACATATATGACGGAATTTATAAGTAACATAAAATTACTTTCGTTGAAAACTAAACAGTTTCTTTGAACAATCTTTCGTTGAAAGGGACTTGCAGCTCTTTTGTTAATGAATATTTTATGTCAAATACTTACATGTCGAAAGATAACTAAGTGATCTACGATCTTATTCTATTAGGAATTCATCAATACTTAATATATAAAAATTAAGTGTCTGTTTGTAATTTTAAAATAACTGTATTATTTTTTAGCACAGCCTTTAGTAATTTCCACGATACAAAAACACAATTAAGTTTTTTTTAAATTTTGTTTGTCGCTAGATTTTGCAAAAAAATTATAAAATTAGTTTTGTAGGAAAAAAATCATGAAGAAAAGCAATGAATGGAGAAATGTCAAGAGGCCAAGACCTACAAAGGGCTGTAGCGCCGAAATAAGTATATAAGTCTGGGCTAATCTTTGAAACTGCTAAACGGATTTTCATGGGACATTTACGGAAAAAATCTATGATTTGCGGGCGTCTGCTAGCACTTAATAAAAATTGATAAAGATATTAATTTTTTGAATTATTGTATATATGTAGTTATGTTAAACATAGGTAGTAGTTCTCTGCTATCGGATGTTTTCTTTAAACAGTAAACATAACTTCTCTTTTTTCGCAAGTCCTCTCGTCAGGGGTTGCCTGGGAGAGATTGCTTATAGTAATAAGGCCACCTTTGCATGCTTAGTTTAACTTATTCATTTTTAATGATTTTTTTATTATTGTATTTTTTGTGTGCAATAAACACTAAACGGTTCACTCACACTATAATTATTATATTTATTTAACTACCCGCTCATGATTGTTCTTTGTTTTTCTTCTTTTTTTGTTTGTTAATTAATTTTCTTCTTAAATATTGTATTATGTAATAATAACCAGTGCACAGTAAAACCAACTGTGGTTTGTGTTACACTATGGTTAGGCTTCAAATAAATTAAATATTTCTTCTTCAAATATTCAATAATTTATAATGTAAATTATTAATCATTAAATTATCTCATTAAATAAATTAAATATAACATAATCTTAAAAATACACAGTGTGGCAACCCTAATAAAGTAGGTACTACTAGTTAGAGAGCACAGCAGGAGCGTAAATCTGTGTTTACGACTTATTTTCGAGTTTTTATTGTTGGGGCCTTGATTGCTAATTGTGAAGTCTCCAGTTTCATGGCCACACGGATTATGTTTCATGGTAGGTATTATGGTGTGTTTTGAAATCAGGTAACTTTTTAACTTAACAAATGAATCAATTGTATTTAGTACCTATATGTATAACTTACTACAGTTAAAATAAATAGCTTTAATTAAAATGCTCCTAAAACTTTTCATTTAAGTATTTTGTTTTATTCTTTAAGTTAGCCCTTGATTATGTTCTCATCTGATGGTAAGTGATGATGTAATCTAAGATAGAAGCAGGCTAACTTGTTAGGAGGAGAATGAAAATTCACACCCCTTTCGGTTTCTACACGACATCGTACCGCAACGCTAAATCACTTGGCAGTGCGTCTTTGTCGGTAACTAGCCACGGCTGGAGCCTCCCACCAGCCACTTGGACCAATTAAGAAAACCTCAATCGGCCCAGCCGGGGATCGAACCCAGGACTACCGTCTTGTAAATCCACCGCACATATGCGCTACGGAGGCCGTGAAAATATAAATGATCCATAGGCAATTGTATTTCTTTTACCATTTCCTACCTATAACTTTTACATCAGAAATGGTTGAATAGATTTTTCTGCATCAACCTCGCCAATATATTGCAAGGAAGAATAATGAATGAAATATGGCCTCCGCACCCTTAATTATGGCCCCCATACATCACCTATCGGCGCAGAAATGGCCGAAACGTGTGGAATGTCGAATAAAGTACGCGATACGTCTGTGTCGAGAGGTCAATCTGGTCGAAACAATTCGGGGTCACCTTTATTTCGATCAATTTCCAAAAGGAGTGATGACCCCATGTTGTTTCAGGAGTTAGATTATGAGACATCGAATCATGGGCTCCTAGATTCCAGTCTTGAGTTAAATTTAGTTTTTTCTAAGAAATATCTATACTCTATACTTATAATAAAAGTGGTCGAATTCCATACATTTATTCGCAATTTGAGATTTTACTTATACCATTTGTAACAACAAACGTTAGCGCAGCGTAAAGGACTCCAGCGCCATCTAGAATCTATACTTATAGATTCCGCTATTTTACACTCAACAAAGAATCTTTCGCCAATAACACGTCTTATTCGAATTTGAACTTTATGTTTAAAGGGTGTCAAAATTATAATGTGATTATCAACGAAGTTGCCATGGAAACCAAAGAGCGCTTTTAATTTACAGAATGCAGAAACCATGTTATGACGGTCGTCTTAACTACGGCTAAAGGATTTTTACAGAATAAAAAAAAAGAAAAAGAAAACCTTCATATTAAGTACATAACAAAACTACCAAAGAAACAATTACCGACAGCCCTATCATCATCATCAACCCATATTCGGCTAACTGCTGAGCTGGAGTATCCTCTCAGAATGAGAAGGGTTAGGCCAATAGTCCACCACGATGGCCCAATGCGGATTGGCAGACTACACACACGCAGAGAATTAAGAAAATTCTCTGGTATGCAGGTTTCCTCACGATGTTTTCCTTCACCGTTTGAGACACGTGATATTTAAATTTATAAAATACACACAACTGAAAATTTGGAGGTGCATGCCACGAACCTACACCCTCCGGAATCGGAGGCGGAGGTCATATCCACTGGGCTATCACGGCTCAACAGCACTATACTGTAAATAAATAACTTTGGTTGGTCTTTGAAATGAATATAACTTAAAAAGACCAACAAAGCGAAATGTTTAAACAAGTAATTGGCAAACATCTAAACATTTCCATCCAGCGAAATAATTACTACCAGAAACAAATGAGACACCGTCCCACAAAAGATCAGGGGCGGTGGCGGACAAAATTAATTTTCCAACGTGGCAATAACAAAATTGTAGGCCAAAATTATTTCCAAGAACACAAGACAAATGACCCGGAAGCTCCGGCGAGGCACTTCAATCGCTCTGCCGCGGGATCTTGTGAAAAATGCCAAACCCCCCTCCACCGCTGATGTAGTGTCGCATTAGGTGTCGCAAACTAGAATTTGAATGAGATAAATGACTGGCACGGACTCGGCACTATATCGGGGTGAGGACATGTTGGTTGTAGTTTAGCGGAAAATAAACTTTAGAAGTACAATCGTGTGGCGATATGAAAGAGTAAGGAGTTGCTTGAAAGACAACGGCCTCCGTGGCGCAGTGGTATGCGCGGTGGATTTACAAAAACGGAGGTCCTGGGTTCGATCCCCGGCTGGGCAGATTGAAATTTTCTTAATTTGTCCAGGTCTGGCTGGTGGGAGGCTTCGGCCGTGGCTAGTTACCACCCTACCGGCAAAGACGTACCGCCAAGCGATTTAGCGTTCCGGTACGATGCCGTGTAGAAACCGAAAGGGGTGTGGATTTTCATCCTCCTCCTAACAAGTTAGCCCGCTTCCATCTTAGACTGCATCATCACTTACCATCAGGTGAGATTGTAGTCAAGGGCTAACTTGTATAGAATAAAAAAAAAAAAAAAAAAAAAAAAAAAAAAAGACAACAAAGACTCTACAAGGCCTGAGACCGGTTGTAGGTCGAACATCATCTATATCTTGGTTGCAATACGGTAACTTAGGTAACTCTTTAGGGAAACTGTGGATTTTAGGACGAAGTCGTCTGGACGAAAAACCATTGTGAGTGTCATCGTCCTAAGAAGTCCCTCAGGCATATTGTGTCTAGGAGTTCTTATCCTGCTAACAGCGAATATTTGCACAGACATTAAGTAGCCAGGACAATCCAACAACTTGCTCTTCAGTATCACCAAAATATAGTATAGGTACGACCCAAAGTTAACTGTTACAAATAGCAGTGTATTGAGGCATGCGTCCACTGATCCGCACGGTAGATAAAATCAGTTCGATGCGATACGTACGATGCGAATCTGTGGACTTCTGTTATTATGATGAGTTATCGTCATTGTATTTACACTTGACAGTCATTTCTACGTAGTAGGAGAACGAAAATAATTGATGTAGCCCAAAAGATTAGCAAACTGAAGTGGCAGTGGGCGGGCCATATCTGTCGTAGAACAGATGGCCGCTGGGGCAGACGTGTTCTGGAGTCGAGACCGCGTACCAGCAAACGCAGGACGCCCTCTGGCTAGATGGTCCGACGACATCAAGAAGGTAGTGGGAAGTGGCTGGATGAGGAAGGCGGAGGATCGTGTGTGGTGGCGCGCTCTCAAAAAGGCCTATGTCCAGCAGTAGACGAAATACAGGCTGTTGATTAGTCATTTCTGTATAATGCTCTTATAGCGGAAAGCTTCGAACAACATATTACAAGGTTTCGCTTGACTTTTAGATAGAAGGTCGTACACAGTAATTTTTAGGGCGAGTAAGGAGGTTCCTCACTCACCCATTATATCAGAAATATTGTACTGAATCGCGTCATCCTCTCTAATATGTCACAACCCTGTACGTTTGCTTTGAAACTTGTTTGTTCCAACTTCGGAGACACGCTACAACAGCGCGTGAGGCGTATCGCGCAGCTGAATGGAACTAGCGCAGTAACTAGCTGCTTCTACGGTTGAAAAAGCTTTATCCATTTCACTTTGTTCTAAAGCCTTTGCATTTGCATAAATGATGGAAAAAAAAGTTTTAATTTAAAACGTTAATACCTTCGTATCTTCTATTATAATACATTTTTGTTTTGTTTGCTCTGCTACTATGATGTGATAAACGCATTTTTTTTTGACGTGACAAAGTCTTAAAATTCATGCGAAAAAAGATGACGTCATGCGTCGTTCCCTCGCTCTTTTTTTACAAGAAATAAAATATATTCTGGTCTATGAAGATTATTAAACAGTATTTTAGAAAAACAAACAGTATTTTATTTATTTATTTATATTTATATTTATAATAACTTTATTGCACAAAAAAGAAAATAACAAAAGAACACATAAATTTTTAGGCAAAAGGCGACCTTATCACTAATAGTGATCTCTTCCAGGCAACCTAAACATAATTAATCTAAATATCCTGTGAGATGGGAAATTGCAATTCAATAAATTTTAGGTAATATTCATTAAATAATAATAACTAATATAATAAATAAATATTTATTATTTTAAATACGTAAATTGAAAATTTCTTTTGAAAAACGCAACCATTCCATCAGTATTTTCTGACGTTGTCACGTTCTACTATAGTCAGTAAACCGTCTTTACAGACAACCGATTTTTTTTTTTACTTTCTCTACAGCATATCATGAGGAAGTCGTCAGTCTTCAGATTTATAGTTTCGTGAAAACCCTACGCTAGGGTTACCACGAAGCTAATCGACTGGCGACTGAAGACAAGATTTCTCGCGATACGCTTTAAAGGTTTGAGGTTTTGAACACTTGAAACTCTTAAAGTTGGCTACCGTATTTACCAGTAGCGGAGACTGAAATTTGTCGTAGTTAACCCATTCATTAACTTGGAGTACACCGAGCCTCACTACACCAGTGAGGCTCGGTGTACTCCAAGTTTTATCATATATTTACCACGACCACTACACGGCGACCACTTACTTTAGAGCGAATACATCGTATCTTCCAAAAACATAGTCGCGTTTTATTAATATCTTGTGAAACCCACAAAGGGGCCCCGAGCCCCATATCTCATTGTTTTTTAATCTGAATGTGTTTTTGGCTGAACACGTTAAATTATTGGCGTCCGTAAAACTCGTGTATTTTCAATAGGTAACCCGATGGGAATCGGTTTGTTAGGAACCATTGCACCTGGTATAAATATGTCTAGCTATAGTGCGCTCTCATTCTACATATAATGTTCATTAGAGTGTTATCGCCGCGTTGCAACGAATTGCGGTACGGATGGCTTCAGTGCTCGTGGCGTTCGAGCCGTCCACATCTCTTGTTGTGTAATTCTTTATTGGTTACTTGGGATAGGCGGGGAGAGTGACTTGAGTGGAAAAGGGGAGTGTTAGATATCTATCAAAGGCGCCTTTAACCCTACACATATCGTTCACAAGTTCTGCCACTCAGGGTTTATTGGTAACATTCTTAGTGGGAGTTGTTGGACCTGACAGACTTTCATTCTATGTGTTATTAATTGTGTTTGCGGACAACCGCTTCTGATGTGAAACCCCTTATACTCCGACAAGAGTATGAATTTCTTTTTAAACAGTCATCTGATTCAGCCATTTTATTGAAACATTTCGATCTCAATTCCGTACTTCGTTGCCAAGTTACCAGTTTAACTTGATCCCAATGTCTCCAAAATGTTGGTGACAATCAGTCTCCTGGTTTCAATTAATTTCCAACAATACCAAACTATTACAGACTACAACACAGGCATAGATCAACATCTATAGGTACCTATCGATATTGCACAAGGCTTTGTGAATGACAGGCGTCCACAGATCCACATCGTATGCATCGGACGCATCAAACGGATTTTAGTATTCTATGTATAGAATTCAATTACATAATTTATGTCAATACCTATGCATATGTACCTAGGGAAGTTACTAGCCCTTAATGCTAGCCACAAACGGTCAATTATTCTCACGTTTCTATAGCACCCATGACTATAATTGATCGTGTGATGGTCACAATACCCACTCCTAGCATAGTCTTTCCCGACTAGTTGGAGAAGAACTATTATAAAAAAATATGGCGAATATTCTTTAAAAAAAAAACTAAGATAAACTTTTAAGAGGATATCATGGAAAAATATAGAGAGTACTTACTAGCTACTCTTAAAATTTTCCCATGATATCCTCTTAGAAGTTTGTCTTGGTTTTTTTTATTATTATTATCGCTTTGCTCTACCTAATCACACCAGTGGTGTGATTCCGTTATCTTATACTCGTCGATGTAATATTCGCCTATAACAAGTTTTATTAGAATTAGAATTTTATTTCTATGGTAGTCGCACTAACTAACCACTGAGTTAACGAGACATTTAAAATTATTTCTTTAACTAACTAAGTATTTCAATGTATCTCACAACTCGAAGTTATCACCAGTACAGACATCAATACGTACTTCATTTCAAATATTAACTAAGTCTGAGTTATTACAACGAAATTAGTTCGGTACCAACTTGTGCACTTATTGTTAAAGTTTAACATTCGATTTTGAATCTTTTGGTTAGCGTCGCAGAGTTTCAAATCCATTGAAGTCATTAACAACAGTCCCAATGGACTTAGAACAACGTCTCCAATCGTAGTCTACAAACGGAATGGATGTTTTCATTCAATTTTCTATCGTGGGAACTGGTAGTGTCCACTTGTTTCTCAATTGTTGTTGGAAAATAAACTCTGTTACCTCAGCCAGATGGTGCTGTTTTGCATGTTAGATGCACGTTGTATTGTTTTATAGGTGCTATCACACGAAGCAAATTTTAGTGTAAGGTACGTTTGATAGAGTCCGTAAAAGTGTATGCCTCATTTCAGTCTCAGTTGCTGACATAGTATATTTGTGAATGTATTTTGTATATGAAAATACTTGATAAATATAAATAAGTAAGAGTAAGTAACGATTTCTCCTGCAAAAAAAACACTAAAAACAACTACTAAATACGTAAGTTTTATTTTATAATCTTCTTTAAAGTAGAGTAACCACATTTCTTAATAAAAGAGAAAAGCCTTTTTTTCAAAATCGGTACATATTTGCCCCTTATAATCTAATGCAATTTGATAGCTGATGATCTCTACTATCACCCCTAAAAGGATCGCCATACGTTTCCATTGCCCCTTTATATTTCATACAAGGAGGTGTGCAATGACATCACCATGAAAAGTTAAAAAAAAAAACTAAACTTTATATAGCATCAAATAACCAGCAGATAAAATGCGGTTTCACCCACGTAGCTCCTATTTCCATTTGAATACGGGAATAAAAATATATCTTATTTTACTTGCTGATAACGTAGCTATCTTTCGGCGATATACTTTTTCAAATCGGCCCTAATGTTATTACTTACCTACCTATTCAATATAAACAATCAATCAAATATTTTTTCTGTACAATGTTAGTATTTATTATCTGAATTTCAGGCTTGCTTTAATTATTTAATCACGGTTTCAGAAACTAGGGGATTCACCATTGTGGTATTATGGCTAAAGTGTTTTTCAGTGAGCCTAGTGGGAGTTTTCAATACTTTCATACTGTTACTATCATGTTGACGCTTATGCAAATTTATTTGGAATTGAAACAGTTGTGCAGTAGTGCCACTAGATGGCTCTGTTTCAATTCTTTAGAAATTCGCGTTTACGTTACGTGACAGTAACAGTATCAAACTGCCACTAGGCCCTCAGATAGCACGATGCGGGTGACAGTTCGTTTCGCTCTTGAAAGGTCACGTTTCGCGATAATAGTACGTATTATGGACGTCATAAGGCAACTGTCACCGTGCCCATGCTATCTGAAAATCGCTTTCGTGAGTGAAGTAGTGTAGTAGTTTTAAGTAAAATCTTGAATATTGTTTGAGTGTCCCAATTTGAGGAAAGCACGGCTGTTGTGGTGGAACCACAAAGGGAACTGGCTCTACTGGGATAGTAAAGTGTGTCAGCTCTATAACTTCTATGAATCATGTTGTATAGCGGTGACTTTGTACGTTCTGACAACGCTTTACTTTGCGGCAACGATTTGAAATAGACTTGAAAACCAAATAGAAGTTCCTAATTAGGGTACGCTTAATAGGGATGATGACAGTTTTTATATAAATCTTCTACTATATAAAAATAAGTCGGGTTTTCCTTCCTGACGCTATAACTCAAGAACGCACAAACCAATTTCCACTGTTTTGCATTCGTTGGAAAGGTCTCGGGCTCCGTGAGGTTTATAGCAAAGAAAATTAGGGGTAGGGTAGGGGTAGGATAGGGTTAGGGGTAGGGTAGGGATAGTGTATGGGTAGGGTATGGGTAGGGTATGGGTAGGGTAGGAGTAGGGTATGGGTAGGGTATGGGTAGGGTAGGGGTAGGCGTAAGTCAAAGCGAAGCTTGACCGCTAGTTGTATATAAATTAAGAGTATGCTAATAGTAAAGCAATTTTGTAAAAGTAACAGGGTATCTGCGATCATTATTTTCGGAGCTACAGGGATTTAAAGGGTCAGATTTGCGGATCCCTGAAAAACCCCCATACAAATTGGTACGAACTAATGACGTCTTAGATACATGATCTACGACGAATGATCGTTAGATTTGTATGGGCGTTCAAACAAAATTACTAATATCTTTGTTATTTGTGCGTTTATGTTTATAGTTGAATGTCACATTTGATGTAAGGAAGCTAAAACTGTACGAATTTTCATCTAATTACGATAAAAGATTTAGAATAGATTTGAAATTTTATAATCTTATTTATATTGCAGATATCCAGACAATCTTTGCTTTTTATGTATAAATTAGTTAACATTGACCTTATTTACCCGAATCTATCATAAAAAACAATATATTCAAACCCCATTAAACAAAACTTTGTTGAGTTTAGAAAAGCATTTGAATAAAATTTTTGTTATGATGTTGCTTGTATCAATTAATATTTGAAATTGCCTCAAGATAAAACGAGGCAGTCACCCATATTCATTTTAAAATGAAAACCTCTTTTTGGAAATCGGTTGAAAAAGAAAGATGGCGGACGAAGCCGAGAGTCAAATATAATTTCGTATAAACGAACCGCATATTTCGTGAACCAGTAATTAGTGGAGCGTTCCTAACAAAGTAGTCGTTTTGATTACTTCCGGTGTTTGAGTGTAAAATTTCGGCCCACTGATGTATACCAGAGCAACATAAACTTAGGGTTGGGTTACACTGCGGTCGTCGATATTATTATAATTTGACTAGCTGACGACGCGCGCTTTAACCCGCGTGGTTCCCATTCCCGTAGGAATACGGTGATAATATATAGCCTATAACCTTCCTCGATAAATGGGCTATCGAACACAGAAACAATTTTTCAAATCGGACCAGTAGTTTCTGAGATTAGCGCGTTCAATCAAACAAACAAACAAAGCTTTATAATATTAGTATAGATAACGAAGAATTTTGAATGTCCTTGATTGTATCGTCAACAAAGATTACTTTATAAGATATTACTATTAACTTTTGATTGGAAAATATTTAATTACATGTAACAGGAAACAGCTAGTTGCTGGAAGATTATTCCTATTAGAATATTTCCATCGATGTCAATCGTTTCAGTACAGTAAACTAGACTGCGAAGTACACTGACCTATTTATTTAAGTAGTAAGAACACCGACAACAAGTACACGTAGGAGTATAAATCTATACCTATTAATTATAGAAAGATAAAAAGTTTGTTTGCTTGTTGAGGTCGGAACCATAAACTGTGGCAAAAATAGGGAAAATATTCATTTTTAAGAGCTTTCATTGCGTGTGCTGCGTAAACTGTTAAAGCTAAGCGATAAGCATGTATGACGAAATTATTCACCTTTAAATATTTTGAAAAATTATCAATATATTTATTTACGTCAATTAGGCTTAGTTTAGAAGTACTTCCGAAACATCACCTATGAAAATGGTGATAATAAGAAAATGGTGATAATAATTAGTCGAAGACTTAAAATTAAATTTACGAGAATTACTGTTAGTAATTCTCGTAAATTTATATATCGCCTTATATTTTTTAGATAGACATTTTGTCAATCTTTTTCACACGGACCTTGTCGCGAACGTCAAGTACAAGTATTCGTCATTTCGACTATTCCTATTGGCTTACCGTGCATCGTGATAGGAACAAGAAATAAAAATAAAAAAAAAATTTTGCTCTCATAAAGAAATGTTTTAATGTAGGTAGATACCTAATTAATTAATATTTATATTATTACGTATTAAATTTAGATTTATTATTTAATTATTATTTATACGTTTTAAATTGGTGTATAACCTGCAATAAACAATTATTATTATTTCGTCGTCACATTAGGCAGCATGTAATCCCAGCTTAAGAAGTTGTAAACAAACACCTTCGTTCCCGAACGTTATATTTATCAATCAACACGTCAAGCGGAGTACAAACACGAACGTAAACATGGCTGCATTTTAATGTCGGCGCGGCGGTTAAGTGGATGTCGGGGATGTTGGGAGATTGTTGATGCTGCGTTGTTTGCTTCAGACGGCTCTGGATTTACTCTTGTATGTGTAAATATTTGGTGTTATTAGTATGTGACAGAGTCCGGGGAAGTTCTGATGATTGTCATGCTTATTTTAATATGACGAATTTTAACTGCCTCTGTGGCGCAGTGGTATGCGCGGTGGATTTACAAGATGGAGGTCCTGGGTTCGATCCCCGGCTGCGCCGATTGACGCTTTCTTAAGTGGTCCAGATCTGGCTGGTGGGAGGCTTCGGCCGTGGCTAGTTACCACCCTACCGACAAAGACGTACCGCCAAGCGATTTAGCGTTCCGGTACGATGTCGTGTAGAAAACTAGCCACCAAAGCCTCCCACCAGCCAGACCTGAATTAAGAAAACCTCAATCGGTCCAGCTGGGGATCGAACCCCGGACCTCCGTCTTGTAAATCCACCGCGCACACCACCGCGCCACGGAGGCCAAAAAGAAGGAGGGTAAAATGTGATCGTTAGCACCGCTGCTTTAGCTGGCATATTTCTTATTTTGGTCTTTATTTATCAACCCATCAAAATAAAAAAAACCAATCAATTGACAAAATGTCATCCACATACTATGATACAAATTACAAATGTCATCCGGAGCTTACGGTGGATATCATAATATAGTTTGTACATGACACTTTGTTGTCCACTCCAATAGGTTGATAATAAAGACTAAAATACTGAATAGGCCAGCAGGTCTCAAGGTAGCGTTTATATTTTACAATCATCTTATAAGTTTCTAAGTCTTATTATAAGTTATTGTTTATTTTAGTTTTTAGCGAACATTAAAGTATATTTCTTCTTCTTCTTCTATCATCATTATCAACCCATATTCAGCTCTCTGCTGAGCTCGAGTCTCCTCTCAAGAAGGAGAAGGGTTAGACCCCGTCCACCACGCTGGTTCAAAATGGATAAGCAGACTTTACAAACGCAGAGAATTAATTAAATTCTCAGGTATGCAGGTTTTCCTCACGATTTTTTCAATCGTGGAACAATTCAATGGAATGGTCCAATCCGCATTGAGCTAGCGTGGTCTATTGCCCTAACCCTACATTCTTAGAGAAGACTCGAACTCAGCAGTGAGCCGAATATGGGTTGATAACATAGGTATATTTAAAATCCTAAATTAATTAGCTACAAATCGTACACAGCACCTCTTTGTGGCATATACGAGTCATTCAACATTTCATTATCAACCCATATTCGGCTCACTGCTGAGCTCGAGTCCCCTCTCAGAATGAAAGGGATTAGGCCATTAGTCCACCACGCTGGCCTAATGCGGATTGGCAGACTTCACACACGCAGATAATTAAGAAAATTCTCCGGTGTGCAGGTTTCCTCACGATGATTTTCCTTCACCGTTTGAGACACGTGATATTTAATTTCTACTATAGCATTATTAATGCGCAGAAAGTATAAAAGCATTCAAGATTTAACAGGGCAAGTAAAAAAGTTTGTAAAAATCACATTCACAGAATCTGTACTAAGATTAAACACCTACAATGAAAGCGGCCATTTTGTCCCATTGTTAAACGTGTTACAAATGCCTTTTGAACTCCAAGGGCAGTAAGGGTGTCTTCCGCCCCCAGGGGACAGACGGGGTTGTATTTTTAACAATAGTTGTAGACGCCATTGTTCTTCTACTGTTGGTTCAGTCGTTGCACTGTCTGTCTGGTGTACAGTTACAAAGTAAAGTGCGTAAAGAATTTATTTTGTAACAGACTCCAAAAATGAGGCTCTATTTTCCACCTGTATGCAGTGGCGTGCACTTCATAGATGTATAAACGCACTGCATACCTATTTTAGCTGGTGGGAGGCTTCGGCCGTGGTTAGTTACCACCCTACCGATAAAGACGTATCGCCAAGCGATTTAGCGTTCAAGTACAATGTCGTGTAGAAACCGACAGGGGTGTGGATTTTCATCCTCCTCCTTACAAGCTTCCATCTTAGATTGCATCATCACTTACCATCAGGTGAGATTGTAGACAAGGGCTAACTTGAAAAGAATTAAAAAAAACATACCCTGAGAATATTTTACGAAACTGTATAACCTGAGGAATTTTCTTTTTTGTACTCTTAGATTAGTAAAAATTTACTGTATTCGGAGTTTGTACTATTTGTACGTACAGTGGCTATCCTAGGTAAGAGCCCTGTGCACGCCACAAGTATAAAAGAATCGTCTATATGATGACGGGAAACCTTCCCTTCAACTGATATCTAAAGTTAGTTTTATAATAAACCTGCAAACAGCATTCACAATGTGGAAACAAGCGGTCGAGTGCCCACAACACAAGAAACGACGCCAATATACCAAACAAAAGCCAAGCCGACCGTAGAACAATTCCAGGTATTAACATTTTCACCCGGCACCGTTTAGAGCGAGGAATCTCTTCCTAACAAACATTAAGATCTAATAGGATTTAACTGTGAAATTAGGTTATTGTTTAGAAGTATATATTTTTAACAGACTTTCAAAAACGGGTTTGTTTTCAAATGTATGTCACATATAGTTAGTCCATATAAATTACTGATTAAATTTAGAGGAATCTAGCGTTCAAAAGAAGACGGAACCCTAATTAAATCATCAATAAGGTAGAACTAATTGGACAAACATATTGACATTTATTTTAGCCATGTGCGAAGATGAGATCACAGGCAATCTAATCTGAAAATATCAAAAAAATCGGCTGTCTGTAAAATCGGTTTACTGGCGATAATTTAACGTGACAATATTATTAAACAGTATTTTAGAAAAACGTGTTTAAAATTAAATTTTGTTTAATAATCTTCATAGACCAGAATATACTTTATTTCTTGTAATAAAAGTTAGCAACCCTAGAGCGGGGGAACGACACATGACGTCATCTATTTTCGAGTACAGCCGGCTCCATCGAATTATAAGACGTTGTCACATCAAAAATTGTCATAGCTATAAAGGAAGTTGGTCGAGTAGAGTTCAAGCATATTGAATCGCTATAGGAGACGGATAGACAAATACAAGAACATTTAATCTAAACTTATGTTATACCGAATAACATAGACTATATATTGCCGTATTCGAAAGGGAACGGGTACCTTAGTAAGTAGTTAGTAGTACTGCCAGTTTTTGTTATATTTTACAATGTCGTAAAGAACAACAGTGTTGCAAAAGACAATGAACCCGAGAGGAAACAATTTGCGAGTTATTCAAATCGAAGGCACGGGACATGCGTTTTGTTATCACGATTATGTAGATGTCACTTACAATACAATACAAATGCATATCAAATGCATGCGTCGAGCCTACGTACGTCCTATTTGTAAACTATTTAACACTATCTAATATATTGAATACAAACCTACGCAGAAGTTACTTAAATGTATTTATGAAAATTTAACTCTACTATTCATAACATAATATGTGAATAATAATGATACATTTCAGGAACGAAAGAATGAAGAACGTTTTGATATAAAAGAGTTCTTATTACTAATATATATCTCTTCCCGGTATCCTTAACTATAGGAATAGCGATATTGTTTATGGACAGGAAATTCCAATAAAAATATCTTTTGAATTATTTACCGCAAAAACCGGGAAATTATCTCGGTATACGATAAAACGTTAAAATTAGTGTCTTTAACATCATCTTAACTTAGTCATAACGTCATTTATTTTCACATTTGTATTATTTAATTTCGAATTTCAAATATTATTATCGCTTTCTCAAAAATAAAGATTGCAACGAAAAAGTAAATGAAAAGCTATCGACCTGCTTATTATTGTTTTTGAATATAAAGTTTTAATAAATTCGGACACAACATTTTACCTTGCGGCACTCCTCGGGAGGACATTATCGTCCGCGGAAAGGAACGCCGATGTAATCCTTCCAAACGGCTATTATATATCCCTATCATTTAAATGCAAAACGGTAGTTAAACCCGGAGAAGTGAGCTTGGCCTCCGTTTACCAAATGTACAGTTAGGCAATGAAAGGCTCAACAACAATTTAAAGAAGAATTTGTACAAGTGCTCCACAGATGTACAAATCAAAAAACATTTTTGTGTGGTATTTTAAACTTGTCGAGAGCTGAACTGGCCCAGTTACTTTCGACTGAAGCTGCTTTATAAGTAACTAAGACATCCGGAGTTGGTTTCCAGAGTCATTGTATTGAGTCAGTAACCCACTAACTTAAGCAGGAAATCTGTAACTTATAATATAAAACAACTCTCGCCTAATGACAACTGTATTGGTCATTAATTATTATTACTGTAATGACATATAATATGCACCCACACTAATGTAATTACATTGCTTTGTTGACGCATAACAAATAGTAGACATATGCCCTACAGTAGGTTATTAGAAGAGGCTGATAATAATAATATAATAATAATTTATTTATTTAGTAAAAATAGAATGTGTTCGTAACTTATAAACTATAGCAAACTTATTCTATTAAATATATCTTACTAGTAATATGTGTGTCACTGCCGCTCCAATCCATTTGACATGGAACAGCTGTGATTCACATATTTACAGTCCAACCTGCTCGCAATCATTGCAAGAATGCTGTTGGTGCCGCCCTGCACCCTACGTACCAAGGATCCACAACGTTTGCGCATTGTGGTGTAAAAACAGTCAACACGCGCATACGCGAACATCCCCGATGCGCTACAAAAGCATATAATAATAAAGAACTGTACAACTTGTCAAATTGTGGCAGTATCGTTCGTCTTCAAGTTATGCAGATTTGCCGGGGAATATCATGGAAATGAAACCGTTCAAAGTTACGTCAGCTGTGTTGGGAACATTTGGCTGGGTTTGGTTATTGATACTGTTACAATAGCCATTAGGCGGCTCCACACGCGTGCACTTCCTCTCTGTCTTGCATCGTAAACTGAAACGTAGTCTTAATATTTATATTAACCCTTGGATAAGAGTGACCGTCCGATTTTTTTTATTGTTTTTTTTTCATCGTAGCTTAAAACTAGCCTTACAGATTTGTCTGGTAGTAGACACCGGCCATTTAGTTACTAGCCTACTGGAAAAGTATAATTGTCCCTACTTGACTGTATATACTAAATCTAGATAGATAGATACCTAGTCTTTATTGCAGACACAAGTGACGCAAGTGACTTACTATACTGAACTGAACTAAGTATTACACTAGGTTGTATTGCGTTTTATTATACATATTTAGTAGACAATTTTGTGGGATCAAAGTATTATTTAATAAATTTAGACACATCATAAATGTTGTCATTTGCATGATTTCTCAAACTATGGGTAATATAGATAGATTTTTTTAAAAGTCAGCTACTATTAGGTATTCAAAATGGAAAAAATTAGAATAGTATCTAACTTATGGTATTTTTACAAAAAGACTATCGAACAAAATCAATCAAGACCAAACCTTGAGACCGACTGCTTATCTGACTTAATAAGTTTTGATTATGAAGATACAAAAAGTCTTTAAAACTGAATAAGAACCAGAACCAATAACGACTTAACTACGAAAAAAACTCCCAGATTGGTTCTTAAATATCTTAAAAATATTGATTGGATTGTCGTTTACAAGATGAACCGTTAAATATTTGCCTAATCCAAACGCCGTAAGAAATCACCCTAATTAATAAGAGCCCTTAAACTGCCAACTTGTCGGAATGAAAAACCAACTTCGTCGTACTTGAGGATCTATGGAAGAAGGAAAGGGTCTTTACAATCGCGCAGGGCGAAGTTTTCGCAGTCATTGTTGGTTCGAATTGAGGTTATGCCGAAATTCTTGGAATTTGTGGCTAGATAAATTAGATCGTATGGAAGTTTTATGCAACTTTTTAATGCTTGTATCCGTAGTTCGAAACTTAGAGGGTTTTCTCTTATGAATTGTCATGATAACGGAAAGAAAGTTGCAGTATATTGCTGTAATTTATATGCACATTACAGATCGAGTAAGAGAGATAACCCAATACTCTGTTATAATTTTAAAGATTTTTTTTTCTTTTCAGATTTTTCTGTAAGCCTCATAAGAGCAACACTGCAATAAGAGTAGAAACAAATGTCAAATGACTTCAGGAGTAGAATAACGGGGGAATCTATCATTATGTCAAGTGAAGATGCAATCAAAGATCAAGTTTATTCTACCCACATCTATGACTGTTTCTACGCGGCAACAAACTGGAAAGTTAAATTGCTTGATGGCACTTCACTGGTAGGATGGTAACTATAATGTCAATTTAATTTCTATTTCATTTAATAAATGAACATTCAATGAAACCAAACTTTTGTGTTGCTTCAGACTTAATTCTATCTACCGCATCACTTATTTAGTCTACTTTATTGTACTATCTATAAGTATATGTGAAAGCAGTCCAGTCAAAACACTGTTCTGTAGATTAGCCTGATGATGCACTAATTAAGTGGATATTTTGTGTGTTCTGTTACTTTACTTTTATAAAGTTTATTTCTTAAATTCTTGATATCTCAAGTAATGCATGGAAATAAATTCGTACACGTCCACTATTAAGTAAGTGCATTAAGCAAATGTTGATACTATATTCATGATTCTGAAGTATCTATGCTCGTTGTACACCCACTCTCTCCAATCTCGCGAGTCACGCCAATCCCGAATGCGACTTTGATGAGACTACGTGACGCCATTACTGGCTTAATGGAACAGGTGAGTATGGTTACCGGATTCTATCTGAGTACTACTTTATATTATGAACATAATCAATTGCTATTTTAACGTTTTCCGTATTAGTTGTGCCTGTTTTATTTTGAACGAGGTTTTACCTAATTTAGTTTAAGTTTTCGTTAAAGTAAGTAAGCCATCTCGATAGGGGTTTTTTTTTGATTCTTTACAAGTTAGCCCTTGACTACAATCTCACCTGATGGTAAGTGATGATGCAATCTAAGATAGAAACGGGCTAACTTGTTTGGAGGAGGATGAAAATCAACACCCCTTTCGGTTTCTACACGGCATCGTACCGGAACGCTAAATCGCTTGGCGGTACGTCTTTGCAGGTAGGGTGGTAACGGCGGAAGCTTCCCACCAGCCAGACCTAGACCAATTAAGAAAATCTCAATCGGCCCAGCCGGGGATCGAACCCAGGACCTCCGTCTTGTAAATCCACCGCGCATACCACTGCGCCACGGAGGCCGTCAAAAATTGTTTGCCAACACAGAGGTTTGAAATAAAAATTTGTATTTGTATCGCTATTATATCTAAGTAATTTACCTGAACCTATATACTAGAATACAAGACCATTGATGTTGTCCTTTTCGAATGTTTAGCTTTTAGTGGGTAATGATGGATTTTGGTTTAAAAAAAAATGGTCGGAAAATAGAAATATCTACATATCTTAATGCAACATATTCTGTAACTAAAATAAAATGTACCCATTTCAGTATGGATATAATATGTAGTGCGTTTGATTAATTATGTATTGCTTTCAAAATTTCATTAATGTCATTCTAGCCAATTGCTGGAATGGCGACCCCGCACTAGTAAGCGCAGTGTTGGCTGACCCCCCACCAGGTGGACTGACGACATCAAACGAGTCGCAGGGATTCGCTGGATGCAGATGGCTCAGTATCGTGATGTTTGGAAGTCCCTACAAAAGGCTTATGTCCTGCAGTGGACGTCCATCGGCTGATATGATGATGATGATTATGAGCCAATTGCTAATAATATCAACTAGCTAGAACTGGCTTTAAAGATTGGAGATCCATAATGATCTACAATCTTCAAAAACCTCAAATTTTTCAATTGTTCATGGATATATTTTAGAAAATGAGAAGTATGTCAGCGTTCGTTTGTTAATCGTATATGTCCAGGCAGCATCCAGAAAAGGAACTCATCAGAGTGAGACAGAGATAGAGGTATTTGTTGACATCACTTGCCCGTTTGTACCGACCTCAAAGCAAGCTTTCAGAACGGACGGGCGTTAATTATGCCTGAATACACTTCCAATTCGTTAATGGAATTTGAAAGGTTGGACCTAAATCCCGAAGCGATATTCCTGTATTGAGACCCGGCTTTTGCAACGAGTCTGCCTCAACTTGGAATATTCCATCTAATAGGACAGACAGCTTGGTAGTCTATATTCCATATAAACTCAGTTCAGTAACATCATCAGCCTATTTGAATAACTGAATAAGAGGACCAGCTGGCCTATTCACTATTTTGGTCTTTATCATCAACCTATTAAAATAAACATTAAATCAATTGAGAAATATCATCTACCTACTGTATTATATCCACCATTAGGTATCGGATGACACTTGTTACATAGATTCTCAATCTAAATATATAATTAATGCGAAAGATCACGAAATCTCTAAAACCGCTTGGCGTACAAAGGGAGGCAGTTTATAGAAAGTAGACGTCCATTAAGAACAAATTATGCGACAGGGCCGGATTAAGGAGGTCTAAAGGTGGACGGAAGGGACGAAGATGGAAGTAATCGCGGGCGTCCACTAGTTTCGTATATGTCAAGTAGAAGACCTGTTTTCTTGTAAGAAAAGGAATAAGGTAATCACAATTCCAAGTTCCCCCTTAATGAAACTAGCAGATGCCCCGCGGTTTCACACGCGCAGTTCCTTTTCCTGACGGAATACGGGAATAAATATAGCCTATGACACATACAAGTAACGTGGCTATCTTTGGGTGAAAGAATTTTCAAAAGAAGAAGAAAAAAATCGATTCAGTAGATCCAGTGATTACCCCTAAACCTCCCTAAAATTACCTCTACATAATATATCTAGTAAAGATTCTGATTAATCAATTTTTAATGCGCATTTACATACTAAACTCCATCCACATCTATAATGAGCTGACATCCCAGTAAAATGCTTACTTGTTGAGCAAAAAAAAACCAATACACGTGTGCAAAACCGAAGGCAAAAGGTAGTAATGAATGAAAAAAAAGTTCCTATATAGAGCAATTCAGCTCTGAGCGAGGTGGAACAGTCTTTTTATCGTGCAAGACTGATTGCCCTGAATTAGTCAGCTATTTTTTTTCCCTCCTAGCCTCTCTCAGCCATTTACTACAGAGCGGTGCTTTTAATGCGCACAGATAAAGGAGTTTTAACTATGTTATAGAACGGATTGAAGTTTTACAATTTTAGGGGCATGCACCTCCAACTTTTCAGTTGTGTGCATTTTAAGAAATTATATATCACGTGTCTCAAACAATGAAGGAAAACATCGTGAGGAAACCTGCATACCAGAGAATTTTTGTAATTCTCTGAGTGTGTGAAGTCTGCCAATCCGCATTGGGCCAGCGTGGTGGACAATTGGCCTAACCCCTCTGATTCTGACAGGAGACTCGAGCTCAGCAATGAGCCGAATATGGGTTGATATTGATGAATGGGCGCATACTATATTTTTTTATTTTAAACAAAACAGAACAGATCTCAAATTAATTGTATAAATAAACAGTCTACAAATAGTCAAACTCTTGACGTTTCAAAAGTGTTTGTAAAATTTATATTATACTTATTTTGTAATTGAAGTTTTCATTTTGGTTACAATTAATTGTACTCTAATGTTTTTTTTTAATTATTTTTGTGTGCAATAAAGTATTTCTTCTTCTTCTTCTTTTCAATTACTCTAAATACTAAAAGGATATTTTTTTTAGATTACTACTAAAAGGATATTTTGAGCCTTTATAATATTTTTAAGAATATCAACTATTATTTCAGTTTGACGATTATTCCCCTAAAATTAGTCGCTAAGACAACAGGGGATCAAACCCACAACTAGAGAGCCATAATCGTGTAACTATTGAGAGTTTTGTTTTTCTAATCTCGGCAAGACTTACGAACTGCAATTTAGTTTTAAGTATATAAGAAGATAATCATAATAAAACGCCTAAAGTAAATCTTCTCCACTGTTTCGCTTTATCCTATCTAACACTAATATTAAATAAAATATCTTAGTCACAGATAAAAGTGCGATTGATGCGTCTTCCCGGTTTAATGGCTTGTTTAAATGAAATTCAAGGGGATTTCGAAAAAATGCTTGAATTTTATAGTCCCAAAAACGAGGACCGTATTTTTGTTTCGCCGGTTTTTGCGCTGCACTATCTTATCAGCGAAATGGAAGTGGATTCAGAAATGGATGCGTCTATCTAGAAAACAATTTACTAATGACACACAGGCCGTCAGAATGTTAGAGAAATACTTTTTTTTAATCCCCGACGTAAAAAAGAGGGGTATAACTTTGACCTGTCTTTTTGATTATCAGTGTCTGTACATGATAATCGTAGTTTTTAAACTATATTATGAATATGATACGTTTTTTTTTAATTGACATGTTTGAGATGGTTTAATATGTAATATGATGAAGACCAAGTGTTTGGTCTTTCACACAATAGACTAGTGGTATATAACCACGATGCGAGCCGTGATAACCCAGTGGATATGACCTCTGCCTCCAATTCCCTCCATTGGTGTGGGTCTGGTCAATCCAGTCCGGGGCATGCACCTCCAACTTTTCAGTTGTGTAAGAAATTAAATATCACGTGTCTCAAGACGGTGAAGGAAAAACGTCGTGAGGAAACCTGCGTACCAGAGAATTATCTTAATTCTATACGTGTGTGAAGTCTGCCAATCCGCATTGGGCTAGCGTGGTGGACCATTGGCCTAACCCCTCTCACTCTGAGAGAGACTCGAGCTCAGCAGTGAGAATATGGGTTGATAATGATGATGAATGATATAATCCACGTTACTTCGATTATTAGTAGAGTCAAAGCGTATTTTTACTCTACGTATTTTACGTACGTATACCTTTTGAACTTGTTGATTTTCCTAAAAATATACAAAAGTAGAAGGAAAATGCCTTATAATCCTAGAATGTAAGTTATTCACTAGTTTCAGATTTTGATTTTATTGATTTTTGAAAATCTCTAAGCATCTTTACATACCTCCATCCTCGGGGATATTGAGCAGCTTCTTGGCTCCAGGACTCGGACCCCTCACCGCCGACAGCGCCCTCTGCAGGGTCTCGCTCATCTGCTTCCCGCGCACACACTCACAGCACAACACAATCACACACAACACCGCACACACTCTCCGCCAGCCGGAATCCTGTTTGGCCATCTCCTTCCCGCAGACCTTTGCCATGGTGTACAAGAGTAGGACGAAGCTACATCTTATGTAGAACGCGCCATCTGGAAATGAAAATGTTAATTTAAAAATCATTATTATCCTAATTGAATGTCTCATTACTTGCTAGAGGCTCATTGGACAGGGAATTCGCTGCTTGGATCCACCACGCCGTTCTTAAAGCACCATTTCGCAGGGCATGCAAATAACACATACAACAAAATGCTTTCTGAGTTAATCAAGGCCTCATGTGCCTGTATTTACACTGGTAACCAAGGCTTTCAGACCGAAACACAGCAATGCTTCGTGGAAGCAGAGGTAGTTCTTCACCGGATGAACTATCACATAAAGATCTGACTACTGATGATTGCTTGGTGAATAAAGATCGGACTACTGATGATTGCTTGGTGAATTGATTTTTTTGTCAAACAAGTGGCTACACTACCGAAGACAGGAATCACCAAGAAATTGAGATCATAGCCTAATAACAAATATACTAGCCCAGTAAATATATGGTCTGGAACTCAGCCAAATTTGATTATTATAGTTAATACATTAGGGTTTTAAGAATATCATCATCAGTCTATTTTCAAAATTCACTTTATGGCATGAAGAATATGACTCTTGTGCTCAGTTGTTTCTCTTCTTAGTAACAGAAATCAAAAGAGGCAAAAATTAGACCTACAATCTACATATGAATCGCCATTACAAATATTGGCGTGCAACAGGGTTCAGTTCTGGGGCCCTTTCTATAGATTTACAAAACGAGTGACTTGTGAGTTTGTGGGTAAATACTATGTTTGGTGATAGGTATATTTTTAGATACCTTTCAAGACCAATAATAAATTGACGTCTTGTGACAAATAGCGAAAGAGTGTATTCAACAGGTTTTCTTTGAGTTATAAAATATAATTTTCAAGACTAAAATACCCTTTACATTCTAGTCAGTTCTACGAACACTATACCGTATATGACTTCATCATAATCTTAACCTAATCAAAATAAAAAATCTTTTTTTCCTAATGTAAAAACATGATAATGAAAAAGACTTTGTAGTTTATAGTTTCAAGAGAAAAAAGCCGGTTACTACAGACTTTACAACTTAACTCTCAAAAGCACTTGTAAAAT
This sequence comes from Bicyclus anynana, assembly GCF_947172395.1. NCBI lineage: Eukaryota > Metazoa > Arthropoda > Insecta > Lepidoptera > Nymphalidae > Bicyclus > Bicyclus anynana. Next base: position 7,642,961 of record NC_069107.1, read on the forward strand.
ATAAACTTTAAATTAAGTAGATCTAAGGCATTTAATGAAAGATATAGAAAATCAGGCTTTAAATCCAATAAATTCAATTTGCAACTAACTTTCAAATTACTTACTTAACCAATTAAAATGTTGTTGAACATTTATTTCAAAGAAGTTTAGTTTACTTAAAGTACTTTTAAAAAGTTTGCCTAAAGCTTACAGTCGATTCAACATAACATTTTAAAATGTCTGTAAGAAGTCAAATAGTACCTACTTAGTTTACTAATGTAGCAATGATCAACAAATAACAAAAGCTCCACAACCTTAACCATGTAACTTAACAAACATTTGAAAGTTCAAATCAACACAAGTGATCCTAAAGCTCAACTATAAATAATAGTTACTATTGCTGATCAAGAATTGTTAAAATACCAAGCGATATTCCAAATTTAGAAGAACATAATATTAGAATAAAGAACACACTATCTAAAAATGTGAATCAAAACTTCCGACATCAACATAACCTCAAAAGACATTCCAAACAGCGAACCAAGGTCAAGGAACTAGGTAAACGTACCGCATTCCGGTCGGACAACTCCAAGACACTATTATAGCACCATAACAACACTAAAAACACACTAGAACACTAATTAAAACACTAAAAACACTAGCAGCATGATCCCTTATCACGAACGAAACGTAACTAACCTAAAAGTTAAAACTATACGCGTAGCTATAAAATTTGACCGCCAATAAGCGTTCATTTCAAAAGGAGCTCAGACTCGAAATGCTCTACCAATCTATTTACAACTATACAATAGACATTCACACGACTCTAGTTCTTATTACAATATAGATACAGTTATAAAACAAGTTACGGAACTGTATAAAGCGTTTGGTTTGTACACGGCGCGAACGAACGCATCTTTTGTATTCACTTTTCTACCTGGTTCTTGTCCCTTTTTTCTCAAGACCACATGCTCTTTGTATGATTGGATTTCTATACCTCTATTTACATGGGGATAGAGTTCCGAATTGCTTGTAAAAAGTTCGATAGCGAAATAGTGGGTGATTGCAAACGCCTTGCTTTTTTCTATAATAGGAAAGTCGAGCTCAATCAGGAGATACGGGATCGTGGAATTGTTCATATGCGTCGGAAACTTCTGAGAAATATTACCTATTGAGTCAAATATACGAAGTCCTTACATTTTTGCTAAACCGGTATAATCGATCATGATGCTTCACATGTATCAAGTTTTACCAGTGTTTGATTCAAATAAACGGGTCTAATCTATACTAATATTATAAAGCTGAAGAGTTTGTTGATTGAACGCGCTAATCTCAGGAACTACTGGTTCGATTTGAAAAATTCTTTCAGTGTTACATAGCCCATTTATCGAGGCTATATATAGGCTATAGGTTATATATTATCCCCATATTCCTACGGGAACGGGAACCACGCGGGTGAAACCGCGCGGAGTCAACAAGAGTCGAAGAAAAAGGAAAACAAATGATTTTTTATTTTCAAAAAAAAAGAATACTTTCCATAATTTGTAACTGGCAATAATATTTATTCCGCATTTCCGTATATCCGTATTACATATTTAAACGTCCAAATTGAAAAAAATATACAAAATAATAAATTAATACAGAATAAATTTGTTAATAAATACACATAATATATTTGTTCCAGAACCATTTATTAGGTTAGCAGTATTGATTTTACTGAAACACTAAAATATTTTCAAACAATTTGAACACTTTTTCTTGCAATTTCTCTAATACAGACGTGGTTTTAAAAGTAGGGAACACCCAAACAGCCGTCGTCATCAATCGTCAAACAAAAATATTGGTGGGTAGGTTTTGCGTCATAAAGATTACGCATAACACCAATGGTTACAATAATATAATAATCTTAGGCATTACCTAAAAAAATATAGTTTCGGACAGAATAGCCCAATTTTACACCACCTAAGTAAGGTAAACAGTTTAGTTGCACGCTCGATTCCTAGACAACGGAATAACTAGAGAGTGGATTAATTTTAAGCTATTAAAGTTACCTGCTAGGATGCCTAGGTAAACTAGATAGGTAGCTGTACAGACAGCATCACAACTACAATACATAAAATATTGTAATTATTGTGTAAACTCCATGTGACGTCACTCGATTTAACGTCAGACTCGCTAAAGCATCGATGTCACCTGGCTTTAATTGGTTAGCTTGCTCTCCATTCAATGATACACTCTACATATAAACACCCACTCTCTATAACGACAATTAAGTAATAAAAAGTAATAAGTAAGTAAAAGTAAGTTGCCAATATTAGTTAAAACTCGCAGCTGTCTATGTTCTTTTGTTTACAAACTGGGACTTAATATTCGTAGTTGTTTACAAACTTATAAAATAGTAAACATGGCTAGTGAAAGAAAATCACTGTGTATTGACTAAAAAACTTTACTCATACATTTCTCTTCTTTCCATTTAACGACCGCTCTCTATAACGCTATAGAATGTACAGTCCCTTTAGTGACGTTATATAGAGTTTACACTGTAATAAGACATTATTCAAATTAACTAATTACTCTAATTTGTAACGGTGTTGACGCAGATAGTTTGTTTTAGCAAAATTAGGGAGTTTGATAAAAAATAAAAAAAAGCGAAAATATTGTTTTTACAATGCATTTTTCTAGATTAAGTAGTTAAAATCACAACAGAGAAATAATAAAGTTCATCTCGGTAACATCAATCGGTAACAAAAAATTAAAGGCTTCAGTCTTCTTTTAAGTGTTTAAATACCTAACTTTTCGTTGGATACATAACTTTAGATACAAATACTGGCTAAGCAAACTGTCATATTTTTACTTTTAATTCAAAAATAAATTTGTAGTTTTTACTAAATTAAACTTCCGGATCTTTCTTTTGCAGTTATATGTGGATTTGCCGGTTTTTATTTTTTTATAGAAAAATAAATCAATCATTATATTTTTTTACTGACTCTACTTGCTCTACCTAAATCCTTTAGCTATTAGAACCCACACATACTCATGGATGTTATGTTAGAACATTCATATTCGTGTGAACCACGAACAGATAAAGTAAAGTACTGAAACAAGGATTGTGTAATAAGTAGTATATTACAATGTTAGTGTTTTATATACATATAATAAACTAGACGCCGCGTGGTTTCACCCGCGTGGTTCCCGTTCCCGTAGGAATACAGGGATAGTATATAGCATATAGCCTTCCTCAATAAATGGGCTATCTAACACTGAAAGATTTTTTTAAATCGGACTAGTAGTTCCTGAGATTAGCGCGTTCAATCAAACAAACAAACTCTTCAGCTTTATAATATTAGTATAGATTTAAATGTTAGGAATATATTATTAAACCTCGATATTAAGTAACTTTTGACCGGCTTCGTGGCGCAGTGGTATGCGCGGTGGATTAACTAGACGTAGATCCTGGGTTTGATCTCCGGCTGGATTCATTGAGGTTTTCTTAATTGGTCCAGGTCTGGCTTCTTCGATCCTGAGCTCCATACCAATTTGGACCATCTCCTTTCTATCAATAGCAGCACAATGGGAAATATCGCTATCTTTTTCATTGCGTTGGGACGAAAGAGATAGTATTGGGACAACTCTGACGGACCGACATTTGTCAATTTCTCTACACGATATAATATGTTGTTGATCACATGCTAGGCCTACAACTTGTAAGAATCAGTGATCAGTAAGATAAGATTTTGGGATACAGTTCCATACCCTAGCCACGCGTATAAGAAACTAGCTGGCACCCGCGGTTTCACCCGCGTTGTTCCCGTTTCCTTAGGAATACGGGAATAACCTTCCTCGATAAATGGGCTATGTAACACTGAAAGAATTTTTCAAATCGGACCTGAGATTAGCGCGTTCAACCAAACAAACAAACTCTTCAGTTTTATATATTAGTGCAAGTTTAGATTAAATATTACATAATGATGTAAAGTAAGTTAAAGGGTTAGGGTAAAAGGGTTATAAGTTAACCCTATAACTCTAAACGAGATGCGACACTTTTCGATAACCAAATTAATCCCAACATGTCATACATGCGTAAGTGTGTTAGACATGAACAGAAATCAGGGAATGAGAGCCTGTGATGACCAGACCTCCGTCTTTTTTAACCGACTTCAAAAAAAGAAAGAGGTTGAGAATCTCTTCCGACGCGTATGTTTCTTTTTCTTTTTAATGTTTGTTACCTCATAACTTCGTCATTTATTAACCAATTTAAAAAAATCTTTTTTTGTTTGAAAGAATATTGGAATATAGTGATTTAGATTGGTCATATTTAATTTTCATGAAAATTTAACTGAAATAAATGAATGAAATTGCCCATACTGTGACGCTTTCGCTTAACGGATTCTGATAATTAGTTTTTATTAGAAACGAGATGTTCTGAAGGTGGTACCATGACAAAGAAACCAGGATCTGATATGGAATACTGAAGAAATTAATCGGGAAGAACTTTGAGAAACGAAGACGAAACGTTATAGGGTAGCCTAGTAGTGGTTTCTTAGTTTTTTACAATTAATTTAAACACTGTTCTTTCATTAGTAAAAGGTTGTTATTGTTAATAATAAATATATTGTTTCAAATCTAAAGCTAGGTTAGAATACAAAAATCGGGTGCCCGACCGATATAGTTAACCTAAAGCTAGCTCAGAAGTACCTATCACTAAAAAATAAAAAAATTTAACTGACTTCAAAATCTATACTAATATTATCAGATAGCCCATTTATCGAGAAAGGCTATATTTTATATATTATCCCCGTATTCCTACGGGAACAGGAACCACGCGGGTGAAACCGCGCGACGACAGCTAGTTAGAAAATAAACAAATTTTTCGCTTTTTTTTTTCTACTTTTTTTTTTTATTTTCTGATTGTGATCTCAGTTAAATTTTTTAAATTACGAAAGTCTAGCCAACACAAGCTCAATCTACAAAGTCATACATACGTAATAGTGTTAGACACGGACAGAAATCTTGTTTTAAGCCCGGTTTTACAAATGGGTGTAAACCGTAAAGTGTTAGGTACGACGTCAATTTGTCAACCGACTGATCCTTAGTTAGGTAGTCTAGACTAGACTCCCTAATGAAATAACGACGTTGTTAGGCTTAACCGTACTAGTAACACCTGCTGAACTAACTCATGTTGAAGGGTTGTGAGAAGAATGGGTGATAAATTAGTTTTACATTCTAAAGTTAAGATTAATTTAATTTAATCTTTAATTTAAATACTTAAAAAACTCATTTAAACTAATATTATAAAGAGGTAAAGTTTGTGGTACTGTGTGGATCAACTAAATTTAAAAATTATTTTACCACGTTATTTGTGAGTGCCATAGTTTATATTTTATTTTCACTGGAACGGGAACTATGCGTCGGTTGAACAGCTCTGTAAAAATATTTTTATGTGAAGTTGAATGGTGTATAAAACGGTGAACTTCTAGTTTCGTTCGTTATCAACCCATATTCGGCTAACTGCTGATCACGAGTCTCCTCTCAGATTGAGAGGGGTTAGGCCAATAGTCCACCACGCTGGCCCTATGCGGGTTGGCAGACTTCACACACGCAGATAATTGAGAAAATTCTCTGGTGTGCAGGTTTCCTCACGTTGTTTTCCTTTACCATAACTTTAGTATAAGATACCTAATCTGAGCTGTTTTCCTCGAAAATGACAGACGATTTTTAATTATATATTTACTTAAACAGTACCCGGGAAGACATTACAGTTGCCCTATTCGTCTTCCCGGGCTATAAATATACATTATAATTTTATATAATTACTAATAAAACAGTACAGTAACACAATTTACAAACTACAACAAAAATAACACAAAATAGAAAAAGAAAGAAAGAGAGAAATACTAATTAAAATACAAAAACATTAATCAATAATAATAACATACATATCAATTTAACAAAATAGGAAAATGGATTTTGTTTGTGAATTTGGGTGCGATACTAGTCCTTTGTAATTAGTCTAAGACAGTAAATGACCATAGACAAGTGATTCCAGCTAAATCACCTGGCTATATGACACACATTACCATTTTTGCCCAAAGGACAGTTACAGTGCCGGTAATGGGCAATAAATCTGGATTTTCGTGTAAGAATGGCAATTTGGACCTCTTTGCCTATTGCATATTTATGAGGACACAATTTGGCACCCAACACGGCGCAGCCTTAATACAGTTACTAGCATTTTTGCCACTAGTTTCACAGAAATAGGGTGAATCTATAGTTCTATACTAATATATAAAGCTGAAGAGTTTGTTTGTTTGGTTGAACGCGCTAATCTCAGGAACTACTGGGCCGATTGAAAAAATTCTTTCAGTGTTACATAGTCCATTTATCGAGGAAAGCTATAAGCTAAGGGTTTAAAAGGTCAGATTTGCAGCGCTGCCGCGGATCCCTGAAAATCGCCCCGTACAAAGTGATACGATTTAATGATCGTTAGATTTGTATGGGCGGTCAAACATTACTAATAATATCTTTGTTATTTGTGCGTTTATGTTTATATAATGAAAAATGTCACATTTAATGTAAGGAAGCTAAAACTGTATGAATTTTCGTCTAATTACGATAAAAGATTTTTAATAGATTTTGAAATTTCATAATCTTATTTATTTTGCAAATATCCAGTAAATCTTTGCTTTTTATGTATAAATGAGTTAACATTGACCTTGTTTATTCAAATCTATACTTATAATAATATCTGTAGAGAGGTCAATTCTGTACATGAAATATATTTCCAAAATAACTATCAGGGGGTGATTAGTGGTCGATACTGATGCCAAAAATGCAATCAGTAAAATTTTTGTCTGTCTGTCTGTATGTTCTTTATAGAAACAAAAACTATTCGACGGATTTTAACGAAACTTGGTACAATTATTCTTCATACTCCTGGGCAGGTTATAGTATACTTTTCATCACGCTACGATTAATAGGAGCAGAGCAGTGAAGGGAAATGTTGGGTAAACGGGAGAAGTTACTCAATTTTTTAAGCTTCCGTCGCGTGGTATGTTCGTTATAGAAAGAAAAACTACTTGACGGATTTTAACAAAACTTGGCACAATTATTTTTCATACTTCTGGGCAGGTTACAGTATACTTTTCATCACGCTACAATCAATAGGAGCAGAGCAGTGAAATGTTAAGAAAACGAGAGAAGTTACTCCATTTTTTAAGCTTCCGTCGCCGTCGCATGGTCCCTACCATAGGGGTAGTAGGATAGGGGTAGGGTAGGGGTAGGGTAGGAGTAAGGTAGGGGTAGGGTAGAGTAGGGATAGGCGTAGTAGTAGGGTTTCACGCAGACGAAGTCGCGGGCGTCCGCTAGTGTATCATAAATATCAATATATTTAAACCTAGTCATCATCCCTATTCTATCTACGGTTAATATATTTTTTTTAATTAATTCTTTGAAGGTTACTTAAGTACCTACAGGGGATGATTGTATAGACTTTAGAGCATCAAGGTTTCTTAATCCGAAAATGTGCATATTATTCAAAAATATTGTAAATCACTATTAGCGGAAATCATCATATTGTTCAAAAATATTGTAAATCAAATAATTATACAGCTTTAAAATTGTAACTTTAATGCTAAAGCAGTATTATCAGAAAACAGAGGCTTAATGTTAACAAAACAATAGAACGCTAAGAAGCTTATACCATAAAGTAAGGAGAAAAACCGCCCTAATCTCGAAATCTCGCGATTTGCATACAACATCGATATTCAATTAGGGTTTAAAGTAATTGTTAGCTCAGCAAATAAGTACTAAGCTGCATCGGTATCGATTATGTAAATCGATTTCTAATTAGCATAACTAATTCCGCGGTCTAAATATATATAGAATAAGCTTTACAAGGTTAGACGCGGACTTATATAAGGTTAATTGAATTAGTCATTAAGCTAGATAGTTTTAAGCTAGGTTTAGTAGACTTAAGTTTGTAGAGTGCCATGTTAGAACATTTAGGTATTACTAGCGGACCCGATCAAGCGTCGCTTTGACTCATACCCTACCCGTGCCCACCCTAGAATGGATCTGTGCCCACCCTAGGATTCTGGGCTACCGATATGGAATTCTAATTCTGTTACTAATAATAGATTTGATGCCTGGGGCCAGGCCTACTCTAGGAAATAATCCTAGATAAGTCACTCTTCCTAATCAACCCTTACCCAACTCAACCCCTACCCTAATTAACCTTCTCCTGTTTCGAAGCTACCTCTCCACCAATTTTCAGCCAAATCGTTCCAGCCGTTCTTGAGTAATAAGTGCTATATCAAACCCGACTTTCTTTTAAATATATCATCATCATCATCATATCAGCCGATGGACGTCCACTGCAGGACATAGGCCTTTTGTAGGGACTGCCAAACATCACGATACTGAGCCACCTGCGTTTTAATATTCTATTTCAGTGCGCTTTCATTAGAGACTCCACTCGAGCATATTTGCAGATATTCGGTTATTCTTTCCCATTTTCACCCCCCACAACTTTGAACGGCTCAACCGATTTTCAGCACTTTTAAACAACAAAAACTAAATTGAAATCGCTTCATCCGTTCGGGAGCTATGGTGCCACAGACAGACAGACACGTCAAACTTATAACACCCCTCTTTTGAGGAGGAGGTTAAAAATAAGTATCTTTTCGGTAACAATGTACGGCCTATTAGCCAGGTCCTATGGATGAGTCTATAGATGGAATCGGAATATTGCTATAGAAACTCCTGAACTAACCTTTTGAGATTTGGGACATTTTGTTATCATCATACTTTGGAGTTGGAGCATTAATTATATAAAAGCTAGTTTTGAAATATATTTTGGAATACAAACAAGAATTTAAAATCACCTATACAATAAAGAAACAAGAACTGACATATTTAAAGAAACCGCCTTTTCTTAAATATAATAAAGACAATTTTATTATTATTTTTTTAATAACTACTAAATGAAATTTACTTTGAGAAAAAAATCCAAATTTGTATAAATTAAAAAATTATAATAAACTAGCGGACGCCTGCGGCTGCGTCCGCGTGGAATTCAGTTTTTCACAAATCCCGCAGGAACCATGGATTTTTCCGGGATGAAAAGTAACCTATATGTTAATCCAGAGTAAAATGTATTTCCATTCCAAATTTCAGCCAAATCAGTAGCCGCAGCGTGAAAGAGGAACAAACATACTTACACACTTACACAGTTACACACTTACACACAAACTTTCGCCTTTATAATATTAGTGTGATGATAACTAATGATCAGTTTGACATGGGTGTTAAAATAAATATAATGGTATACAATACACTTCTCATAACATCCGGAAATAATAAAAAGGTAACATTATAAATGCTGGTCACACACCACCGTAGAACAATAAATCACGAAGGCCGAGAATCAAAATTCGTCACATTACCGAAGGCCTCGCGTCCGGTGCTGATAAATATTCAGGAAGGGAGGATCCGCACGGAAGGTCCAAAAATTTGAATCTTGGGACAGACTGTATTAATTATACTGAATAACCGGGATCCGATGGGACTAAATATGAAAATTTTCAAATTAATTCAAATGTGGTGAGGGTAAACAGAATTGTTTCGGTGAATTGTTTTTCAAATCGCTATACCAGTTTATTAGGGTTAGAATTGATTTATGCCAATGTGTTTAAAAAAAGTATCAATATTTAATTCAAAATGTTTCATTGCATACTTTGATGTCGTGTAATTCTAATACTGTTTGTTCATCTAAGAATATTTTGAGGTAAGTATAAACAAAAATTGATTATAAAGTTTTATAAAAACAACAGTCTTTTAACTTAAATTATCATTTTAATTTTACCCAAAGATTACATATTATGTATCGATAAAGTAAATAAATTGTCACACAAGTCCATATTTATAACAAATACTGAGATTGTTTTTCACAAAAACTGAATTAGGTTCTCTTTATACCGTTGAAAGAATATTATAATCATCAGCATCATCATTATCAACCCATGTTCGGCTCACTGCTGAGCTCGAGTCTCCTTTCAGAATGAGAAGGGTTAGGTCAATTTATTGTCCACCACACTGGCCCATAGCGGATTGGCAGACTTCACACACGCAGAGAATAAGAAAAATTCTCTGGTATGCAGGTTTCCTCACGATGTTTTCCCTCACCGTTTGAGACACGTGGTATTTAATTTCTTAAAATGCACACAACTGCAAAGTTGGAGGTGCATGCTCCGGACCGGATTTGAACTCACACTCTCCGGAATCGGTAGCAGAGGTCATATCCACTGGGCTATCACGACTCTCGAACATTATAAAAGTAAAGAATAAAACAATAAAAAAGAATAAGCCGCGGCATAACTTTCTCTCCAACCTTTAGTCGACGGTAAAGGATAATTACAATTACTACGTACTAAAGCTAAATTGGATTAAAATTTAAATCCTGCAAATGAAATAAACAAGAAACTTCAGATTAACTACGACAAAGAACAAGACAAAGCGAAAGTTGATGATGAAGTCGAGCCAAATTTCGAAGTTGCTGTGAAAGAGCATCAAGCACTAGAAGTACACCCAAGGGCATAGTTCCAAGACGAGGTAAACTTTGTGCAGGATAAAGCGCTAACTTGAACGCAACTAAACAGTACAAGCAACCGATTACATAGACAACAAACTTAAACACTAGTAACAGATACTAATAGCATAATAGAATCGGAAGTAAGAAATAGTTTCGGTTAAACAGTGTCCCATAAATTATAACAGATCTAATTTTAAGTGGAACAAATCAATAATTAAAAAAAATAAAAGCACCCGACTGTCTAACCTGCTCACACCTAGAGTCATCCGCGTATTTTGTAAAGCGATTAATAAATAACGTTTTTATAATTGTAGGTTTATTAATATGGCCGGAGGCGTCTACTAGTGGTATATCATACCACTAGTAGACGCCTCCGCGGTTTCGCCCACGTGGTTCCCGTTCCCGTAGGAATACGGGGATAAAATATAGCTTATAGCCTTCCTCGATATATGGGCTATCTAATACTGAAAGAATTTTTCAAACCGGACCAGAAGTTCTTGAGATTAACGCGTTCAATCAAACAAACAAACAGACAAACTCTTCAGCTTTATAATATTAGTTTAGATTTTGAATTGCTCTTGATGAGCCGTTTACTTTGATACCCATATCGCAATATTCAAATACATTTTTTTTTACCTCGAATCTATAGAATCTGACCGTCGTCGTTTTTTTTTTAATTTTACCTATCTAAGAACACTTCGCTATTCCCCGATGCATGTTGCGACCACGGGAAAGCGCAGTGTTGTCCGACCAGCTGAGAAGTCGGAGATGGGTAATTTTTGGAATTACTCGAGCGCGGCAGATGAGCTTAACGGTGAAATCTTTCATGTTGTTGAATACCTTCACCCTTGCCTTTGATATTGTTAAGAACGCTTATGGTAATTACTTACTTTAGAAATATTTATACTATGTACGCTGTAGCATGGCGCGGGTGACAATTGGCTTGAGACGTTCACATACTATTATCGTGGAATCGTGACAAACTTTCAAGAGTAAAACGAACTGTTACCTGCACCATGCTACAGTGCACGAACTGTAACTTGCATATAAGATAAGATAGGTGGGTTATGATGATGATGATGAAGTTAAATAAAAGCTTATTTAAGTACCTACGCGATATTTAGAGGCGGTTTTTAGATTTTTATCCAATAGACTCAAAGTTAAGCAAAATTTAATTATTGAAAAGTTCATCGTAACGCTGTTATAGTTAAAAGTTAAACCAAACTTTCGAGGCTGAAGTTGGTGTTTGAACGCCTAATTCCAAAGTTGAGCAAAAGTGAATCAACGGCAAATATCAAGGGCACAGTTTGAGCTAAACTTTGAGCAGGTTAAGCACTAACTTAACGCTAACTTGCAGGCGCAGCCAACCGATTAGAAACTGTCTAATATACGCTTGTAGTTTTAATTTCCTAAATATGTGTGCTTAAAGAAGTAAACGAATATGTAAATATTTTACACAGAACATAAAGTACCTAAGCTTCGCTTAAGCGGGTCATCATCATCATCGTCATCATTAGCATCATTATTTATCACTGCTGAGCTCGAGTCTCCTTTCAGAATGAGAGGGGTTAGGCCAATAGTCTACGCTGGCCCAATGCGGATTGGCAGACTTTACACACGCAGAGGGTTAAGAAAATTCTCTGGTACTCTTCATCGTTTTAGACACGTGATATTTAATTTCCTAAAATGGACACAACTGAAAAGTTGGAGGTGCATGCTCGGACCGGATTCGAACCCACAACCTCCGGAATCGGAGGCAGAGGTCATATCCACTGGGCTATCACGCATTGTTGATCGTATAAAGTCGAATATTATCACCCTAACATGCCACGATATCATTGTTGATAATATAGAGTCAAATGTTATCTCCCGAACACGCCAACTCGCATTGGAGATACGTGGTGGGTCTAAGCGCCATAAATATCCTATAAGGAGGCATCCTATGCCTATAGTGGACAGTTAAAACATGCTGATAATATTTATCATCAACATCCACACAATTCCATCCCGAGCACAAATCTATCAGGAATATAAAAAACAAATACGCCTCTGTATCTTCCACTAATATCATTTAGGAACTTCACAAATGAATATAATCTCGCAACCCTTAATTCTAAGCACATAAGGTTGCCAATCGCTTGGCATTATCAACGTTATCTCGAATGGTATAAGCCGTGCTGATCAATCAAAGTCAGAACAAGTATACCGTGTGTTCAATCAAGCGGCATGGAACAGGTAATATGGTGTGATTTGTGTATTGGATTATATCACTAGTTATTAGAGAATAATTTTATTATCTGAAGCTTATTTTGGCTCTATAATCTTATTAATCTATGTACAGATACACAGACGAATGTAGGAAATGAAAATGTACTGACTGATCTATCAACACACTGGTCAAACTACTCAACGGCTAACGCTAAAATCATCATTACTATCCTCAGACCAATTATAGAAGAATCTGTATCGCACTCATAGTCACGAACAAAATTGTCTGTCATTTTCTGAGGAAAACGAGCTTAGATTTGGTATATATCTTATACTAAACTAGAAGTTTTTGCCCGTTTTTTACACAATTCAATTACACAAAAAGGTATTTTTACGGAGCGCTTTAACCGACGAACACGATTACAACTATTTAACATCGATTCTATAGACAGTTTTTATAATCGCATTAGATCGTTGAACATATACTTTGGCAGAAAAGTAACGCCTAGCGAGGCAGGTCCTGTACAATAATTGCCTTGGTTTCTATCAGATGGACGTCCACTGCTAGACATAGGCCTCTTGCATGGACTTCCAAAAACAACGGCTTCCTGCAACCCGCTTGATGTCCTGCAGTCCACCTAGTGGGGGGTCGACCAACACTGCGCTTTCCGGTGCGGGGTTTGCCTGCACCTTGGGACCCCAACGTCAGTCGGCTCTTCGTACTTTGTGGCCTGCCCATTTCAGCTTCGCGACTCGCTGAGCTATGTCAGTGAATTTAGTTCGTCTGCGGATCTACTCATTTTTGATTTGAACACGCAGAGAAACTCCAAGCATAGCTCGCTCCATCGTCCACTGAGTGCAAGCCTTCTTATTAGGCCCCCAGTTAGCGACCAAGTCTCGGATCCGTATGTCATCACTGTCAACACGCACTGTTTGAAGACTTTCGTCTTCAGGCACTGAGGAATTCTTTTAGCGTCCAAAATTCCTCAGCGCCTGAACACTAAAATATAGCAAGTAAATTACTACAACATAAGCATATTTAGGAAAGGACTTTTCAAAATTCACCCAGTAAATAACAATGCGGACAAAGTCGACGTCAGCTAGTGCTTAGCTACAATTATTATAAGGAGGTAAAGATTGTGGGTTTGTGAAGTAGTAGGGGGTAGTCTTCAGAGATTATCCCCTACAACTGTAATGAATATACTGAACCGAGGTGGTTCAGTATATTCAGATCTACGGAACCAATTTTGAAAATTCTTTTAGCAATAGAAAGCCACGTTGTTTTTGATCATCACAGGCTGGCATTATATCGTATCGTAGGAGTAGGGTAGTTTGGGGTAGGGATAGGGAAGAAGTGCACATATGTCAAAGCGAAACTTGACCGGGTCCGCTATTTTATAAAAAAAAACCACCTCGTGCTTAGTTTTCTGTTTCATCAAATTTCTTCTGCGTGACCGAAAAATTGCTCACATCGATGTATCTCACAAAATCCCATCTTACATTTCCAAACGCCTTACAACTGTATTGTCTCCCAGAATATTGAGTTTTGATATCGCGTATTGAGTTTTTAGCCTTAAGGCACCGCGGCGACTGGATACCAGCCAAGAACGTTTGGCACGGTGCATGCAAATTACGTTGACAGTACACTGCGATATGTCGTGATTATTCGTTAAAGCTATAACTTCTTTTCCTTTGTAAATCTAATATATTTAAACGAGCAATTCTTGTATATCATCCTAAGTCTTTTTAGCAGACTCAGAAAAGATTACAAAAATAAGAAAACTAATGTCAAACAAAGGTTAAGATCCCCAATATTTGTCAGGACAACTTAATTATTTTATTTTTAAAATAAGACCCTACAATGGCAGAGAATGACCTTGAGTGACGTCACGCACTTGTGAACGTTGTGTGTAGGGTTAAAAGCGCCTTTGACTGTTAACAAACACTCCCCTTTTCCACTCAAGTCACTCTCCTCGCTTATCCCGAGTAACCCATAAAGAATTAAACAACAAGAGATGTGGACGGCTCGAACGCCACGAGAACACTGAAGCCGTCCGTACAGCAAGTCGTTGCGACGCGGCGATAACAGTCTACCAATCCTCATTCTCTCTCCCTCTTTAAAGGACTAGGCCCGTAGTGGACCGATAAATAGACTATCTAATCGACGAGTTGATGTATGTTGGGGTCTCATGGTGCTGGAAGTACTTACGACACCGCACTGGAAAGCGAAAGTGTTGATCGATGCCTCAAGGTAAACCAATGATTTAAAGGGTAAAAGACAGTTCTGGATGCTGGCGGCTCGAGTCCGTGGTATTTGGCATTACATATTTTGCATAGAAATCTACGTCCAGCATAATTCTACCATATATTCAATACAAAAATACTGAAATCGAAATTAAAAACCCTTTTTTAATATATTTATAATTACTTTATTTATATTGCTCATAGTTAAATAGTTATCCCATTGTTACACCGGTTTGCAATGCGCTCTGTAACATTTTTTTATCACAATAAAGGCGAAAGTTTGTGTGTAAATGTGTAAGTATGTTTGTTCCTCTTTTACGCTGGGGCTACTGAAGCGATTTAGCTGAAATTTAGAATGGAAATAGATTTTACTCTCGATTAACACATACGCTACCTTTGATCCCGGAAAAATCCATAGTTTCCGCGGGATTTGTGCAAAACTGAATTCCACGCGGTCGAAGTCGCGGGCGTCCGCTAGTATTTAAATATAACACAACAATAACATTACAAGAAAACCAAATTAAACTGGAACCTCACGAGATTTTCAAAACAAGTGAGGGCATTAACTATTCGATAATTACTTCAAAATTCACTAACACACTCAATCACATATACCTATAATAATCTTGCAGTTTACTATTTGAATGAAAAACATTTAAGTAAATAAGTAACCAACGAAGGTAAAATTTTCGTCGCAAGCATTTAAAAACTTATGGAAAATTCCTTAATGCAGCGCATTCCAGCAATTTTCGGGGGACCTTTATAATCGTGCATTTTACAGCCTTGAGGTGCGGCACCTGCCTGGATTGGAATTCAGCCAACACTTGGCACTGCACGCAAATTATGTTTACAACAAGCGGCCGCATACGTGCAGTCTATTTGTTAACCGTTAACATGGAAAAGGCTGACTTACATGTTCTGGATGTCGGGAAGACTATGCGGAAACTTTTAATAGACTGGCTATCGGAGATTGACTTACATGTTTTGGATGTCGGGAAGACTATGCGGAAACTATACATATTTTAATTGTAAAGATGTAAATTTTAAATGGTTAAATTGTCATTTGAATCATTAAATACTTAATAAATAATTTGCATGCCTAATTGGCAAGATACATTTACCACACATCTACATCTACCTACCACCTGTATAAATAATGCATGTATCTGAAAGAAATAAATTGATTGATTGATTGATTGATTGAAACTTTTAATAGACTGGCTATCGGAGATTGACTTACATGTTTCGGATGTCGGGAAGACTAGGCGGAAACTTTTAATAGCCTGGCTATCGGAGATTGACTTACATGTTTTGGATGTCGGGAAGACTGTAAGGAAACTGTTAATGGAGTGTATCGAAGACTGGCTTAATTATCCTGTGTATTAGAGGCTAACTTACATATTGTGTTGTATGTCGGAGGACCTTTTTCAGCATTCAGCCAACACTAGCCACTGCACGCAAATTATTTTTGCAACAAGTGACTACATATGTGCAGTTTTTTTATTTAATGTTAACGTAGAAAAGGCTGACTTCCATTTGGATGTTTGGAAGACTAAGAAGACTGTTAATAGTGTATTGGAAACTGACTTACATGTTTTGGATGTCGGGAATAATATTTATTGATTCACTAGTACACATAAAAATAATTTACATAAGTCTGTGATCTCCACACTAGGATTCCCTGTATTGTGGTAATCACGTTTCTTCCACAGTAGTGAAACAAGAATATACAAGGGAAGATTGTAAGGAAACTGTTGGTTGTGTCTGTTGTTGTATTGGACTGTGTATCGAAGACTGATTTACATGTCAAATAGCCTGTAAGGAAACTGTTAATGGGCTGTTACTGTATATCGGAGATGTGCTTAAATGTTTTGGATGTCGGGAAGACTATAAGGGAACTGTTAGTGGACTGTGTATTGGAAACTGATTTACATGTAAGATATACTGTGAATAAACTGTCAATAGACTGTTTCGGAGACTAACTTACTTGTTTTTGATAACGAGAATACTGTGAAGATTGATTAACGCGTTTTGAGTGATATCATAGATGAAAACCATATTCACAACTCGTATATATGTGCTGTTTATTTGTTAAAAAGTCCGACTTACCCGTTCTAGTTGTCGGGAAGACTGTAAGAAAGCTTCAACAGATGATTTACATATCAGCCGATGGACGTCCACTGCAGGACATACAAGCCTTTTGTAGGGACTTCCAAACAGCGAGCGATGGAACGAGCTATGTTAGGAGTATCTCTGCGCGGAAATGAGGAGATCAAACAACAAAGCTCAAGGAGTTGCGAAGCTTAAGTGGCAATGGGCGGGGCACATAGTTCGAAGAACCGATGGACGTTGGGGTCCCAAAGTGTTGGAATGGCGACCCCGCTCTAGTAAGCGGAGTTTTGGTCGACCCCCCACCAGGTGAACTGACGACATCAATAAATAGGACAAAGTAATTGAGAAAGGTCCATGAATTTAAGTTTAAGTTCGAATTCTTGTAACAGAGATGAGTATAATGTAGTGCGAAGAGAACTCGCCGGCGAAACCAAAATCGATTCCACATTAGAACAAGATGGATTATGATTGAGTGTGCTGGAGAAATTAAGGAAGACTACTTTGGCGCGGTGCCGTTGTCTAAAGAGTGTCAAAAGTATGATTATTTTGTTATCTCTGTACATTTGATGCTATCATAAATTCAATTCAACTCCTACCTTTTTAGGGTTTGATCATTGACAATTCATTGCTTGAATTCAATTTCACTTGATGATATTTGATTATGCAGTTGGTAGAAAAACGGTTTATTCACCGTAAATCCCTGATCGGTTCAATAAATATCGTAACGTTACAATTTATCCCTTGGACGTACAGTTATGTCATTGCAACTATCGTGTCAAATTGGTCGTTGTCCAAATCCTTTAATGACCTAAGCTGGATATGAAAAAGTAAGAAACAAGGGAGAATTAGAGAACTTTGGACAGCATCAAAGGCATTAAGCGCTCTCCTAACCAAGGACCTCAAGGATTCCGTTTTTTTTCAATTTATACAAGTTAGCCCTTGATTACAACCTCATCGTCAAAAAGCCACCATGCTTCTGATGAGTTGAAAAAAAAATACCCAATGATTTTATTGTTGCTAACCCGACCTAGGACTCGAACCCACAACCTCATGATCTTTAAAATACATGTTTAGTATGCAACGAGGCAGTTAAAACAACTTCAGTACAAAACACATACAGGTAAATAAAAATGTATTGGTCATCTCCCATACATTGTATACCAAGTATCCCATACCTACTCAATACATATCCCATACGTCCATCACAGGAAGGTTCCCTCACCAATGATCACACAATAACACATTTGGCGAGCGGCCAAGCGCGATCGTCTCGGAGCTATTTAGATTTTATCGCTACCCACAGATATTACTATGTTACATAAGGGACAGAACGGACAAAAATACAATATCGTACTTCGACGTCATGGTCGACGACAAAAAAAATTACATCGACCGGTTTTCGAGTTCTAGCGTGACTAATTACAATTGATTTTTATTCAACACTAAAAGACGCCCGAGACTTCGTTCGAACACTTGTTAGCACTGCAGGCATCGATCGTAGATCGTTAGATGGGCCTCAAAGCGTCGCGGAATTGTCATTGGTTTCGCACATTGAGTACGTCATCACTCGTAACACATTTCTCTTTATTCATGTTGTGGCTTGTGTTTTTACACTTCCAAAATGAAGGCATAATTAAAGGATTAAAATACCTAACAAAAAAACAATAAATATTTTCTTAAGTCCACGTCCACTCACAGCATGCGTGCGCTTTTTACGTACTAACATAAGATGTGAGTGCACATCTTTGGGTAATGACATAAAATTGTGCGTTCTTTAATATGGAGGAGCCCATCTAACGATTTATATCGACGGCTGCAGGCATATGAACTTATTGGACAGTGAATTAGTCCCGGTCTAGTTCTATCACAAAAAGGTGTTATTAAAAAGCCCAGTTAGCCACTCTAGGGTGTATCTGCTAGTAAATCTCTTCAACACCGGAATTAAATTCAAGGAAGGGGGAGAGGGGGGCGAGATTAACGTTAGCAATTTACATCGCTATGTTTGTTGAACACTTGCTGTGTAGAGCTGCTGTGGGTAAATCTTCATTCAGACTTTTAAAAAGCTGAAAGTTTTCTTGTTAGAAGGAAGCTGTTAACAAAAACTTTAACTTAGCGTATATTACTAGACTGTTACCTAAGTAAAACGGTTTTGAGCTCGGTTTTTTTCATTATTTTAGCGCTTTTAAAAGCAAGCAAATGATCACACGGTCAAGACCGTATTAAGACAGAGCAGAGACCTGCAGAAAGTAACCAGTATAATAGTAAACCTAAAAATTAATGATACCAATAATTTTGAATACGCTAATCTCTGAAACCACCAGTTAATAAATCTCTAAGTGACAGGCTTCATTACAAGAGGAGAGTGGGAAAACTTTGTGAATATTGTCCCTATAAAAGTACTTATTTATGGAGTTGATAATCACATTTAATCATCACGTGACCCGTAATACCATTTATGTTTGAATGGCTCACTAGTCAGGGAGCTCTTTTTCCCACTCTCCTTTTGAAATGAAGCCTGTCACTTAGAGACTTATGAACTGGTGGTTTCAAAGATTAGTGTGTTCAAACAAACTTATAAACAAACTCTTTCTATAATCTATATACTAATGTATAAAGCTGAAGAGTTTGTTTGTTTATTTGATTGAACGCGCAAATCTCAGGAACTACAGGAACTACTACAGGGACCACTCGTCCGATTTGAAAAATTCATTCAGTGTTAGATAGCCCATTTATCGAGGAAGGCTATAGGCTAAATATTATCCCCGTATTCCTACGGGAACGAGAACCAAGCGGGTGAAACCGTGCGCCGTCAGCTAGTATTAGAATAAATAAATAGTATTAAAATAAATATATACGAGAACAGTCACTAACAATAAGCAAAGCCAAATCCCTCAGTAAAGGTTGAACACAGAAGGCTTCAATCCTATTTCGGGTTGCCATGACAGCGGCAGCACATTAGGCGTTATTAATCAATGCGTTCGAACAATTACTATCGCCCCGACAATATCTGGAAATAATCACGCAATGTGCTCTATCGAGTAAGCATAATAAGTAGAATGGTTGAGCGAAATACATTGGGTGAAGGTATTTATACTTAAATCAGCAAATATAAGAGGATGTAAACATTCAAAAACAGGTTTTGTTTCGAGTTATGAACTACTGAACTTTACTTCGTCTACCAAAAATTAACTATGGTCCAAAATTCTATGGAGCCCACGACCAGTCATTGTACCCTGGCGGAAATAAAAGAGAATAATTTTTTCAACTATCTTCGATTATCCAAATCTACGAATTTAATTCATTCGAAATAATATTCATTCTCTCCCAAGAAATGCAACATTAATATGGGTAACAATGGCGGATTGATGACGTTTTCAACGCAATAGTCGTTTTGACGTTTGCTGTCAAACGTCATTGGATCTAAGGTCGTTTCAGTAGATCCAGAGATTACCCTTACAATACCACAAACTTTACCTCTTTAGGCTCAATGTAATATTAGTATAGAATATACCTAACCCTGGTTTCACCCGGATAATAAAAATATATCCCGTGACACTCACAAATAAATACTGGTAAAAGAATTGTCAATCGATTCAGTAGGTTCAGGTAGGAGATTATCCCTACAATACGACAAACTTTACCTCTATATCTATATATATATAGAGCCGTGATAGCCTATTGGAAATGACCTCTGCCTCCGATTCTGGAGGGTGTGGGTTCGAATCCGGCTCGGGGCATGCACCTCCAATTTTTCAGTTGTGTGCATTTTAAGAAATTAAATATCACGTGTCTCAAACTGCGTAGGAAAACATCGGGAGAATACCTGCATAACAGAGCATTTTCTTAATTCTCTAAGCCGCTGCCGATCCGCATTGGGTCAGCGTGGTGGACTATTGGCCTAACCCCTCTCATTCTGAGAGGAGACTCGAGCTCAGCAGTAAGCCGAATATGGGTTGATAACGACTAACTATCTAAAGATAACGTAAATCTAAAGTTTGAGCTTCTAAATTCAATAAAACTCACCAGAGTACAGCTATTAAAATCGAAGTTTACCTGAAACCAATTCCTCTAACCCCGACCCAAGAATCGGGGTCAAATACCAAAGATTGTTCACCACAAAATAATAAGATTAATTCTCCTAAACTCAGACATCGTTGATCCCGAGATACGGGCAAAGTTTTAAGCCTTCCATGGATCGCGGGAGAGCCTGCTAAAGTTGGCAAGTTAGCGATTTAGCATCTCGCCTCAAAGACAAAAACATCTTTGTGTACTTGTAATTTTAACAATTTCAAAGTTGTTTCAATCTCGGGTGTTAGAAGACGATTGACGGCCTCCGTAGCGCAGTGGTATTCCCGGTGGATTTACGATAGAGGTCCTGGGTTCGATCCCCGGCTGGGCCGATTGAGGTTTTCTTAATTGGTCCAGGTGTGGATGGTGGGAGGCTTCGGCCGTGGCTAGTTAGCCCTACCGACAAAGACGTACCTCCAAGCGATTTAGCGTTCCTGTACGATGTCGTGTAGAAAGGGTTGTGGATTTTCATCCTTCTCCTAACAAGTTAGTCCGCTTTAATTTTAGATTGCATCATCACTTACCGTCAGGTGAGATTGTAGTCAAGGGCTAACTTGTAAAAAATATAAAAAAAAGAACATTTTTAATTACAAAATTATGTTAATCCTACTAATATTATGGACGCGAAAGCTTATATTGATGTATGTTTTGATGTTTTTAAAAATAGATTATATTCTGGATTAACACATAGGCTACTTTTTATCCCGGAAAAATCCATGGTTCCCGAGGTATTTGAGAAAAACTAAATTCCACGCAGATGACGTCGTGGGCGTCCCCTAGTTATTTGTAATCAATCGATATTCGATATTGATGTAGTAGATGTAACAGAAACATCCAAGTCATTTTTATTAGATTATTGCTGACGCAGCACGGTTGCACCTGCGTTGTTTCCGTTCCCGTAGGAATACAGAGATAATATATAGCTTATAACCTTCCTCGATAAATGGGCTATCTAACACTGAAAGAATTTTTCAAACTTCTACTTTATAATATTAGTATAGATTTCTAAACTCGAGTCAAATGAAGCAAAGATTATTAAACTCAATAAAACTCTTGATTCTCATCTTCGAAAGCAACAAAAAAGGCAACAAAACATCAAAAATTAATCATCGCAAGCAAAAATAAAGTAAGAAATAAAAACAAAAAGTCACAAATAGGCTTCCCATGCCATGCAAATAAGGCATGATTGCATGCATTAAACGGACAGCCATGCGGACGCCTGTCCGCGGTTGGGATGTGCAGACAGACTGACAGCGTTGTCAATTAACCGCTCTGAGTTATTATATCTGTGCACGCGATCCGGGATTCGATGCCCGGTGAGGGACATATGCTAATCGATTGTTTGTTGGACTTTTACGTTTTCGTTTTTGACTTTCCTGTTTAGAGTTACAGCTTTCGAAAGTTATCTACATAATAAGCCTCAATAGCTATACTGACGGCCTCCGTGGCGCAGGTTTACAAGACAGAGGTCCTGGGTTCGATCCCCGGCTGGGCCGATTGAGGTTTTCTTAATTGGTCCAGGTCTGGCTGGTGGGAGGCTTCAGCCGTGGCTAGTTACCACCCTACCGACAAAGACGTACCGCCAAGCGATTTAGCGTTCCGGTACGATGTTGTGTAGAAACCGAAAAGAATGTGGATTTTCATCCTCCTAACAAGTTAGCCCATCTTAGACTGCATCATCACTTACCATCAGGTGAGATTGTAGTCGAGGGCTAACTTGTAAAGAAAATAAAATCAGTTTTCTGTAAAGTCGGTTTACTGACAATAGTTGAACGTGACAACGTCATAAGAAAATGCTGATGGAATGGTTGCATTTTTCAAAAGAAAATGTTGTTTTATCTAAAATACTATTTAATAATCTTCGTAGACCAGAATATACTTTATTTCTTGTAAAAAAAGTAGGCAACCCTAAAGCAAGGGAACGACACATGACGTCATCTTTTTTCGAGTGTGCAGCCGGCTACATCGAATTATAAGACGTCACGTCAAAAAAAAGATATCTCTGGCTCAATACGTTAAAAATGTCACGTTAACAAAATAAAAAATATATATTGCATCTTAGTAGCAATTAAATAAACTATGTAAAGTGCAAATTTCGTTTTCTAAACATGCCACTTGGAAAGATAAATGTTTAATGTATTCAAAGAGCTGTTTTAATTTATTACAACGTAATATAAAATTCCTTTTGTATGTCCGTGGATGTTTATTAACTCTCTCAAACGGTCAACTGTAAAAACAACTTTATCACAAAGTAGTTGAGTTCATTTTACAATGGCTGCATTGCATGTAAGGCTTAAGGCACACTACACGTTTAAATACAGAAGCTTATGTTGATCGTTACTCATTTTGTTTTATGCACCAAAAATCTTAAATTCCTAATTTTATACCAGTTTCGTCTTTAATTTACACAAAAATTCGAAAAATTCATCATCATCATAAACAACCCATATTCGGCTCACTGCTGAGCTCGAGTCTCCTTTTAGAATGAGTGGAGTTAGGCCAATAGTCCACCAGGCTGGCCCATGTGGATTGGCAGACACACGCAGAGAATTAAGAAAATTCTCTGGTATGCAGGTTTCCTCACGATGTCATTTGTGTCAGTTTGAGACACGTGATATTTAATTTCTTAAAATGCATACAACTGAAAAGTTGTAGGTTCATGTATTTTGTCAAGTGCATATAGCATTTACACAATATTATAACATAATCAAGTTTTTTTTAGTTGTTGTCTTTCTGTCTGTCTTTCTGTTTATTCGGGTTAATCTTTGGTACCGCTGAACGGAAAAAAGGGCTTTATATAGCTTCTCTCCAACTTCTTTTCTTTTCTTGATATAATCTGGTTTCCGCACCAAATAAATTTGAATTTATTTCTACTTGAAAATCTAGAAATAAATAAAT
The DNA here is from genome assembly GCF_947172395.1 of Bicyclus anynana. Taxonomy (NCBI): domain Eukaryota; kingdom Metazoa; phylum Arthropoda; class Insecta; order Lepidoptera; family Nymphalidae; genus Bicyclus; species Bicyclus anynana. The sequence goes on from NC_069107.1 coordinate 7,667,058, forward strand.
CTGAATTGGCAGTATCTACATACTGTACTAGTTGTGCCCAGTGTGTCCCCAGCATTATGGTAATTGAGTCACTATTAACATAGGGCCATTGCCCGATGTTTGTTTAGTAAGTTATTATCAGAACAAATATTTGGTGGACAATCTTGTGACATCATTGGTGTACTGATAGTATCGGTTTGCAGTGTGATAAGAATTCATACTTATTACCATGGGACGCCATGATAGCCCAGTGGATATGACCTCTGCCTCCGATTCCGGAGGGCGTAGGTTTGAATCCAGTCCGGGGCATGAACTTCCAACTTTTCAGATATGTGCATTTTAGGAAATTAAATATCACGTGTCTCAAACGGTGAACGAAAAACATCGTGAGGAAACCTGCATAACCTGCAACCTGAGAAATTTCTTAATGCTCTACGTGTGTATAGTCTACCAATCCGCATTGAGCCAGCGTGGTGGACTATTAGACTAACCCCTCTCATTCTGAGAGGAGACCCGAGCTCAGCAGTGAGCCGAATATGTAATGGTTGATAATGATGATGATGGTGATGGTTGATAATGGATGATAATGGTATGTATGGTTGATAATGATGATGATGGTGATGATGACCATGGTCTTACAGCCTCGTTGGTCTAGTGGTTATGTGGTTTTAGATTACGAGGTCCTGGGTTCGAGCCCTAAGTCAGGTTATGACTTATTGAGAAAGAAAGAAAGAAAAAAGCTTTATTAGTGAATTTCTTGAGCTTTTCTTTCTTCTAAGTAGTTATCAGTATGTGCCGATAGCACGTTAAGCCGTCGATTTCGGTCAATATCAAAACATCTGATAGTTTGCGTTTATGAATATTTTAAATTATAACCCTAATCCCGCCAATCCACGTTAGAGCAGCTTGGTGGGTATTAACTCCATATTCCCTATAAAGCAAAAGGCTCTCTACGGTGCCGTGTAAAATGTGTAAGGGGGTAATCTCTACTAAACCGGTTTTGAAAAGTCGTTTATCAATAGAAAGCCACGTTATTTGTAAATGTCACAGGCATACCTAATTTCCGCATGCCCACGGTATCAAGAACTATGCAGGTAAAACCTCGCGGCGTATGCTAGTTTCATCTAAATAAGTTTCCGTGGTGTAACTAGTAATGTTTTATAGAACAAACAAATCAAAACACGCTGTTACATCACTAGATCGACCCATTTTCTTAATATATCATCGCCTCCCGGGTTTTTTCGAGCAATCCACACTCTATAAATATTTACACGATCTTGATTGAGGTTAATCGTCGTCGGAATGACGAAGATGAGTGATGCGCACGGATTCACATCATTTATTAACTGACTTTTAGGTGAACGAGATCACGGAGAAATTAAGTAGGTAAACAAAATATTTAATATATATCGTCCGATATTTTTTCGTCCGAAATTTCTCGGTCCCTGAAGACAAAAGTCTTCGAACAGTGCATGTTGCCAGGGATGACCTATGGTTCCGAGACTTGGTCGCTAACTATGGCTAACGCCGAGTCACACAGCGCGCGATGGAACGAGCTATGTTAGGAGTATCTCTGCGTGATCGAATCAGAAATGAGGAGATCCGCAAAAGAACCAAAATCACCAACGTAACTCTACGTGTCGCGAAGCTGAAGTGGCAATGGGCGAGCCACATAGTTTGAAGAGCCGATGGCCGTTGGGGTCCCAAGGTGCTGGAATGGCGACCCCGCACTAGTAAGCGCAGTGTTGGTCGACCCCCCACTAGGTAGACCGATGATATCAAGCGGGTTGCAAGAAGCCGCTGGATGCTGGCGGCTCGAGACCGTTTTCTTTGGAAGTCTATGCAAGAGGCCTATGTCCAGCAGTGGACGTCCATCGGCTGATAATGAATGATGATGAAACATTTTTAATAAATAAAAGTCGGTGGTAGGTGCTTCAACTTTATTTTTTGAGTACCATTGTACCACACAGTTCATTTCATTCGTGCTTGTAGTTCGAGTCCGTAGTTCCTACGATTGAGTATTGAAGTATTTCGATTTGTTCGAATTTTGAATTTAGAACCCCATTTCCGTGTAAACAACAAGTTGGTGGATCACGACTCTACACGACTAATTACTGGTCGCGAACAATGTGCGGCCGGTAGCTATCGTGTACACGCCCGCTTGTAGTGATGTGCCTACGCCGAATATCGAAAAAACCCTTTATTCATCGACTTGGATGCATATGATACTCTGTCAGTAAGATATTTTATGGTTATTAAGCGGCCAAATTTTATTCAAAATTAAAATTGTTTAGTTCAAGTCTTAGATTATAAGCACTTTTGTAATTTCACATTTTAGTATCGTATCTACCATCGGTTTGGTTTGGTGGTTATGAGTCTTGCCGGCATCGATTGCTCTTAAATCTTAATTATCTTTTAAATAATTAACATATACTTACAAAAAAATAGTTTTGAGAAGAGTAAATTATAATTCTAGTTCTTGTATCAAGATCCATTCAAAAGCCATCATTGCCTTCAAGCAATGAACCCTGCAAGAAACTGTTTCAGAACTTTTCCTCAGCCTGGTTTTTAAATGAGCCAATTCTTTGTCACTTTATTGATATCGTATATTCACTTAGTTGGAGATAAATTCGATGCAATATCGCTAACATCAATCCAACCCTTTGAGATCAATATTTACTTCATAACGTTATTAAAAACAGAATAAAAATTCAATTGCAAGCTTAATAGTATACTTACTTTATACGTAAGGTACTCGAAAATTAAAATTGCAATTCTCCATACAAGAATACAACACAACGATTTAAGACTGACATTTAATAATGCATATCGAGTTTCAGCATCGGTGGACATGAGGCTTTATTGGCAAAGAATTACCGACGCGATAGCCAGTTACATGCGGGCTTAAATCGTGCCAGTTTTTCATGTTCCATCAATTATGTTTATTTTTTGCATGGAGACAAACTCTGTTATAAATAGAGAATTGATTACTGCTAAAAGAAATTAAAGTTCTTTTATATCAAGTGGGCTATACCTGTTAGCGACGCAAATTATTATTATATTTAAAAAGTAAATCCCGACCTTTGTAATTTGAAATTGTATGTTGTATGTATTTAATAAAATAAACGGGCATATAACGGAACGTATAACGTTCAAGGGAAACTGTCAGTTTTGACAGATTTTTGAATAAGCTCAGTTCGTTACGAATTATCCAACTGTCAACATCCCTTGCAACGCTATACGTCCCGAAGAGCTCATTTTCGCCGATTATTTCTGTGTTTTTGTTTCGTCCGTTACAAAGTGGTCCTTCGAGCCGGATCCTTATGTACGAGAATCTGCGACACAAAATTTATGGAGGTACGAAGCGCTAGCTTAAGCCAGCTATTGGTTACGCAACGGCTTAGGCAGACACGGAACCAAGAGGTAGGTGAAGATGACGCCGCGCATAAGGCACGGGATAAAAGTATCAGTACCGGTCGTCAGGCGACCACATACTGTTCAACTACTGCACTATTATCAAAGAGACCACGATCATCGAAGGCAGTGAGTCTAACAAGAAGACGGTTGGAACTGGAGGCAGCTGCGGCTGAAGCAAAAGCCCGCATAGATAAGGAGCTTAAAGAAAAAAGGCTTCAAGCTAACATTGCGGCACTGAAGGTAAAATACAGTCCATCAAAGTTGAAGGAGAAGGTGAGGTCAACGCGCGATCAACATGAACGGTCCGCGCACGATCAACACGAGCTGCAAGTACAAATCGTTCTGCAGGAATGATACACATCTTGGCGAATTGTGCACGCCCGCCGTTGGATGCGGTGGCACTGAAGGTGCAGCTCCGTTGGTTTATGGTGCAAAGGGTCGATCAATCGTTGGCAATTCATCGGAACCTGATAAGTCAATTTTAAAGACACCGAAGAGTCTACCTATACAAATAGGTCATATTAATAATTACACGAAGTGGCAGTCACTATTCATCGGAAAATATAGCCAAAAAATTGTACCTGTCACTGTAAAATTAAATACTTACGCTTCATGCGTTCACAATTATGAAAACAGCTCGCTAAAATGCATTAACATTACACCAGTCATGAAGTCAGTGCTACTTTCGACGGTAACTTGCAAGCCGGTATACGACACAATAAGATTATGTCCGGCGGTGTTTACTCAAAACAAAAGTAACAACGCAGAGAAACACTTTGCTTTGGTAGAAAAATATCCGAGAGAACAAGTCATAATCATACCGAAACCGCGAGTACACACACCACAAGCCATCACGAACACTATGAGTATGTATTCAAACAATGATGTTGATTATTATTCCCAAAAACTAATTGTTTTCAAGTCGAAAGTAGCAAAAGCATGGTGTTTATCGCAAAATAGAATGTTAACTGCAGCGATAGGTATAATTTCAATCAGCGCACGGGACGAGCTACGTGTGAAAGAAACAAATATATGCGTAAGCGCCGATTATAATGAACGTTATGACAAGGGGACGCAACGTTGTAAATCGTTTGAAAAACACTGCGCGACCTACCACGATTGTTTGCCGAACTACAGAGCGTCACTGAAAGTGAAGGGGACGAGAGATGCACCGCGCGCACTTAGTAGCACAATCAAATGTGTAAAAGCGAGCGAAGACGCATTTTGTGAATGTTTAAACAGGGAAAAAATATGTTTTGTTGCACTCTGGTGCGTGAATCACGCTGACCGACGGCGGCCGCGCGCAGGCGGTGGATCTATAAGTCGATGTCAGCTGATTGTGTACCTACTTACCCACTCGTACCAATAAAATAAAAGGGAACGATGGTGCGTCGCTAGTTATCCTACAGGATTGGAGTGCTGTGTCCAGCACTAGGGTGGGGTATGTTAGCGACGCAAATTATTATTATATTTAAAAAGTAAATCCCGACCTTTGTAATTTGAAATTGTATGTTGTATGTATTTAATAAAATAAACGGGCATATAACGGAACGTATAACGTTCAAGGGAAACTGTCAGTTTTGACAGATTTTTGAATAAGCTCAGTTCGTTACGAATTATCCAACTGTCAACATCCCTTGCAACGCTATACGTCCCGAAGAGCTCATTTTCGCCGATTATTTCTGTGTTTTTGTTTCGTCCGTTACAAAGTGAGATACGTCCCGAAGAGCAATTTGTAAGGGCCAGGCTTAATAAAAACACAGTTTTACTAGTTAAAAACGGCTTAAAACGGGAACGTATATGGTGACGCTTAGGCACTTGGCGTAAAAGTCGTTTATTTTATTTAAAAGGCTGTCAAAGTATGACGTATGCTGTCACCATATACGCTCCGTTTTGCCTCTTTATTAGAAGGCACAGATTAACAAAAAATAGTGGCATTTGCGTCGCTAACACACTCCACCCCAGTGCTGGGTCAGCACTTTAACCCAGTCGGCGGAATATGCGACGCGTATTGTCGGCCACCGAAGCGGACGGAGTGCCGCTCACGTCCAGTACCAGCAGGCGGCCGTGCCCGCCACACTGCCCCACATCGTTGACGACGCGGGGCCTCGCGTCTCTTCCCTCGTTCTTGTCGCCGGCGGAAGGTGATTATATGGCTCAGTAGGATCAGAAATGTGAAGGGTGGCACCCACCAATGCCTGACTTGGTGACGGTGGTTGGAGCTGTCAGACGTTCCGAGTACGTTTATCGCGATACCTGTAACAATCTGATGGTTAGAGTTTTCAGCCCCAGTTGTCGCGAGCTGTGTCCATACTAAAATAAATGGGTAACAATTTTTCTTTTGGTCCATCTCTGACACCAAGCTAAGTACCCTCTGCGAGGGTATCTGTATTTTAAATTTAGCCGTTAATATATTATTCATTGCCTGATCCCAGTCTCGGCTATAGTAGGGCTCAAAATTCTGTTCAGCGCCGTAATTCGTGGCAATAAGACTAATAATTCCACGCGCTGCACCTATGCCATTACCCATCGGTATCAACCGATGTTTCATGTAAGACAAGATCCATAATTCTTCTATACTTATTGTATATATTATTAATTTTGCTCTTTGCTTGTCGTTGCGGTCAAACCATTGCATGTATCTTAGAAATAAAATGTACTCCGCGCGGCCAATTACCGAGCTGGCAAGTTTATTATTTGCAACTATTACGTTGCCGCTCGAAACATTAAAATGTTGCCGCGTTCCCGATGCGTAGGCGCTGCTGTTCAGTGCAAGTAGGTTCGGTGTCGGTGCATAGTTCTCTGTCTCAGGCGACCGCGGTATCTCTCGCTCTTGTCTCGGCACACCGGCGCAATCGATACTTGCAAGCAACTTTCGTCCGTCGGTCATTATTTTATAAGGTCCATGCATAAAACTCATTACAGCGCCTTTCATTCGTGCGGCGAGATCCGAGTCCAAGCTATTTATCAAAATAGTTGACTCATTCTCATTGTTAACGACAGTGGGTGTTGTCTTTTCTCCCGGCGGCCCGTGCATTTTAAAGTTTATTATTATTGTTTTTGGTAACTTTTGCTGTTTATTATCACTTCCATGCGTAACCAGCGTACTTAGTTCGATTCCCGGTGCATCTGTGACTATTTTACTTTCTATATTAGTTTTATTTTTCTTAAAGTCGAATAACAAGCAGTGATTACTGTAACTACATTCAGTGCAACTATAGTGGCCGTAAATCGGCACCGGGCAAGCGTTTCTTGAGTGCGATGTAGATGATAATAATAATCGTTCGTTTTGCAAATACAAATTACTCACGTTTTTGTCGGGAAACTTCTCGTGATCATTATAATTGTTCGTCGGGATCTTAGACAACACAGTCGATGTACCATTCATGTTTTTTAGCTTTTCATCCGAATCGCCGATGGACTGGACTTGTATGTGGCCCGTATATGCAGGTAGGTTTTCTTTGGTGCTAATATTGCTAAGCTTAGCGATGGATGCGTTGTGGTTGGAGTTGGCTGTACCATTCAGTGCGCTAGTCAACACTCGAACAGTCCCATCAGTGCCGCCGTCTGTAGCGGCGGGCGTGCACAGCTCGCCTAAACGTGAACCATAATGCTGGTCGAGCTGCGCTGACTGTTTGTGTTGGCTAGGCTGCAACCAACTGCCTACACTATTCATAAAGGTACGCACCTTATGCTCCTTCATTAGCGGACTGTATTTTTCATTTTCTAGTGCCGCAATATCAGCTTGTAACCTTTTTTCAATCAGTTGCATATCAATGCGGGCCTTTGCTTCCGCTGCCGCTAGTTCCAGCTGTGTTTTCTTCGCAAGGTAGGCTGCTGCGCTTAGCTTTCTAGACCTACTTGTCATCCTGTGCGTAGAAGCTCCATCCGGTGCCACTGCGTGGCTGCTAGTGACTTTGCCACTGGTGCATGCTTCTAGCTGGTCTAGAAGTCGTTTTGTTCCTTCCTCTGACATGAGCGCCTGGTTACCTGTTAGTGCTGCCCTTGCAGCTCGCTGGATCTGCTCCTGCTCCGTTAGCTGCTGTTTTTCAACAGAGCTCCATCGGTTCACCATTATTGGCGGTGGAGTATGGAACATACCACAATGATCCGACTCGAAGACCAATTTGTAAGGGCCAGGCTTAATAAAACACAGGTTTACTTTGTTAAAACGGCTTAAATCGGGAACGTATATGGTGACGCTTAGGCACTTGGCGTAAAAGTCGTTTATTTTATTTAAAAGGCTGTCAAAGTATGACGTATGCTGTCACCATATACGCTCCGTTTTGCCTCTTTATTAGAAGGCACAGATTAACAAAAAATAGTGGCATTTGCGTCGCTAACAATACCTATAATATATTATAGAGTATAGAATAGTCTGCTTCAGGTAAAGAATTTTCAAGTCCTGTATTCTATCTGGTAGTTACTGCAAGCAGTTAAAAACAGGACTTGAAAATTCTAGCCAGAAACCGTGCAATTACATTTTAAAAATAAAAATTCTGCTTTTCCCAAATCCCGCAGAAACCATGGACTTTCCAGGTAGCCTGTCTTGTTATAATCTATCTCTATTCCATGTTACACCCAAATAGTTTCAGTGATTGCGGCGTCAAGAAATAAGAAACTTTTGCCTTTATTACATTACATTACTTTGATAACGACTACCTTGTACGAATATAATCATTATGTGTAATGAACTTAAATTACATGAAAATTACAGTAATTCGCTTGAACCCTCGCTGCTATTAAATTTTAATTACCTTTTAGCTAACACAATTGACGAGACTTCGTAATATTTCCGCGTTTAATTTTATGTTTAAGTGCATAAGCACAGAGCGTTATCGATAAAAAAACGATTTCACGTTGCAAGTGTCGATAGAACATCACTAAGTAATATAAAAATTAAAAGCTACATAATAAACCGTAAAGGTGCATCACGAGCGGCGCGTAGTGACGTGCATATTAAAACATCGATTATGAGAAGAAAGTAGACAAAGGAAGCGGGGGTAAAGAATCTTGAACGATTTGTTCGTGTCATGCACATGGCGCACGCTTTGATGTAGTTTTTAGTGATGCGCTTTGTTTTCTATCGATATTTTCATAACATCGATAACAATAGCCTTTTGTGCTTGTTTAACGACTACTTACAACTAGAGTGCGGTTCCTGATGTTAACAAACATAACAACTTCCAAAAGGAATCAGCGTATTTGTACCTACCAAAGAGTCAAGTATCGTACCGGAACATCAAATTACCTAGCAATGCCTTAGGGTTGAGACTCATCCTAAAGCTTTAGTTCAGTACTTACTGAAACCTCTATGACTTCACGGTTAAAACGGACAGACTCAGTCTAAAAGATGTTTATCGAAGAATTATAGTATATAGATAATATATATATAGATAATACTTTATAGTGTTGTAAAATAAAATAAATAAAAATAAAAATAAAAAAGCCATTTATTTCTTACAGAAGTACTAGTTTACAAGGTTTGGTTAAGTTGAGTTTAGTTTAATTGTGTTAGTATCAAAAAGTAGATGATTATTATTTAATAGTTAGTGCTTTTAAGTATTTTTTTTAAAGTAGTTTTAGTTAGGTATGTTAATATTATATTGCAACTATACTATAGTGTTGTACCGACTCCCAACTATGACAAAGAAAAAAAGGAAATATTGATCATATTAAATACTTGGTTGATAATATTATTAAATATTGTCTACTTTGTTACTTTGGCATATTAAAATAAATAACTTGAAGGAGTGGATTCCAATTTTTAATACTAAAATATTAAAACAAGCTACATTACCAGTGAATAACGTAGTCTATATTCTATTCCCGTATTCCCATGGGAATAAGAACTAAGCAAGTGAAACAGCGCGACGTCAGCTACTTCGTCATCAACCCATATTCGGCTCACTGCTGAGCTCGAGTCTCCTCTCAGAATTAGAGGGGTTAGGCCAATAGTCCACCACGCTGGCCCAATGCAGATTGGCAGACTTCACACACGCAGAGAATTAAGATAATTCTCTGGTATGCAGGTTTCCTCACGATGTTTTCCTTCACCGATTGAGACACGTGATATTTAATTTCTTAAAATGCACACAACTGAAAAGTTGGAGGTGCATGCCCCGGACCGGATTCGAACCCACACCCACCGCATTCGGAGGCAGAGGTCATATCCACTGGGCTATCACGGCTCTGTGTCAGCTACTTATTAATATACTAGTATGTATAATCAATTATACGCTCTTCGGTAGAATCATTTATTGGTATCGCAAGCGAGTAGTTTGGAAATAAGTGCAAAGAACAAACTTTTGTTCTCGAGAGATTTCTTCAACATTTGTTTTATTTCCAGGCGGGAATAAAACTATTCTTATTGTAAAGCTGATTACAGACTGCTTTTAGGGCTGGTTTCAACATCTCATACGACGAATAGCTTATTTATAAATTTTGTTTTTGTCATTTCACAAAGTAAGAGGGTGAAAAAAGACTATCCGAATGCTCTTATTTTTGTTATATTATAAATTGGTGATTAGAGAAGCCTTGCTATTTCTAAAAAGGAAGATGCAAAATGAAACGGAGGTACTATGTTCAAATTTAGAACTTTCATATCATTTAGTATTTATGTTTCATTTGTTTTTGTGGTGGGGATGACTTGAAATTTCATTTTTTCTATTAAATAACAAACATTAAACAGTAATCGGCAATCAAAACATTTAAAAAGTTGGCAGTGGCAGAGTGGTGTGTATCCACCTTAACGTTACAAAACAATAATTTAGATATTTAGAGTATCGACATCGGCACATCCCTAGGGATGGTAAGGTGAACACGAGCAAAATAAAACTACCGGAGTTGCAACAGGCGGCCAGGTTTGTTGGTTTATTTTCAACTTTGCCGGGTATAGCACGATCTTAAGCCTGGTAAGCCCTGATAATAAATATACAGATTGCAACATTTTCTCTTATAGATTTTTCTTGTAGACATTTTTGTTTGTCTCTTCTAAATTATCCCTAAAATATAGATTTCATTCTTTACAAATTAGCCCGTGACTATGAGGATGAAAATCCACACCCCTTTCGGTTTCTACACGACATCGTACCGGAAAGCTAAATCGCTTGGCGGTACGTCTTTGTCGGTAGGGTGGTAACTAGCCACGGCCGAAGCCTTTCACCAGCCAATTATTTTAATTTTACTTATACTTATACCATTTGTAACACCAAACGTTATCGTAGCATAACGGACGCCAGCGCCATCTAGAATCTATACTTATAATACGAATTCTGTACATTTTGTACGGGCGTCCATTGCAATAATGTTCGTTATTTTTTTTTTAATTTAATTCTAATTTTGCCGTAAACTCCTGGCCAATGATTATAATAAGGCGACGCGAAACCCGTTCGCCTAATTAAAACTTTTAATTCAGTAAACATCGCCAAAGGCGAGATACGCAGAGAAAAATACAAAAAAGGAGAAAGAGAAAGAGTTAATTCTCCAAAAGTTACAAAAGAGCAAGTTTCTTGTACATTTCGAGTGTATAAATCACCTTCGGGCACGAGTGCTTGTAATTAAAATTCATGAACCATTATGAATGTTTTAGACAGGACACAGAAAAAAACTCATTTATTTATTTGCAATTTTGCATACGTACATATAAATCTAAGTTTAATAAGTTAGGGTTTGTTATTTCCATATTCTTTTAGCGAAATTCTTGTATTCTCAAAAAGAGAGAATTTTTCTAAAAGAAAATAGAGATAACAAACCCAAACTCAAAAACTTCGATTTATATGTACCTACCTACTATGCAAAATCGCAAATAAATAAATAAGTTATATTTTGTGTGAATTGTGAAATTCGCTTTTATTTTTTACTAGCGTGCGCCGGTTTTTCACAAGTCCCGCGGCAACCATGGATTTTTCCGGGACAAAAAGTAGCCTATGTGTTAATGGCTAAATGTGTGTGTGTGTATGTGTTAATAAAGTGAGTAAAATCTATTTCGGTATGTAATTTCAGCCAAATCACCGCAAAATTGACAAAGTTTTATACAAACTTTCATCCCCTATTTTATCCCTTTAGGGGGAGAATTGATCAAAATCCTTTCTTCGCGGATGCTTACGTCTGTGTGTTACCTTTTCACGGCTAAACGGTTGAACCGATCAAGATGAATTTTGGTATTATTTAATGAGACATTTTTACCCTAAAATAAAAGTAAAAGGGATGAAATAAGGGTTGAAAGTTTGTATGGAAAATCCTTCATTCTTAGAGTTACAGTTTTAAAAATTTGTTCATAAATCATAAATAAAAATACAAAATATAATGTGATTCAAGAATTTTTAAAATGCAACCCCTAAAGCGTTGAAGATTTACATTAATTTTTACGCAGACAAAGTCGCGGGCGTCCGCTAGTCCCTAATGATCACGTTGCTTCAAAGAAATACTTGTTTCTTTTTATGCGTTTATGCATTAATATTTATATTAATTCCATCCAGCCCTGTCTAAAACATTGCAAGTCTTCTCGCTGTGCGTGAGTTCCGAACATTCGGAGATATCTCCTCAAGAGGGATGCTGTAATTATTTTAGGCAGTTAATTTCACGGCCCTGAATCAATTACGCTAACTTTAATTGGTCATTGTGGAAAATATATTAACGCTTCTAAACTTATCGCTGTGTACCGCTGGTGAGTTATCGCTTTTAGTGGAACAAATCTAAATACAAACATTCAAGGGTGATTAACTAATGAGGTGTTAACTACATTGGATTTGGTCGACAAATGGCACTCGTACAACGGGACGGGTAGTAGCGACAATGATTCTACCATCATTTTGCGTTAGAGGAAACACCTCGAGCAGGTTCCAGGACTTGTGACTGTTGGTGTAGGTTTAAATGATCCTTTCACAATGCATTAATACTCACCTTTCCAGCCCCCCATGTTATACTTTTAATTAATTAATGAGTTAATTATTTCATATTTTCCTTCCAGTTTTAAGAAAATATATAACTAGAAGGTGGATTCGACTATGACCAGGAAATCATACATTCTACCGCATTTCTTATTGTGTAATTCTTTATGGGTTACTTGGGATAGTTATATATAGCGTATAATAAGACCTACATTTTATCTCAGTATTACTGCGAGAACGGAAGCTATACAGGTGAAACTGCGGGGTAGCCGCTAGAATATAACAAATATAAATGTGAATTTGTTTGTTTGTTACGCCTTTATACCTAAACCATCGACTTTATTAGAAATGGAAAGCTACGTTATCAGCGAGTAACACAGACTAATTTTTTTTTTTCGCTCGTATACTTACGAAAACGAGAGTTACGAGGGTGGAACCGCAGTAGGTAGGTATTTTATAAATACGTTTCTACCCATTCCATTAGAAATAAATGTATTTTTTCAAAAGCAATGGTTTTAACAAAAAAAAAATAGTCTTGCCGTTTTAAGGTTTAACAAAAAAATTACTCGACCGATTTTAAAATTCTATTAGCGTTATAAACCTACTTCTTCACCAAGTAACATAGACTATATTATAATCATAGGTTGAGAAGACCTCAGCAGCAGCAAGATGGCGGATATTCTTTTTTTTTTTTATTCTTTACATGTTAGCCCTTGACTACAATCTCACCTGATGGTAAGTGATGATGCAGTCTAAGATGGAAGCGGGCTAACTTGTTAGGAGGAGGATGAAAATCCACACCCCATTCGGTTTCTACACGGCATCGTACCGGAACGCTAAATCGCTTGGCGGTACGTCTTTGCCGGTAGGGTGGTAACTAGCCACGGCCGAAGCCTCCCACCAGCCAGACCTGAACAAATTAAGAGAATCTCAATCTGCCCAGCCGGGGACCGAACCCAGGACCTCCGTTTTGTAAATCCACCGCGCATACCACTGCGCCACGGAGGCCGTCAATTCAAACTTACTGTTTAAACCTCAGTAGTCTGTGAAGTTCGGTAACCATTTTTACCTGCAATAAAAGATAAAAACAATTAAAAAAAACAAAATTTCCAAACAGTACGGCAATATTTAAAAGTAGGATTTGGTGTAATTCTAATGAAACCTATAGCGTATAATCCATATGCATAAAATACCACCTACACCAAAGGTTTACTTATTTACCCCCACCCGAAAACCCCTTACAAGCCATTGATATTATAAAAATAAAGTTTTTTAGAATACCATTTTTTTTTTTAGAAATTATAGTTAGGAACATTTCTTATACCTAATAAGTTATCACATTAAAATCGGGTAACTTACAATCAATAAATCATCGAACCTTTTTAAGACAAATGACTTCCGATAAAAATTAATTAATCGTACACGATTTAACTTTATAACAAATGAAATCATCCTGACATTTTGTTAAATTGAAATTAATTTGTGCTCCGGAAAATTTATTGGAAAACCCTATTGTAGGGTAATAGATATAAATCATTAATTGGAAATTGCTGATTTGATTGCGGTAGGAAAACGATTAGACATCATATATATTAATTGACTGCTGACCACAGGATTGGTTGTTAAATAAAAAAAACACTGCAGTTTTGGCTGCACTATAGCAATTAACGTTCAATTAATTTAATTAATTAACCCAAATAAGAAAATTGATCACTGCTTTTGTTCTAAACTAGCGGCGCAGTTATAGCCCAGTGGATAAGACCTCTGCCTCCGATTCTGAAGGGTGTGGGTTCAAATCCGGTCTAGAGCATGCACCTCCAACTTTTCAGTTGTATGCATTTTAAGAAATCAAATATCACGTGTCTCAAACGGTGAAGAAAAAACCATCGTGAGGAAACCTGCATTCTAGAGAATTTTCTTAATCTGCGTGGGCCAGCGTGGTGGACTATTGGCCTAACCCCTCTCATTCTGAGAGGAGACTCTTGCTCAGCAGTGAGCCGAATATAGGTTGATAATGATGATGATGAATATTATACAGGGGTAAAGTTTGTGAGCTTGTGAAATTGTCGATCTCGGGATCTACTAAATTTTCAATTAAATTCTTTTATTGATAGAAAGTCACGTTATTGGTGAGTGTCATAGACTTTGTTAACCCTGTATTCCAACGCTAACGGGAATAACGCGGATGAAACTGCGTGTCATTTGGTAATGGCGATCTTTAATGATACATTCGGGTAAAGAAGGTCAATGTTAACTAATTTATACATAAAAAGGAAACCATGAATGAATGTTTGTAAAATAAATAAGATTATAAAATTTCAAATCTATAAAATATCTTTCATCGTATTTACATGAAAATTCATACAGTTTTAAATATTGGATAAAAGCAGGCGTTACTTTGCGGAAGTTCATCATGATTATATAATGATTTATTTATTTTACTAACATCCGCGAAAAGCCGACGAACCCATGCGACAACGTCACCCAGGTCCGACAAAACACTCTCTACGTACGTTTCACCCCGAAACCGGAGCATCCTCAGGAGATGTTGACTCTACAACGTGCAATTGCAATTGCACGTTGTAGAGTCAACATCTCCTTCCTTACACTAAAACCTACGACGTTATTAGTTCGTACAATTTTGTAGGGCGTTTTCCAGGGATCCGTGGCAGTGCCGCAAATCTGACCCTTTAAATCCCTGTAGCTCCGAAAGTAATGATCGCAGATAAACTGTTACTTTTACAAAATTGCTTTACTATTCTCTCATACTCTTAATTCAAATACAATTTAAAAAACTGTCAACATCCCTGGCGCTGTCAATTTTAGTTCAGGTTTTAGTCGCGGGACTCCTTTCGTGGCGCAGAGTCTACGTATGTTTTGCCACTTTCTAGAATAGAAACTGATATTAATTTGTGCATTGAGAAATATATATATCGAATTTCCCGGGCGATGTGGACAATTAGCAATAATTAATACCAGATATTAATCATTTGGAAATCGCCGATTTGATTGTGGTGCGGGAAAGCGCTGTTTAGACCTCATTTGATAAGTTCTAATTGACCACTGGTCTGAAATTCACCGATGCAGTTTGTTATGTTAAACTAAGTAAATTACTATAACTATTTCAAACTATATTTTAGCAGACTCAGAAACGATTACAAAAATAAGAAAGCTAATGTCGAACAAAGGTTATGATTCACAACACTTGTCAGGACAACTTAATTAACAAATCAAACTGTAACCAAAATAAGACCCTAGAATGGCAGAGAATGACCTTGAGTGAAATCACGCACTTGTGAACGTTGTGTGTAGGGTTAAAGGATCCTTGACTGTTAAACACTCCCCTTTTCCACTCAAGTCACTCTCGCCGCCTATCCAAAGTAACCCATAAAGAATTAGACAACAAGAGATGTGAACGGCTCGAACGCCACCAGCACACTGAAGCTGTCCGTACCGCAAGTCGTTGCAACGCAGCGATAACATATTATATAATTATTCAATTTGTTTTATAGTTGTGTTAAATAAAAATAATTATCTATTTATATCTTTAACTAGCTGACGCCGCGCGGTCCTACCCGCGTGGTTCCCGTTCCCGTAAGAAAACGGCTATAATATATAGCCTGTAGCCTTCCTCGATAAATAGGCTATCTAACACTGAAAGAATTTTTCAAATCGGACCAGTAGTTCCTGAGATAAGCGCGTTCAAACAAACAAACTCTTCAGCTTTATATAATCGATGTTTATTAGAAGTAAAAGTTGTGTATAAACGGTTTGGTTGGTGGGAGGCTTCGGTCGTGGCTAGTTACCACTCTACCAGCAAAGACGTACCGCCAACAGATTTAGCGTTTCAGTACGATGTCGTGTAGAAACTGAAAGGAGTTTGGATTTTTATCAAGTTAGCCCGCTTCTATCTTAGATTGCATCATCACTTAACATCAGTTGAGATTGTAGTAGCAAGGGCTAACTTGAGAATTTAAAAAAAAAATCGTATTTATATGAATTTTGGTGAGAATTAGTAAACTTTAACAGAATTTTACTATAACTTTTAGGAAAAACCAAAACCATTAAATTTCTCAAGTCGTCCGACACATTGCGAAACTACACACGAGTTTTCCTCAAGAGTTTTTTGACTACAGACCTTTTCACAAAAAGACAATAGACAATAGTTCAAACACAACCGTCATTACAATATCAACCTTAATGCATTAATGTTAAGAGTTAAATTCAACTGTGTTATAAGTAACGCATGAAAGGAAAAGCACTTTCTTTTGTGAGGAAAATGGACAAAAAGAAAACGCTGAGCGTTTGTGTTTATGAGTTATTACTAGATACAAAACCGGACACATTGACATGTGCCATTAGGGATCTTGTTAAGGCGTAGCTCACTTACCTGCATACAAAATAATTAATACTATGAAGTTTCTTAGCTATGGCCCGTGACTTTGTCCGCGTGGAATTCAGTTTTCTACAAATCCAGCTGGAACCTTAGATTTTTTCGGGACGAACATGTGTTAATACAGAGTATAATCTATTTCCATGCCAAATTTCAGTCAAATAGCTTCAGTAGCTAACGCGTAAAGAAGGAACAAACATACACACTTACACACACACAAACTTTTGCCTTTATAATATTAGTGTGATTATAACAATTAGCAAAATTAAAGAACTAAGAAGTGGTAAAATGGGCAGATTAAAAATTTATAGTCTTAATCTCAATGATTTTATATGAGACTAGCTGACGCCCTGCGATTTCACCCGGGTGGTTCCCGTTTCCGTAGGAATACGGGGATAATATAGTATATAGTCTCCCTCGATAAATGGGATATCTGACACTGAAAGAATTTTTGAAATCGGACTAGTACTTCCTGAGATTTGCGCGTTCAACCAAACAAACTCTACAGCTTTATCTATAATATAAAAATGAATCGCAAAATGCGTTGGTAAGCGCATAACTCGACAACGCTGGACCATTTTGGCCAATTCTTTTTTTTTTAAATGTTCGTTGAAGTTCTAGGATGGTTTTTACGACGAGAAAAAATCGAATAATTAACCGGAAAATCCATAAAATAGCCCTTTTCTTTTTCGCATACAAATGTTTTTTTAACTAAAACGTAGTCAATTTGAGTTTTATTGTTATTGTATAAAGTTCATATTAATAATGATTAGAAAAATATTAATAAAGATATTAACACAACTACAAAGTCAAGTTGTGTGTTCAGGAAGTGTAAAAATTGTTATATACAAAAATATATAATGTACATTAACACTAAATTGTGCATGTGCGCATTCAGTAAAGTAGCTAAATTCGGAAAAATTTTATATTTTGTACAATATGAACATACAAAGCCTACCCTAGTCAAAAACTCTTTGCACGACACTGCACGTATATCTATCGCATAAAATATCATTGCTTAACATGAATTTTATACAGCAACGTATTACCTCTAACAGCCAATTTCTTCATGCAAAGCTAAAGTAACAGTAAAAGTAGTAAGTAGTAAAGAAGACTTTATTTTTCAGTGAATAAGACCTTGATTTATGACGTTACTTTGACTGTTACTTGCGATGAAGAAACTGGCCGTAGGCCGTAAGTATTTTTTAACGTTTATTACCCACTAAATTGTAGAGGTTTTTTCAATCCCATCATAGATACAAAGCTTCCCCTTAAGAAGCCATATTAGTTCAATGTAATCCTACACCATCACTGTCCTGTCACACCATGATATTGTGTTTAAGTATAAAGAACAGTCCTTCTATACGTAGTTCAATTAACTAGGATTACATAAAAGGATAAAAGTCATACTTGATACCATATAGTTTACACACAGAAAAAAAATATAGAGGGATATTATTTTATTTTGAGTTATTTAAGTATATTCTATGGCTCGCTATTCTATCTCATTCTTTGGCACGCTGTATAGTCGGGAGGCCATGATGCTAAATATGCATTCGTTATCAACCCCTATTCGGCTCACTGCTGAGTTCGAGTCTCCTCTTCCTCGATGCGGATTGGCAGACTTCACACACGCAGAGAATTAAGAAAATTCTCTGGTATGCAGGTTTCCTCACGACGTTTTCCTTCACCATTTGAGGCACGTGATATTTAAATTCTTAAATGCACACAACTGAAAAGTTGGAGGTGCATGTCCCGGACCGGATTCGAACCCACACCCTCCGGAATCGGAGACAGGGGTCATATCCACTAGGCTATCACCGCTCATATCAATCGAGCAGTGCTGGTTTCTGTTTGGTAGATTAGATGATAGAGAAAATAAAGCGTTATAGGTAGGTATAACCGCTTGACCATTTTTAGGGTTCCGACATACAAAAACGTAACCCTCGCGTGGACGAATGACCGTCTGTTACGGTAAATTGTCTCCGAATGTACTGGACCACTTAAGTTGAAATTTTGTCAATTCCTGTGACCCAAACGCAGAGGTGAATACATGAAATCTGATTATCTAGGGCACTTAAAGACAAGACGGAAAGTTAAAAAAAAAATTGCAAACTGCACCGTGTAATACCACAAATGAAAGAACTTGTTAGGAGGATCTTAAATATATATTTTAATGTAATTTTAAATTAATTTTTTAACTTATTCAAGAAAATCAGTATACTAAAATCGACCCCATTTTTTTATTCCAAAACTAATTAAACTAAAATTTAAAAAAAAAATACAGTAATTAGCTTTCTACTTGAACATAAAATGAAGTATACTTTTTGGGGGTCACAAAAACGAAAATACTATGAAAAATGTAGTGACCCATTATACAAATCTATACTAATATTATAAAGCTGAAGAGTTGGTATGTCTGGTTGGTTGGTTAAACGCGCTAATCTCAGGAACTACTGGTTCGATTTGAAAGATTCTTTCAATGTTAGATAGCCCATTTATCGACGAAGGCTATAGTCTATATATTATTCCCATATTCCTACGGGAACAGGAACCACGTGGGTTAAACCGCGCGGCGTCAGCTAGTATATTATAGGCCAGCAGATGTGGAGATTATTAACGACATGTCCCTTTGTAATTTGTATTGATTTGTAGGTTTAGTACACTCGCACATTACAATTAATGGACTAGCACATTACTGCGGCTTAACTTGACTGTGTAATTTAGTGACGCGTAATCATGTTAGCGGTAGATTAATGAATTATTAAAGACTAACATCCGCTTCGCGGTTTGATCCGTGTAGTTCCCGTTGTTTTTCGAATACGGGGATATAATACAGCCTATATTTTGGTACCACACACATCATTTTTTTTGGATTTAATTTAATCATTACTTTAATATCTTTAAATTATTAGTTTACTATATTTTTAAAATTTCTTTCTTTTGTTTTAGGTATGTGTTGTCTTTTGTGTATTATGTGTGTGTGTGTCCAAATAAAATAATTTTCTTTCTTTCTTTCTTTCCTATATTATTTGGTGAATATGTAGCTTTCTAACGGTGGAACATTTTTTTTAATCGGTAGAGTAGTTTTTGAGTGGACAATACCCCACTCTATGGCGTGGGATCAGTAAAAAGAAAATCATTCTCATTAGCGGTCAAATCATCACAAAAAACTTATTGCAAAATATTTTGGTTTTTCTTTGATTTACATTCTAAATTACTTGTTTAAATTGGATGAAATTTGAAAAATACTGTATTTATACAATGCCTGCTTGGTAACTGAAAATTCAAGCTTCTAGTTTTATCCACTACGAAGTTATACGGGGTCGAAAATGACGTGAACTGTTTTAAGAAAAATATGGTAAGGCCCTGCCGCTTTGAAGCTCGACTTGCACTGCCGTGCTTCCAGACTCCACACAACTTAGTCTGCGTATTAGTATATACTTGTGTACTACTTTATTGAACTAATAGTCTCGGAGCCAAACAGTGGACGAACACGGCGAAACTATAAGGGTCCCTTGTCGATTACGGAACTCGAAAAACAAAGCAATATAGCACAGAGTCGCAAGATCGCAGTGGTATGCGCAGTGGATTTACAAGACGGAGGTCCTGGATTCGGTCCCCGGCTGGGCCGATTGAGGTTTTCTTAATTGGTCCAGTTCTGGCAGGTTGGAGGCTTCGTCCGTGGCTAGTTACCACCCTACCGACAAAGACGTACCGCCAAGCGATTTAGCGATCCTGTACGATGTCGTGTAGAAACCGAAAGGGGTGTGGATTTTCATCCTTCTCCTAACAAGTTAGTCCGCTTTCATGTTAGACTGCATCGTCACTTTCCATCAGGTGAGATTGTAGTCAAGGGCTAACTTGCAAAGAATAAAAAAAAAACATTATGAACGTGGTATGCGGCCGCACCACGGGTTAAGCACCCCCTAAAAACACTAAGTAGAAGCCCAAAACGACCCCTTACTTACGGGGGGCCGTAAATGTAAATGTCCGCATTATCGCCGCATTCAGAAGTAAGCCGCGGCTTCGTCCGCATAAAGTGCGATCGAGTTATGCGGCCGCGGATTACCATCTGTTCCATGTCGAATTATTGTTTTGGGTGTACGGAAAGTGTGGTGGAAATACGGGAAAGCTTGTCGCTTATTTCGCTTTTTATGCTGAACAAACCAATACTTTTGCCTAGGCAGGGAGAACAACACGAGCAGAGAACGGGGAGTGTTGATCGATCGTCAAGGAAATCCTTAACCCTACATCCTGTAGTCACAAGTTCAGGACTCTGCACGGAGTTTTTCTCTCTAGCACGCGATGGACCCGGCACCCGCACGGTGAATCCATGGAATGCTAAGATATTCGTCTCCCAAACCTATGTATTTATTTAATGAGCCTGCGATCAAGTTACTTACGAATAATCGTATAATCGAGACTTGGTCGCTAACTATGGGCCTCATAAGAAGGCTCAGTCACACAGCGGCCGATGGAATGAGCTATGTTAGGAGTATCTCTGCGTAATCGAATCGGAAATGAGGAGATCCCCAGAAGAACCAAAGTCACTGACATAGCTCAACGAGTTGCGAAGCTGAAGTGGCAATGGGCGGGGCATATAGTTCGAAGAGCCGATGGACGTTGGGGTCCCAAAGTGCTGGAATGGCCCTGAACCTCGCACTAGAAAGCGCAGTGTTGGTCGACCCCCCACCAGATGGACTGACGACATCAAGCGAGTCGCTGGGATTCGCTGGATGCAGGTGGCTTAGGATCGTGATATTTGGAAGTCCCTACAAAAGGCTTACGTCCTGCAGTGGATGTCTATCGGCTGATTTGATGATGATGAATCGTATAATTGACATCGAATTCCGTTATTCAATAACTAGCCCTTCTTTGACGGCCTCCGTGGCGCAGTGGTATGCACGGTGGATTTACAAAATGGAGGTCATGGATTCGATCGGCGACTGAGCAGATTAACATTCTCTTAATTGACCCAGGACTGGCTGGATGATTAGGATGGTTCTAGTCAGTCAGGTCAAGAAACTATCCTTTTCTCTCCGTCACCCTC
The DNA here is from genome assembly GCF_947172395.1 of Bicyclus anynana. Taxonomy (NCBI): domain Eukaryota; kingdom Metazoa; phylum Arthropoda; class Insecta; order Lepidoptera; family Nymphalidae; genus Bicyclus; species Bicyclus anynana. The sequence goes on from NC_069107.1 coordinate 7,688,791, forward strand.
GCAAACTCTGTGACATTTTGGCATGTTCGCTAAAAACACCTTCGACTAATTTCATTAATTAAGTATTCGGCATGATGTCATGCACATCGCGATCAACACACGATCAGTTATATCGGCTGTCAAGCAAGCGTGTGAGCTTACTTGATCGTCGGTGGCTGACATAACACTGAGATCCATTTACCCATTGTATTTCAGGCCAGAAATCTTCGCAGACACTGTGTTTGTTACTTGTGTTTGCTCATTTGAAGCGATACAGGTGACGCGATCCAAGCTGTTGTACGAACACAGCTCGAATTCCAAACGAACTACCTTATGTGTACAACTTAAGGCTCTATCCACACTATGAACATTGACGTGCAACTCATAAACGTAAACATACATTGCCTATACTCTGAAGGATAACAAAGGTATAGAGATATATTATAGCATGGGTTAACACATGGGCTACTTTTTATCCCGAAAAAATCCATGATTCCCGATTTGTGAAAAACTAAATTCCACGCGGACGAAGTCGCGGGCGTCTGCTACTTTTATTATAATAGCAAAACGAATGACATTAATTTCCGCCATGCGTGTGAATCATCTCTGTATTACTTCAAAGCACTTACCCGGAGTACTCGCGAAGGCATCGCATGAATGTATGAATACAAAACAACAGTCGTCAGTACAACAAGAATATCTACAAATCCCGTAATCCTGTCTCAGGTCTGCTATGACATACGCTCGATGCGTGGTGCAAATCCGCTAGGAACAGCGTTTGATCACATTGCATAAGCGACGCGATTATAAATAGACATATTGTAGATGACGCCGCGTGGTTTCACCCGCGTGGTTCCTGTTCCCGTTGGAATACGGGGATAATATAGCCTATCGCCTTCCTCGATAAATGGGATATCCAACACTGAAAGATTTTTTCAAATCGGACCAGTAATTCCTGAGATAAGCGCGTTGGACAGCTAGGCTGATCTTTTATATTTTTATAATGTATTTTTTTTTCGATGTATAGATACTACTAGAGTTTGCTTCACATTTTAGCAAAGAAGAGTAATAAAACAAAATAGAAAACAAAGTTAAATGCGCAATGATGACAAATGTATAGTTTTAAATTGTTAGCTTGGAGATGTTTTAAAAACACTTTGAATTATAACATACGGGTATAATACAAATTTTATTTCAATATTGTTTTACATTTTTTTTTTAAACCCAATTAGGTATCTTGAGTTATCATTTTACAATAATAGGCTAATAGGCGGTTGGACTGTTTCTAAATTAACGTCACCACATTTAATTTTACAAGAGCCTTTTCAAAAGTGGTAAAAAAAATGTCTTAAATACACATTTTTAAAAATATAAAAATATACCTTTTCGTTTTTTGCAATAGTATTCAAGTGCGTGACATCTTATTACAGCGATTTGACAAGTAAAATTATTTCCGCTTTCGCCTATACACTATAGCCGCGCTGTAAACCTAGGACCTTTTGAATACCAAACGCAGACACGCGCGATACAGAGTGTACCTTATTACCCTACCGACGCCATATCTGCAAGGGTCGCATAAAATAAATGCCATCTTCAATACCTATACTATGTCTATGCCTAACGCCAAAACCATACGTTTGGCGTTTGCTGCAAACTCCAAACCTTTGCTTGTCTGAATCAAACTTCGTTATAGACTAAGCCCTTGAACAAAAATTACATGTGTAATGAACCAACATGAATAACATGCAAGTAAATTAAACAACATAACGAAAAACAAAATGGCCATGTTCAAGATATATACCTAATTTTCTATCCAAAAAAAGTTTTACAAATTGTGTATTTTGTATAGTCATAACAAAGCTAACACTTTGAAATATCATTTACCCAAATATCAGGCTCCTAACTTTTCCAGAATCTGAGATCCAGAACCATTTGTAACCACCAAATTACATATTGCACACTCTTAAGGGCTTGTAGTCTTATAACATACGCTCAACACATAACATATGCTTGCCAATGCGTTAGGTAGTGTATTCTGAAAATATCGACTCGCGAAGCTAAAGTAGCAACGAGCGAGCATAGTTTCAAGAGCTGTAATTTGGATCCGAAAGTTTTTGAACGCCTTTTTTTTGATTCTCTATAAGTTAGCCCTTGACTACAATATCACCTGGTGGTAAGTGATGATATAATCTAAGATGGAAACAAGGTAACTTTGCTTAAGCTTAAGTTTTAGCTTTGGCTGGTGAAAGGCTTCAGCCGTGGCTAGGTACCACCCTACTGGCAAAGACGTACCGCCAAGCGATTGAGCGTTCCGGTACGATGCCGTGTAAAAACCGAAAGGGATGTGGATTTTCCTAAAAAGTTAGCCTGCTTCCATCTTAGACTGCATCATCACTAACCATCAGGTGAGATTTTAGTCAAGGGCTAACTTGTAACAAATAAAAAAAAAACTTGTTAGGAGTAGGATGAAAATCCCCACCGCTTTAGCTTACACGACATCGTACCGGAACGCCTAATCGCTTGGCATTACACACAGCGACATACCAATTCAGAAAACCGGCCTTCGTTTGAAAAAAATTGTGCCCCATCGGGGATCGAACCCAGAACCACTGCGTCACGGAGGCCGTCTGTGAGGTGCACACCAATGGGCCCATGACGTCATCATATTCAAAAACTACAAAGGCTAACTGTTACAACTGGCTATACGTATAACCACCATAAACAATTCAAAAACTTTGTTCACAACGACCAACAAAATATTTCCCTGTGACAAATAATTTCACAATTTAAAAAATTACTATTTCCGCCTAGAGGAGAATAACATTTTTTCGCTAGCTACCGTCATTTTGTATTCCGCATTTAATTGAATGCAATGCGCCGTCCTAGGAACAATTTCGCACATATGAAATATTTTTCGCTTGCGAATTAAATTTTTTTTTTTTGGTTTGTTTTTTTTTCACCGCTCCACGTCGACAAAACGGTCCATATTAAATTTTAGGAGCGTACGCGACTTGCAGTGAATTCGGCCTTTGAAATTAATTACTGAAACTACTTGACTCAGTTAAAATAGTGGGAAATAAATGTTTGCGCCCACTAGAGCGCTCTTTACGACTTGTGAGGTAGAGGTAAAGTGTTTTATTTTAAGTGCTTTAGTTGAAATAAAATATGGGTTGTATATGTCGATTCTTGAGTGACGTAAGAGCTCTGCCTCATTAAGACGCCATGGCGACGTCGCCAGCGGCGCAGGCATGGCTACTTCTGGCACCCGAAGGTCGCCAAATCGAGTTTTGTTTTCCAAAATTCTTTATTAAGCAGAATTATTATACACACACACATACAAAAAAAACACTAACGCCAAAGAAGAGATGGTTGGATTATATGAAAGAGGACATGTGTGTAAAAGGAGTGGATGATGAGTTGACGAGTAATAGAGACGAATGGAAAAGATTGACATATTTTCCCAACCCCACTTAAGTGGGATAAGGGTAAGGAGATGATGATACAAAAAAAACACTAAAATTACTAACTATGGCTAACTTACACCTATTTCAGTTAACGGCTATGTACTTAAAACTATTTAAATTTTAACATAAAACAAACGTAATAAAAATTAAGACGTAATATCAAACATTATTGCGGTATATTTGGTAATAAATCGAGTGGCCATAGCGTCTCGACAGTCAGTTCGTTTATATGTTTACTATTTCGTCCCAGCCTTTAATTTTTAAGCTACGATCAGAATACTCAATATCCCATATACAAGGACGGTTTTGAATTTCTATTATATTTTTTTCAGTATCAAAACTCATTATTTACAACATCAACTAGGTACTATATTTAGAGCGAGCAACCAAAATGGCGGCTGACTGGCGACTGAGTGAGCGAGGTGCGGTTTACCGTGTACATTATAGTGGCAACGTCGCCAAGCCGCCAGAGTATTCAGAAGCCACGTAGAGACCTGTAGCTCGTGACCACGCTTCCATTTTGGCGACGTTACCAAACCGCCATGTGAGTTAGGTACCATACAGTTCAATATTAACTGCTTGGATACGTAACCGGCGACGTCGCCATGGCGTTTTAATGAGGCAGAGCTCTATATGTTAAAATTGCGAACAATCTAAATATATATGTCACCGTTAGCGTTATGCGTGTTATTATAATCTACCGTCATATTGTGAACTGAATACTGATTACAATATAACGTGCTATTTTTCGGTATATTATAATCTATCGGAAGTGAAACATTTACGGGAAATATTGTATATTATTTCACACAAATCAATTTAAATCATCAGTTTAAGTTGAGCAAACATAATCCCACATTTTAAAAACTAAATACACAATTAGCTATCGACATCTGTACCTACCCTCCTTTTCACAGAAAACCACAATAAAAATAATTCGAAGTTTAAAAATAAGCTGCAGAACAAACGATCCTATCAAATTTCTATAAAATACCACACTATGGTTTACTATTAAATACGTATCTATTTATATAGCGTTAAAGTCGAAAATCGTCTAAGTTATTGGAATTATTAAATTTGCAAGCGTCCCTAATATAGTACAATGATTAATCAGAGCCCCCAAATTCGTCATAAAAATATGATATTCAATAGATTAGGGTCCGCCCCCATGTATTGTAGCTTTGTGTGATGAAAGCTCTATTGTAATTACTCTGTAAGTCCGTGGGGTAAGTTCTTTTTTGTTTGTATTAAATTACTCTGTGTAGCTACTATTGATTTATATATCTATACCTATAATAAAACTGGTCGAATTCTAGATTTTACTCATACCATTTGTAACACCAAACGTTTCCGTGGCATCGAGTAAGCGCCATCTAGAATCTATACTTAAAATACGAATTCTGTTCATTTTGTACATTCTGTACATTGAAGATATTTTAAAAATTTTTGTCGCGGTGCATTATATAATCGACACTGAAACTAAAAATATTTTTTTTTCGATTTTTTGTCTGTCTGTCAAATGTAACTTGGCGCGGTTTAAGACCATAATACGGAGAAGGTTATAGGATACTTTCTATTGCGAAACTAAAATAAGAAGGGGGTGAAATAGGGGTTCAAACTTTGTATGGAAAGTCCTTCATTTTTAGAGTTACAGTTTTAAAATTTTGTTCATAAATCATAAAAAAAATATGAAATATAATGGGATTAAAACATTTTTAAAATTCAAACTCTAAAGTGCTAAAATAGGGCTTGAAAGTTGGCTGTCGCTAAATGTGGGCCTCATAAGAAGGCTCAAAGTCACACAGCGGGCGATAGAACGAGCTATATACTATAATACTTTCATCCTTAACTGCGTCATTGGTCCCGTAAGCTGGTTCAGCTACGGAAAATTAGTTCCAGGGTCCGAGTCAGGCCAACAAAAAAGTACTTTAATGGGATTTTTGTTACAAACAATTAATAATCTAAACTTAGCATGCAAAGGCGGTCCTATTACAATTATAGAATAAAAGTAATCTCTACCCGCTGTCGAGAGGTTTTGCGTAGAGAAAGCGGGAAGGTACAATACATTATATACATCTATAAAAATACATATATATAACGGAGCATGAGTTTTCGAGGTGTTTTTAAAAAGATTGTCGGCATCTTGACCATTGCTCATACTAGTATTAGATTCAAGCAATTGCATTCATGCAATTGCAAAGAAAACTTCTCTATTGCTTGGTAAACTTCGTTTAATTATCTAGCAGCGTAATGACGTCACAGAGAGAGAGGTCCGTGCTGTACGACAGCAAGACTGCGAATGCGCCTGCCGCTGCAGCGCGTGCCTTTATATTGAGATTGTAGTGGGGAGCTTGTAGTGAATCACGTGATTTCGCCGTCCGGAATCGTTCGGCGATGACGTAGTTCGTTGCATGTTGTTTTGCGCCGACATATATTACACATACTTTCTAAATATATAAAACCAGCGGACGTCCGCGACTTTGTCTGCTTGAAATTCAGTTTTTCACAAATCCCGCGGGAACCATGGATTTTTCCGGGAAGAGAAGTATCCTGTATGTTAATCCAGAGTAAAATCTATTTCTATTCCAAATTTTAGCCTTATCGCTTCAGTAGCCGCAGCGTAAAAGAGGAACAAACATACTTAGTGTGATAGTGTGATAGTGTGATGTGATGTGATAGACTACTTGTATATAATAAGGTAAGTGATACAAAATCCATATCATACATTAAATCCGGTAAAATGAAACGGCAACATTTGGCTTGTGAAACAGCAATTCGTTCGTCAGGTTTTCAACACAACTCGCGCGTATGTAAATCACCATTAACTGCCCAATCAGTTATCGGCTATCTAGCCGAAATGCGCTGGAACTTTTAAATATTATATTACGTGAAATGGACCGAATATTTGATGGGTATTTTGCATGTTTTTCGCGTGTATGTATTCGTATGTATGTGTGTTTGCATATACAGGATGTCCCGACATACTTTACAAAGTGATAGCTGAGATCAAGGCCTACTAAAATAACTAAATAAATATATGGTTAAAAGAAAAATTTAAATTTCATTACTTGGAACAATTATTCAAAAATATAAAACCAAGTATAAAATCAACGCATAAGTAATTTTTCAGTTAATGTTATGACGAAACTGCACTGAATTTTAATGTTTTTTGTACAAAATACAAAAATCCCTACCGATTTATGTATTTTGTACAAAAATCATTTAAATTTAAAAACCGTAAAATTAGGACGAGAATTGTTGAATGCACCCGGCATTCAACATGACGCGTTTGGAACCCTCGTAAATTTAAAAATAAACTAAAAAGCGTAAAATAACATCAAAATAATATGTTCTACCTACTGATCAGTATATATGTGGAAAGTTCTCATTAATACAAATTGATCAAGCCCAAACACAAGGTAACTGCTGTAAATCGGTGAGGAGTTCCCTCGTCTGTATAATGGCTCCATCATCTGATCGATTCCAAACCTTCATGAAACTGTAGTGCTTTAAAATACTAAATGGAAAAATTTACGAACACACTAGGCACCAATTTTTGAAAGTTCCCCTCAATTTCTTTACAATTCCATCATCAGATGAACAATGACATGAAGGCAAATGGGTGCAAATGGAGAGTATACCGTTTAAAATAAAATAAATGATTTTTTAAATCGGTCTAGGTGACTTCGAGTAATCGGTGAACATACATAAAAAAATAAAAATACCGATCAAATTGAGAACCTATTATTGTTTGAAGTCAGTTAACAGTTTAAAAAAAGAACTAAGTTCTTTAGCAAACGTACCCTACATTTGACTCATCGTTATCAACCCATATTCAGCTCACTGCTGAGCTCGAGTCTCCTCTCAGAATGGGGGGGTTAGGCCAATAGTCCACCACCCTGACCCAATGCGGATTGGCAGACTTCGCACACGCAGAGAATTTAGAAAATTCTCTGGTATGCAGGTTTCCTCAAGATGTTTTCCTTCGCCGTGTGAGACACGCGACAATTAATGTCTTAAAATGCACACAACTGAAAAGTTGAAGGTCCATGTCCTGGACCGGATTCGAACCCACACCCTCCGGAATCGGAGGATAGAGGTCATATCCACTGTGCTATATGGGTATCACTATACATTTGACTCACTACTCATCAACTCAAAAAAACAAAAAAAAGTTTAACAAGCTCTCCGAATTGGTGAAAAAAGTTGTGATTCATAATTGGAATTTAATTTGCAATGAATTGGTGACATTCCCCGCCAATTACCCTCCAATACGTCTCGTGGAATTATTTAAAGTATTTTAAAATTTAAAACGTTCATCATAAGTTATTTTATTAATAATATTATTCGTTCGCTCAAATTGCCCTCGTGTAATTCTGTGTGAGTAATGAAATTATTATTATGACGCATCCAAATTGGGCGTTTTTTTTTTATTCTTTACAAGTTAGCCCTTGACTACATTCTCACCTGATGGTAAGTGATGATGCAGTCTAAGATGGAAGCGGGCTAACTTGTTAGGAGGAGGATGTAAATCCACACTCCTTTCGGTTTCTACACGACATCGTAAAACACTAAATCGCTTGGCGTTACGTCTTTGTCGGTAGGGTGGTAACTAGCCACGGCCGAAGCCTCCCACCAGCCAGACCTGGACCAATTAAGAAAACCTCTCGGCCCAGCCGGGGATCGAATCCAGGACCTCCGTCTTGTAAATCCACTGCGCATACTACTGCGCCGTCAAAAAGCTTTTTATTTCTTACTTACTTATTTATTTTATTTATTTATTTATACTTTATTGCACAAAACAAAAACAATAACAAAGAAAACAAAAGAAAACACAGAAAACAAGTATGTGCAAAGGCGGTCTTATTGCTTATAGCAATATCTACCAGACAACCTCTGGATAAAGGAATTAATGTAATTAAATGCGGGATCGTGCAACAAAAAAAAAACTAGTTATTATAATTACTTAGCATGTTAGCAATGTGAATCACAGTAGGTAAAATATAGAGTAGGTGGTTAAGGGTTAAAACATTATAGAGAGCCCAGTGGATATGACCTCTGCCTTCGATTCCGGAGGACGTAGCTTCGAATCCGGTCCGGTTCATACACCAACTTATCAGTTCTGTACATTTTAAGAAATTAAATATCATGTGTCTCAAACGGTGAAGGAAAACATCGTGAGGAATCCTGCATACCAGAGAATTTTCTTAATTCTAAATTAATTCGTGTGTAAAATCTGCCAATCCGCATTGGGCCAGCGTGGTGGACTATTGGCCTAACCCCTCTCATTCTGAGAGGAGACTCGAGCTCAGCAGTGAGCCGAATATGGGTTGATGATGAAATGATGATCCAAATTGGGCAAATAAAAAAGTTTACATTTCGTAAAGTGGTGTGTTTGTGGATGCAAAAAATGTACTCGAATTTTGTTTTTTTAAATATTTGCCATATTTTTATAATATGACCAATATTCCCATGCCCCTCCAACTAGTCGAGAAAGACTGTGCTAGGAGTGGGTACGACAATAGACCAACAGGATGAGGATTGAACCACCACCCCGATGATGTAAATTTTACTTATTGGAGAAGAACATTTTTGTGCATACTCCAGTTAAATCCGTTTGTGCACGCCACACGTATGACGTGATACATCCAAAGAAATCCATACTTGGAATATCATCATCATCATTATCAGCCCATGGACGTCCATTGCTGGACAAAGGTCTCTTGCATGGACTTCCAAGCACAACCATGTCTAAGAATACTAACCCTTTCATATATAAAAACTTAATTGCAATTGCTTCATCCGTTCGGAAGCTATGGTACCACAGACAGACTGACAGACAAACAGACAGACACAGACACAGACAGACACAGACAGACAGACACGTCAAACTTTAACAACTTTAATAACACCCCTTTTTTCACGTCGGGGTTTAAAAACATATAGCTTTTGAACTTCTGCAGCCAATGCGTTATTTAGTTTAACTGCGGGTAGGCGAACCAAATCACTGGAACATTTACATTTCCGATAATAAAATAAATAAACTACAATTGATTGTTTTTCAGCTTTGCCATTTGTTTACGAACGATAAAAATGGTTTGGTTTTCGACTAAAAAAGTACTGATTTATTTTTCGACTAGCTGACACCGCGCGGTTTCACCCGCGCTGATCCCGTTCCCGTACTAATACGGAGATAATATATAGCCTATAGCCTTCCTCGTTAAATCGGCTATCTAACACTAAAATATTTTTTTAAATCGGACCAGTAGTTACTGAGATTAGCGCGTTCAAACGAACAAACTCTTCAGCTTTATAATATTAATTTTTGATTTACATAACCATATCGGACCATAACGGTTATCATTACGTAATCCAGACTTATAAATAATTAATTAATGGCGATATGAATTTGTCCGTTTGTTGTGCTTTGTGCTGGTCGACCCACCATTAGGTGGACTGACGACATCAAGCGAGTCGCAGGTATTCGCTGGATGCAGGCGGCTCAGTATCGTGATGTTTGGAAGTAACTACAAAAGGCCTATGTCCTGCAGTGGACGTCTATCGGCTGATATGATGATGATGATGTAGATTCAACTGCTCAATTGAACATCAAAATAATTTGATAGTTCCAAAAATAAGTTCTGAAGAAGAAAAATAACTTCTGTATACGGTCTGATGTGAAATCCATTTACAATATCTCAACAAGCTGTGTGCAATAGCTAGTTAAAGATAAGAAGATCCCTGAGAAAAACTAAAGTATAAAGTATCACAATTTTATAAAGAAATCATCGCATCCCATCACACCGTAGCGTATCATAATTACAAGCTTCGTTATTAAGTTTGATCGATATCCGACCAATTTCTCAGATCTTATCCCAGGCAGTGAATTTCGAGGGAAAAGAGGGAATTTGCATTTTGTCGGCTAATCGATTTTCGATGCGTACCAATCGCGATTAAGGAATCGGTTGTTTCGCGCGGACTCTTGGGACGTGGGCGTCTGTTACACCGTTACTAGTGTTATTATAAAATGTGGAATAGTGATGATTTTTTTGACGCCCGGGACTTCGTCCGTGTGGAAATCAATGTAAAATATCAACCCCTATTTCACCACTTTAGAGGTCGAATTTTAAAAGTTCTTGAATCACATTATATTTTGTATTTTTTTATGATTTATGAACAAATTTTTAAAACTGTAACTCTATAAATGAAAGACTTTCGATACAAACTTTAAACCACCCCTTTCTATTTTTATTTTAGGGTACCCTATGTTTGCTCCAAGGTCTCATTTAACAAAATTCATCTTGATCGGTTCAGCCGTTTAGCCGTGAAAAGGTAACTGATAGACAGACAGACTTACTTTCGACTTACATTTATAATATTAGTATAGATTCATTCAGGTTTTGACGTTCAACTATAGTTATATGTATTAATAGTTTACATAAAGGCATATTTTATTAAGATCTCGTGTAACTACATGCTGTATGGTTAAAAAATCAGACAATTTTACTGTAAATAAAATTGGACTACAACGCGTATTGAGTAAATAGTTAAAATATATACTTAATTAAATTTTTAAATAAATAAAAACGTACGTAAGCCTGAAAATAAGCATTTAATTAATAACAAAAAGTACATTACAAATGGAATGCGCAATTTATAAGAATTCGTTCAAAGACAGATCCTCTTTTTTTGAAACCGGTTTACAATTTATTTGGCTACGGTGTGACGGTCGGACCTCAAGAATCTTCCAAAAGGCCCGTACCGCTGTTCTTTATTTAGGACAAGAGATTTTCTGAGAAATTTTTTCGCCCGTAAAATCGCTGATGGTCCTTCCGATGTTGTTTACGGTACGCAGCCGACTTTCGCAAGTTCTTTGCATACCTATCTGGCCTTGTTCCTGCGATCTGTGACTACACTTAATGAGTATTTTTGAAAATAAATTTATAAGTATTTTTCACATTCAATGATGGGTTCCGTACCTCGAAAAGAATAATAGAAAATTGAAATTTTTGAAAAACCACGAAATTAATACGACCAAGGTCATGAAATGATTACACACTACACTCTCGATCAAGTTATCAATACTCTCTTCCAGTGCGCTTTCATTTAAGACCATCATAATGATGATGATCCCATATTCATCAACCCATATTCTCTCAGAATGAAAGGAGTTAGGCCAATTGACCACCACGCTGGCCCAATGCGCGAATGGCAGACTTCACACACGCAGAGAATTAAGAAAATTCTCTGCTACCCCTAGTTAGTATTTATAAGTACCTGAGTCCCACCGAGCCGTGATAGCCCAGTGGATATGACCTCTGCCTCCGATTTCGAAGGGTGTGGGTTCGAATCCGGTCCGGGGCATGCACCTCCAACTTTTCAGTCGTGTGCATTTTTTAAGAAATTAAATATCACGTGTCTTAATCGGTGAAGGAAACATCGTGAGGAAACCTGCATACCAGAGAATTATCTTAATTCTCTGCGTGTGTAAAGTCTGCCAATCCGCATTGGGCCAGCGTGGTGGACTATTACCTTACCCCTGTCATTCTGAGAGGAGACTCGAGCTCTGCAGTGAGCCGAATATGGGTTGATGACGACGAGTCCCACGCACTTTCGAAACCCGCGGTGGGTGAATCCGACTTGTCCGGTTTATTTTTAATTTAGCCGATTTAGATATTTAAGATCTGATCCACCAGGGCAATTACAAAAAATCAATTCAAAATCAATATTTTTTTGTATCTATTGTATTGTATGTTCTTTGTGTTGTACAATAAAGTGTATTTTCGTTAGTTTTCGTATAAAAAGGGCAATTTAAAAACCGAGTCAAAATCAAAAATCTTCCATACATATAACAAAACATGAATATAACGAATGACTTCCAGAACCCGTTATGACATGCACCTTGCACACACATGCGCGTAAGCATTATTTATGACACCTGCATCAATATGCGCCGCATGCATGCAGTGACGATGCAAATCATGAACGTATCGTGTAATTTAATTAAGTGCATGCATAATATTGCATGTTTATGCTGATCGTTTGAATGTTAACTCTTCATGGAACTTTGGTTTGGCGTCATACAAATTACATTTCCGATTTCTATCGCGTATTTTTAGAGTTCTGTACCAAAATGAAAAAGGTTACTAAGACTCAAGACTCAGCTGTCCGTCCGTCTACCCGTCTGTCATCTCTGACATCTGTGGTGTATCTCATAACCCGTCATAGTCAAGTAGTCATCATCATCATCATCATTATCATCATATCAGCCGATGGACGTCCACTGCAGGACACAGGCCTTTTGTAGGGACTTCCAAACATCACGATACTGAGCCACCTGCATCCAGCGAATCCCAGCGACTCGCTTGATGTCGTCAGTCCACCTGGTGGGGGATCGGCCAACACTGCGCTGCGCAGTCAGGTAGTAATTTTCACAAAATTATGTATTGCGGCTAAAACAAACACTAAAAAACAGAATAAAATAAATATTTAAGGCCCATACACCAAACGTGATTATTAGATACGGAACCGAACGTGAGCGAGTCCGACTCGCACTTGGCCACTGCACAATCGGCTTTGTCCGTGGCTAGTTACCACCCTACCGGCAAAGACGTACCGCCAAGCGATTCAGCGTTCCGGTACGATGTCGTGTAGAAACCGAAAGGAGTGTGGATTTTCATCCTCCTCCTAACAAGTTAGCCCGCTTCTATCTTAGATTGCATCATCACCACTTACCATCAGGTGAGATTGTAGTTAAGGGCTAACTTGTAAAGAATAAAAAAAAAGTCTTCCACTTGACCAAATCCGTTTAATTTAGAATCAAACCGAGGACATCTTTGCAAACCAACCATGAGGTCATCGAAGCACTATCACAATAATAAATACATACATTCAATACATAAATAGCATCGCATCGCTTAATTCACGTCAGCGCTGTATCCATATACATCGGCGTCGTATATTGTATAGCCGGGAATCGAACCGCACATTAATCCGAGCGGGCCTTTTGTTTTGTCTCCCGCTTATTTATGGTGCCTTGCTATTGCGATGGCTTGCCTCTTGCGCGGACACAGGGACGGACTCGACTTATATGTACATATTGCCCGATGCCCGCGTCTTTGTCCGTGTATAAAACCTTACATCATTATCAGCCGGTTATGACGGCTCAAGAGAAGATATTTAGATCCACTAACAATATGTGTTTTCGGGACACCCTGTATATACATAATAAAAGAAAGTCATGTTAGTTACACTAATTATAACTCAAGAACCGATTTGGCTAAAAATTGGTGGAGGTAGTTTAAAACCAGGAGACAGAAGTAGGATACTTAGAATAAGGGGTAGGAGTATGATGGGGTAGGGGTGCCTCTAGCTCCTACTCAACCCTACCCTTACCCTATAAAGGTAGGGTAGGGGTAGGGTTGAGTAGGGGTATGGTAGGGTAGGGTGCGAGTAGGGCGGACGAAATCGCCGGCGTCCGCTAGTAAATTATAATTTGTACCTAGTTTATACAGACGTAAAGTTATGTAAGTGTTTAAAGGTTGTAAATTCAGCTTTTAAAAAAGCATACATATATTTAATATCGTATCGATTCAACTGAATTTCAATTTATTTTACAAAAAAAATCGTTCTTTGACAACCCAGAACATAAAATGTAATTACTTTCCAACGCCGAAAGAAGTAACGCATTGCCGATTGTTCGACGCGGATGGAATGGCTCAGCAAAAACTTGCTTCACTGAATACGGCCCTGTAGTAATTCAATTTATAAATTGTCATTCCGAGTTAAGTATTTTATATACTTATATTTTTTTCGTTTGTAGCTCTTTTTTGACTTGACATTCGGATTATAGAAATAATTCTTAAGATTCATTGTTGTTATGTTTGCGCAACTTTCCTATAAAACATTTACAAGTTAGCCCTTGACTACAATTTCACCTGATGGTGAGTGATGATGCAATCTAAGATGGAAGAGGACTAACTTGTTAGGAGGAGGATGAAAATCCACATCCCTTTCGGTTTCTACACGATATCGTATCGTTAAATCGCTTGGCGGTACGTCCGGAACGCTAAATCGCTTTCGTCTTTGCCGGTAAGGTGGTAACCACGGCCAAAGTGTCCCACCAGCCAGACTTGGACCAATTAATAAAACCTCAATCCAAAGCCGAAAAGGTAAAATCAATGGCGTATAATCATCATCATCAAATCAGCCGATGGACGTTCACTGCAGTACATAGGCCTTTTGTAGGGACTTCCAAACATCACGATACTGAGCCGCCTGCACCCAGCATCCCTGCGACTCGCTTGATGTCGTCAGTTCACCTGGTGGGGTCCACCAACACTGCGTTTACTAGTGCGGGGTCGCCATTCCAGCACTGTAATACACAATTGCAAAATGTACTGTCAACCTTGTAACGCCTGTGTTAAAAGAATAATTTACCATTTTATACGATTTGTTATCCCAAGTTAAAAAGTCATGCACGCCACTGGAAAAGCACTGGACCAACTTGTCAAGTCAAATAACTTCGCCATAGAATTAAAAGTGTCTAGAAGTGGACGTGCATAGACCGACAATGATGCCTACAGCAAATAGAGTCGGCTTGTCAAAGAGCAAAGTACCTTCGTATTTATAAAGCGCGGCAGTAAATCTTGACTTATAGACTAAGAGCCCGTTAACGCCAGACCTTCGTCATTTTATCAAAGCTGTAAGTTTTTTAGCTCATGCACCTACCATAGATAATACCCAATTATTGAGTTAGGATCATGGTGGCTTTGGGAGGTAGCAGGTTTCAAGGATCCAGACTCACTGAAGTGAGGTCGGAAAATTAAGCCTTTTTCATTCGTCTCTATTAATCGATAACTCATCATCCACTCCTTTCACTCACTTCAGCAATCTCTTCTTTTTTTTTCCTCCCTACGCATTACATGTCCATACCAAGCTAACCTTCTACTCCTCAATTTTGAAGAAATCATTGAGAAATTATATTCCCAAATGCCAATCACTTAGCTTCGCGGAAACCCTTCGAAAAACATTATTTAATTTGAAACTTTAAGGGTTGCCATGAAGCTAAGTCTGTCTGGCGAATGGGGATATTTTTCATATATCGCCGAGGAAAACATAAAAAAAATAATTTCACTTTATACATAGTCTGGATCCTTGAAACCTTCTACCTCCCAAAGCCACCACGGTAGAAATTTCATAGTTGGTTTTTTTCATTTTTTTATTATTCTTTAAAAGTTAGCCCTTGACTACAATCTCGCCTGATGGTAAGTGATGATGTAATCTAAGTAGAAGGCTAACTTAGTGTAAGGAGGAGGATGAAAATCCACACCCTTTCCGGTTTCTACAAAATGTAGGTTATGGTACTTAGGTATCTATGGTAGGAGCATGACCTGACAAACTTTCAGCTTTTATAAAATACATATAAAGAGCCTCAATAGCTCAACGGTAAGAGCAAGGTGGTGGTTCGATCCCTGCCCTGTTGGTCTATTGTCGTACCCACTCCTAATACAGTCTTTCCCGACTAGTTGGAGGAGAATGGGAATATTGGTCATATTTAAAAAATATGGCAAACATTCTTTTTAATTTTTTTTTTAAAGACGGATTTAGTGACTTTTTATAAAATGACGAAGGTCTGGCAGTCGCTGGCTCTCCATCTATTAGCTTATAATGGTCCAGCGGGAATTATGCGGTTTGATGTAAATGACTTATTAAAGGGCTACTGAGTTCCATCTAGATTGTTTATACTAAACTCTTAAACGACTTTGTAAAATGTGAAAGGAAAATGGCCAAGTAAATCTATGTTATTTGAAATACTTACAAAAGATTTTTAATATTATATCACTATAAGATATTATTAAGTTACCTAATTACGTAATCTATATTTAATATTATAAAGCTGAAGAGTTTGTTTGATTGAACGCGCTAATCTCAGGAACCACTGGGCCGATTTTAAAAATTCTTTAAGTGTTAGTTAGCCCATTTATCGAGGAAGGCTAAAGGCTATATATTATCCCCATACTCCTACGGAAACAGGAACCACGAGGGTGAAACCAAGCGAAGTCAGCTAGTAATTTGAGAAAGGTCCGTAAATGATGGACTGAATAAAGTTACTGACTTGATATTACATGCAGCTCACAAGTTTTTACAGTAGAAGAACTGATTTGCGAGAATTAATATATTTTTAACAGTTTTGTTTTTGATTTTTTTTTATATTTTTTTAATGATATAAGCATAAATCTACTTATACGTCAGGTTCATTCACAAAGAGATACTTGGAGTAGGTATAGTTCACTCCATTCCCCTCTGAGTTACTCTGATCTAATAAGAAATGTGTCGACCAACACACGATCAGTTTTATCGGATATCAAGCCGTTAGCGCTGCAGGCATGTAGGCTTATCGGATGGTGAGTGGCTAGCATTACCTGGCTCATAGTTGCCGACCAAATCTAAATCTTGCCTATAATGTTAAAAAAACATTTCATATGTACAGTGCTGGTGGGAGGCTTCGACCGTGGCTAGTTACCACCCTACCGGCAAAGACGTACCGCCAAGCGATTTAGCGTTCCGGTACGATGTCGTGTAAAAACCGAAAGGGGTGTGGATTTTCATCCTCCTCCTAACAAGTTAGCCCGCTTCCATCTTAGACTGCATAATCACTACCATCAGGTGAGTTGTAGTCAAGGGCTAACTTGTAAAGAATTAAAAAAAAAAACAGTTGTAGGTACACTAACAAAATTGATATACCCTACAAGGCTGAAACAGTTCGACAAGACACTCAGCATTTTAAAGATACTATGAAGATATTATTTTTACTAAACCATTTCATTACATTCAAGTTATAATGTACACATTACTTAAAAGACATAAAAATTCAAAATGGCGCACCGTAAGCCGCTATAACTTGGACCAGCAGACGAAAATATATTTTATTCATATTTATTCGGCACATCAAAATTATTATGTTTCTGTCTGGGACGTTTTAATATTTTAAATTTTTAAAACGTACAGTAATATTTTAAGTGTATTTATTTTTATTCGAAAATTGACACATCCATTTGCCTGACTTCGTAGTTTCGTGAAAACCTCGTCACCAACCTATTTTAATAGCCCACAATAGGGATAGGATCTCTTTACTGGAGAGAGAACCTGGAGCTTAGGCCACCATGCTGCTTTTACGATAACTCCATAATGAACGTAGATACGAGCTTAAACCATAGATACGAGTACAATTTCTTGAAGACTTCCTTAATTATTTTAGACTTTTATCAATCAAGTGTTAATCATATTAAATTGATTATGAAACACGGCTAAAACTCTCGTGATACAAAATCGGAGTATACCCGACTATAGTTTCGAACCCATACGGGGCCTTTAATCATAAGCTGGTTCTTACATCGCGGCACGATATAAACTTCCTTAATTACTCGAATTTTTCGGAAAAATAAACTCGTAAGATGACTTAAAAAGAATAAAGACTTCGGGTATCGAAGCCAGGACCTCCTAGTAAATCGCAGCGCACACCACTGCGCCACGGAGGTATATCCTACCTACAGCGAAGCATCTTGGGTGTCCTTATTATCAAAACCTTTAATTAGTGAACAGGCTCAGTGCAGAGATACAAGGCAACAATTACATATTACGTGGGCAATTGGACTTGTATTTAAAAATGCAAATGTTATATTTGGTTAAGTTTAACTGTACTGCACAATCATTATCTTTTTTAGGGTACCTTATTCTACCTACTGTACTTTAAAAGCCTTTAATTACGTAACTCACTTTGTTGTATATCTATCTGTCTGTCTGTTCTTCTGTCCGTGTGTCTCTCATAACATAAATAATAATTGAATATAAATTAATACACGACCGTTACCTGAAAATAAATTAAAGTGTACTTAATTTTTCAGGGTTGATAAAAATCGAATTTTGACGATACAAATAGTAGGAAAGCATAAATTAAAGTTGTTATATTAGTTTTTTGAAGAAATTAATTGTATACAGTTATGGTTTGAGGTTTCGTATTGAGGAAATTACGCAACAAAGATGTGGAATGTCTTCCAGCTTCCGTTTTCCCCACCACCTACAATATGGGTATCAAGTCAAGAGTGAATAGGCATCTTCTATGCAAGCTCGTTCCACTATAGGCTGCATCATCGCTTACCATCGGGCGTGATTACAGCTAAAAAGCGCTTAGCTGCAAACACGCCTTATCTTACTTACTTCCTAGTAATATTATAAACGCAAAAGTTTGTATGGATGTTTGTTAATCTTTAACGCCACAACTACTGAAACGATTTGGCTGAAATTTGGAATGGAAAGAGATTTTACTCTGGATTAACACATACGCTACTTTTCAACCCGGAAAAATACATGGGTCCCGAGGGATTTGTGAAAAACTAAATTCCAAGCGGACGAAGTTGCGAGCGCCAACTAGTAACAATTTAAATTCGAAACAGTTACATTTAAATCCACGCAACAGTTGTAACAGAGACTGTCACACTACCGACGCGCGATTGCCCAAAAATACGAGAAATTCTTGTAAAAATCCACCATTTTGTACATTTCCCTCACGTTAAAAAGCCCGCATTACCATGCGAGGGCCGTCGCATCGCACACGTTCGCCGTAATCCGTTACACTTCTGATAAAACATCGATACGAAAGACATCGAGACTCGAAATACGCGAGAATGCAGTCCATTTGACTAAGCCACTTTACATCACTACGATCCGAGTATGGTCCAAGTTAAAAACTTTCGTTTTATTATTGGAAGCACTGAAAAGGCAAATATATTTTTCTCTTCGAAAAACATCATGCACATAAATGTTGTCCGTTTGACTAAGCCACTTCACATGAGATTAATTCGAGTTTGGTGCAATTTACGAACTTTAATCCTTACATTGTTGATGGGAAATAGTAGTAGGAGAAAAGGATACTCAATTTAATTAAGCTACTTACATCAGAATGATAACAGTTCGTCGTAAGTTATGAACATTCATTATATTGTTGATTAAAAAATAAGTACTATTCAAAAAAGACCACACACTGATATTCAGTATGTCTAAGCCGCTTTACAAATCAGAACGAAATTACGAACTTTACACAGAGAATTCATGTTATACAAGTTAAACAAAACATTTAAAATACATTAAAATGCTGAGCGCTTGATTTAACCATTTTCCACTAGAATGAAATAACTGGAGTAAGAATTTGTTAAGTTATTCTTCACAAAAGGCATTAAGACAGAGAATCACCACAAATCAATTATATTGACTTATTATGTCATTAATTCAAAACTTTTGTGATTTGGTTTAAAGACAATTTTAATCTAAACATAATGCAGAAAACTTTGTGTTTGGTTTGGGTTATTTTGTTTAAAAACATATAACTTGTTTTTTTTTTTTTTAAATATCGCCATACTCTTACTCACTCAATTGAATAAAAATCATACAGTATTTAAATATTCCCCATTAATCACTTCAATAAAGTGTCAAGAAGTATGAATTCATAAACTATTCTGTAATACTGTGTCTAAAACTCCGTGGTATCTCTGTAGATACCACGGAGTTTTAGACACAGTATTATAAACATTAATAAACAGCTTTCGGAAATCGCTAGCGCCTTTAAATCAGACCCTAGACCATATGTTTCACGTAAGACAAATATTGCCAGAGAATCGGTAATGTATACGAGTAGGTACTCGAAGCTGCGATTGGGTCGCGACTGGACACTGGACAGTTTCATATTGAACGAATTGTGTTCGTTACGGGAACAATAAAATAAATCCTATGACAAAGTTTGGTATCTGTCTCTTAAACTATAAATTGTATTAAACCTTTGAGTGAAAGCTTCAGTAGTACCACGGTAAAGTGACAGGATTACACACCCAAAGGTCATGGATTCGATTCTGCTGGAATCATCATCATCTATACTAATATTATAAAGCTGAAGAGTTTGTTTGTTTGATTGAACGCGCTAATCTCAGGAGCTACCGGTCCGATTTGAAAGATTCCTTCAGTGTTAGATAGCTCATTTATCGAGGAAGGCTATAGGCTATATTTTATCTCCGTATTCCTGCGGGAACGGGAACCACACGGGTGAAACCGCGCGGCGTAAGCTAGTCATCATATAAGCCGATGGACGTCCACTGCAGGACATAGGCCTTTTGTAGGGACTTCTGAGCCGCCTGCATCCAGCGAATACCTGCGACTTGCTTGATGTCGTCAGTCCACCTGGTGGGGGGTCGACCAACAATACGCTTTCTAGTGCGGGTCACCATTAGATCACCTTAGGAGTTTAGGACCCCAAAATGCATTAGCTCTTCGAACTATGTACCCTGCTGCTCGATTAATATCGTACTCCATTCCATAATCTCTTCGACTATTTGGAGGAGAACAAGAATGTTGATCATATTTAGAAGATTCTTAAAAAAAATATCGTCATAATTGTAACGGGGGTAGTTTGAATATACTTAAACTTATCAGCTATTTGGGTTTATTAAAAAACAATTTTTTTTGAACTGTCAATGATTTATTTTCATGCATCATGTCTTTTTTATTTATAACTCTATCTTATATCTATTTGTTTTAATAATTATACCTATTCATTAATGTCTGAAAGTTCATTTAGAATTATAATATTTTACCTTAGTTAGCATTCAATACACACTTACTTTTGCATTTTGTGTCAAAAGTGATCTGAGGGCCTAGTTGCAGTTTGTTACTATCACGTTAACGTAAACGCGAATTTCTAAGTAATGGAAACAGCGACATCTAGTGGCATTACTGTACAACTGTTTCAATTCCATATTTTAGACACCGCCCCAGCGCAGGATAGCGAGTAATTGCAGTCCGCGCGGGGCACTTTGATTAACATCGTCTACTACCCTTAGGCCGAAAGGTCTCAGCCCCGAAAGGGGCTGGAAGAACATGACCGGGGGAACAAGATCCCCCGCGCCTTACCCGGGCAAGGAGGCGTAGCCTCGAGGCCCGTACCCCCACCTGGATTTTTGTCCGGGAGGAGATGACCTGCAGAGAAATTCGCGTTTACGTTAACGCGATAGTAACAGTATGTATGTATATTGAAAATTCCCACTAGGCACTCTGTAATGTAACAATAGGTACGTATAGGTATACTCAGCTACTCGTACAAAGCCACGACCGACCGCTAGTCATAATTAAATCGTTAAATTGCGAACATCCAAACTTAATAAGTTATCCATAACAATAATGAATACATACATAAAGCGGTAACTAACTCGGGGGAGAGATATCAATCAGCTGAGGTCAAGATCAATCATTTGATTACAGATCCCGGGAGTTTTGAAGTGCCTCGCTCATTTGAACGGTCCGACTACATAGAGCAACACGAACATCGCTTCAGCTAGAGTCGGAACTAGTTTGCAATTTGTAGTAGTGGTTTTCTCATTGCTGTATTACACCGTATTGCAAAAGGCAATGTTACAGATGAATTTTAAGGCATATAAAGCTAAATATAATTTGAAATGCTTCGCTAATTTGAGCGGTCCAATTACATAAAACAATAAGACCACTGCTTTAGCACTTGGAAATAGTTTTTTTATTTATAGTGGTGGTTGTCTGGAAGAGATCGCTCTTTAGCGATAAGACCGCCGTTTGTACATTAGTTTCTAAGTCTTATTTTAAGTTTTAAGTATCGTTTATTTTTGGTTTTATTGTACAATAAAGGTATTTCTTCTTCATCTTTTCTGATTGTATATTAATTGTTTGAGTCGCCTTATTGCCAACATTGTATTTTACATAAGTTACGAAGTTTCTACGCATCGACTATGAAGTAGTCCACAAAAAAGTCAGCTGTGTAATTTATACAACGAAATACCGAGGTATTGTCATTATTAAACATTTTGATTCTTTTGTGTGCACACATTCATTTTTTATATGCGAGACTAAAGGAGCGTGACGTAAGATAAGATAATCTTCTCTAATTCATTGGAAAACCATCAACAAATGTTTTAATTGTTTGTAGTTTAAACGAATTTATTCGCTTTTCTTTAAGGAGTAAAATATTTATGGCCAAGTGGGCTTATATTTTGTTAAAGAGGAAAGTTGCACATCAGTATGTCTTATCCCTTTTATTAAGGGTATCACTAATAGTCCGATCTTACATTAAAATATAGATATGGTGGAACAAGTTTATAGACTTATATGGGCCGGCTAATAAGCGTATTGATAAGACAGTTAAGATAAACTGGTTGTAGTGCTGGTTAAACTTAGTTTGATTAGAAATTTTACTGCTTTTCGTAAACTAATTGCCAGTATATTTGATACTAAACTATTTTAGTATCATATTAACGGTGTAATTTACATTAAAATCTTTTCAAAATTGGCTACTAGACTTTTTTAATGTCATAGTTAATTGCCGTAGGTTCAGTGGTTGACCGGCTTTGTAACATATTTCGGTTCGAGTCCTACGTCGGGTTGTAAAATATTGTTATTTATTAATAAATTCTTAGTAGCAGCACCGAGCTATGCAGATTAATATTTCTTTTTTCTCGGCTAATCTGCATCTTTTGTTAAATTTTACGTTCTGGGTTTGTTAAATTTTAAGAGGTCTGGCCCATAGTGGGTCGTTAAAATAGGCTGATAATGAGGATGATAAACGCCTTTAGCTTCACTAAATTTATTATTAGTAAATAGTATTTACCTACACGATTTTCCAGCATGTTGTAACAATAAAGTGCAAGACAGCATTTACATACCAACAAAGACGCAACACCCGTATAACACGTAAGACGAACACGCTGTACAATGCTAAATTCGCTACAGTCTCACAAAAGACCCGTCCGTCAGACGGTTCGCAGCTGTGCAAACTACTTCAAACGTTCGCAGATGACAATGGGAACAGACACGCGCCAGCCTGTAGGAGAAACGCTACTTTTAGGTTAAACAAGAATATTTTAGGACCAAAACGCAGTCTAAAGGCCGGCGCATATGCGACGAGCCGCAGCGTTGACGTAAAACAATAACATTTTTCTATAAAGTTACAAGAAATAATTACAAACAATATAACAGATAAAATCTTTCTTATCGCCGCGTTGCAACGACTTGCGGTGCATACGGCTTCAGAGTGCTCGTGGCGTTAGAGCCGTCCACATCTCTTGTTGTGTAATTCTTTATGGGTTACTTGGGATAGGCGGGGAGAGTGACTTGAGTGGAAAAGGGGAGTGTTAGATATCTGTCAAAGGCGCCTTTAACCCTACACACATCGTTTACAAGTGCGTGACTTCACTCAAGGTCATTCTCTGCCATTCTAGGGTCTTATTTTGGTTACAGTTTGATTTGTTATTTATGTTGTCCTGACAAATGTTGTGAATCAAACTACTTCAAACGTTTGCGGATGACAATAGGAACAGACACGCGCCAGCCTGTAGGAGAAACGCTACTTTTAGGCTAAACAAGAATATTTTAGGACCAAAACGCAGTCTTAAGGCCGCCACATATGCGACGAGCCGCAGTAATGTTGTCATTCAAAAACATTTCTTTATTTCTTTACTATAAATTGTTACAAACAAGATAACAGACAGTAAGTGGCAACACTCGGTCTATGAGTCCTAAGAGTAGTTTTTACTTAGGAGCTTGCAAATTAGTTCTTGCTACGGATATAGAATACGTAAAATAGGTGCCGTATACTTAGTAATGGTAAAGCTTCCTGTGCCGTTTGAAGCAACACCATGGTACATGTAGGAGCCGGTATACAGCATAGTGCCGACTACATGCGTAATAGTGTCAGCTTTGGTACGTATTTTAAGTATGGCGACCCAGGATTATTCTCTCAGTGAAGATATAGGACTTGCAATTGAAAAATCTTCAGAGCAATAGATCAGATAATCGGCTCGCGGTGGTATTGGCGACTAATCCCGGTATGAAACACTCGATCTACAAGTACTAAATGCATTTTTTACTTAAATGAGCTATTAATCAGGAGCTTGCAAATTACTACTAACTAGTGGCACAGCATACGTAAAATAGATGGCATTTACTTAGTAATGGTGATGCTTACTGTGCCGTTTAGAAGCAATACCATATTAAAAGCTCGACAACATGGTGCCGACTACAAGCGTATTAGTGTTTGGTTTGATACGTATTTTAAGTATGGCGGCCCAGGATTTTTCTCTCAGTAAAGATAATCAGATAATCGGCTCGCGGTGGCATTGCCGACTAATCCTGGTGTGCAACACTTGATCTATGAGTACTAAGTGTATTTTGTACTTAAATGAACTACTTATAAAGCTTGCAAATCACTACATACTACAGGTAGAGCATACGTAAAATAGATGCCGTATACTCAGTAATGGTGAAGTTACTGTGCACTTTCATCTGTCCGCAGTGACTACAGTCACCGCTAATATTTTTGCCCTAACCGCTCACGTACAACATATTGCCGACTACAAGTGTCTAGTTAGATACGTATTTTAAGTATGACAGCCCAGAATTTTTCTTACAGTGATGATAAAGGTCTTGCAGTTGAAAAATCTTCACAGCAATAGATCAGCAGATCGGCTCGCGGTGGCATTGCCGACTAATCCCGGTGTCCCGCGCGGCGAGTAAATATTGATGGATGGTGTAACGTCGCCATAAATAATTCAGTAAGGCTTTAAGCCTGACCTTTCTGTGTTTTCTTACTTGTCTGGAACCTTGAGACGTTTTCAAGCGTTTCTTTACTACGTAGATCATTTTTTTTTTTGGGTTCCGTAACGCTGATTTGTAATGAGGATGATGACTTGGTTTGAATATATTGATTGTGTAAATAAGGTCAATATTAACTAATTATACATAAATAACTAAGATTACAAACATACAAACGGTATGTTTACCTTACTGAACCATATGTCTTAGGCATGTGTATTCGTACGCATTTTCGAATGCAGCGTTCCCTACTGTAACTATCTGGGTACGTATACTTATCACGTATACGTATTACCCACATATTTTTAACTAACAAATCCTATAGGAATACGGGCATAAAATATAGCCTATGTTCATTATATATCTAGGATAATATAGAATAGGATTTTTGAAAAAAAAAATTCAGATCGGTCCAATAGTTTCAGGGGGCTTTTCAATGAAAACGAACAAACCCCTCTCATTCTGAGAGGTGACTCGAGCTCAGCAGTGAGCCGAATATGGGTTGATAATGAACAAACCAGTAAAAGTTGCTCTCTTTATAATATTGGTATAGACGCTGCTTTTCTATTCAATATCGTAACCATTATTAATCTATACTAATAGTAAAAGTTCTCTCGTCAGGGGTTGCCTGGTAGAGATTACTTATAGTAATAAGGCCGCCTTTGCATGCTAAGTTTAATTTATGTTTTTAATGTTTCAATTTATAATTGTATTTTTGTGTGCAATAAAGTATTTCTTCTTCTTCTTCTTCTAATATTACAAACAGATACAATTTGTGGTATTTTAGGGATAATCTCTGGAACTACTAAACAGATTTAGAAAATGCTCGGAAGCTACATTATTTGTGAGTTTGTGAGTGCTCTCACGGGCCTATACGGATGAAACCGCGGAACGTCTGCTAGTCTGTAATAAAGAAATGTTTTCTATAAATCTCATCTCAGTTTGCCTAATACCAACTTGAGTCAACTCCCCAAGATATCGTGCAAGTTTGAGAACGCGATTGGCTTACAAACTGCGTTTATTAGAGACTCGGGCTGTATCGGGTAAGTTACCGAATATAACTGAAATTTATCTCTGCCGAGAGCTAATGACTCTGAGTTAGTTTACAGTTTGATGTGATAACAATAAAGGAGTATTCACATAATGACCACTACAATAAATAAAAACCGGACAAGTGCGAGTCGGGCTCGCACATTGCCAGCTATGATGAAAGCCCTCTTAGCCGGCTTTAATCTTATTTTTTTTCTTTACAAGTTAGTCCTTGACTACAATCTCACCTGATGGTAAGTGATGATGCAGTCTAAGATGGAAGCGGGCTAACTTGTTAGGAGGAGGATGAAATATATATATTTTATCCCCGTACTCTTTTTTTTTTATTCTTTACAAGTTAGCCCTTGACTACAATCTCACCTGCCGGGCTAGCATGGGCAAGGGATAAAATTTTTATCCACCCATTATATCCACTGACTAAGGATATAAATCCACCCGTCATAGCATGGCCACAAGGGAAAGACAAATTAATCCACGATTGACATTACGCGTGGAGATCTTTTCCTCGACTATGGCATATGGAGTGGATAAAATGATATACTTTGGGACTTTTGACATTTAAACGCGATAAATTTATCCCTGTGAAGTTGATGTGGGGATAAAACTTTACTTAAAAAAACAATTATGTCTCGCATGTTATGGTCTTTAACAATTGCTTCGCAATATGGGGTAGGGTAGGGGTAGGGTAGCGGTAGGGTAGGGGTGGGGTAGGGGTGGGGTAGGGTAGGGGTGGGGTAGGGTTGGGGTAGGGGTGGGGGTGGGGTAGGGGGGGTGGGGGGTGTGGGGTAGGGTTGGTGTAGGGGTGGGGGAGGGGGGGGAGGGTTGGGTTGGTGTAGGGGTGGGGGAGGGGGAGGGGGGTTAGGGGCGGGGTAGGGTTGGGGTAGGGGTGGGGTAGGGGTGGGGTAGGGGTGGGGTAGGGGTGGGGTAGGGTAGGGGTAGGGTAGGGCAGGGGTAGGGTAGGGTAGGGGTAGGGTAGGGGTAGGGCAGGGGTAGGGTAGGGGTAGGGTAGGGGTAGGGCAGGGGTAGAGGTAAAGAAGGGTAGAGTAGGGATAGAGAACAAGTGCACTTATGTCAAAACGAAGCTTGACCGGGTCCGCTAGTATGATAGATACTATAGATACCTACTACAAACCACCGCAAAAAACAATCACCAAACAAAACAATGCCAACAGAAAACAGATAAATAATATGCACAAAATAACCAAATATTATCAAATTTACGTTTATTTCGGACTATTAATATACCTAATGCCAATTTATAAGATATATACAAATGGGTTGACAAGTCTTTCCCTCCGTTTATCCACCGGGGATATTATATCCACCGACGTGCCCATGCGCGGTGAGTGGATAAAACGAGTGTGGGGGATAAACGTTTTATCCTCTCCCCGTGGATAAATTTCTCCCTTGCCCGTGCTAGCCCTGCTGATGGTAAGCGATGATGTAATCTAAGATGGAAGCGGGCTAACTTGTTAGGAGGAGGATGAAAATCCACACTCCTTTCGGTTTCTACAAGACATCGTACCGGAACGCTAAATCGCTTGGCGGTGCATCTTTGTCGGTGGGGTGGTAACTAGCCACGGCCGAAGCCTCCCACCAGCCAAAAACCTTAGGCCGGCTTTCAAGGGCTAACTTGTAAAGAATATAAAAAAAAAAAAACTAGCGTGGTGGGTTTAAGCTCTATCAAAATTCAAAATTCAAAATTCAAAATTCATTTATTTCAAGTAGGCTCAGTTTACAAGCACTTTTGACACGTCAGTTGACTATTTGTAAAGATTCTACCACCGGTTCGGAAGGCAGGTTCTGCTGAGAAGATACCGGCAAGAAACTCAACAGTTGCTCTTTTGAAAAAGTCATACAGTATTACAATTTACATTTGATAACAATTAAATTACAATTTCTTATAGTTTTATTTCCTGTGTGAAGGTGGAAGCTGATCCAATGGCCTCCAAGCACCTTTGTCGTTAAGGAACTCATCAATAGTGTAGTAACCTCGACTAAGTAAATGTTTTTTAACACATTGCTTAAAGTTGTGCATTGGCAAGTCCATCACAGTCTTGGGGATCTTGTTATAGAAGAGTACACCCAAACCCACAAAAGATTTTTTAACTCTTTGGAGACGATATGCAGAAATAACTAACTTATGCCCGTGTCTAGTAAGACGTGGGTTTACATCTCCTTTTCGTTTGTACAAATTAATATTTTGTCTCACATAAACTATACTGTTATATATATACTGACAGGCTACTGTTAAAATGCCTATTTCTTTAAACTTTTGACGAAGGGACTCGCGTGATTTTAGTTGATATATTGCTCGAATTGCTCTTTTTTGAAGTACAAATATAGAATGTATATCAGCAGCCTTGCCCCACAACAAAATACCGTAAGACATTACGCTGTGAAAGTACGCAAAATAAACAAGTCTAGCTGTATCAACATCAGTAAACTGTCTTATTTTTCTCACTGCAAAAGCAGCTGAGCTGAGTTTACCTGACAGTTTTTCTATATGAGCACCCCACTGAAGTTTAGAATCCAAGGTCACTCCCAGGAAAACTGTGGAATTCTCTATTTCTAGTGTTTCACCATTGATCATTATAGACTTATCTAATTTTATAACATTTGGTAATGAAAACTCAATACATTTAGTTTTCTTTGCATTTAAAAGTAAGTTGTTAACAGTGAACCAATGCGACACATGCGATATGGCACGGTTTACATCGTCGGAATTATCTTTACTTCTGTCACTCTTAAAAATTAGGGATGTGTCGTCAGCAAACAGTACTATCTCACAGATGCCGCTAACATGGTGTGGTAAATCGTTTATGTACACTAGGAATAGAAAAGGACCCAGAATTGAACCCTGTGGGACGCCCATTGTGTTAGAAAAACCGCGAGACTTTGAATCATTTATGCATACCTTTTGTGTTCTATCACTAAGATAAGAGGCGATGAGATCGAGTGCAACACTTTTTATGCCATAGTGGCTTAACTTAAGTAAAAGAATGTTATGGTCAACACAATCGAATGCTTTGGACAAATCACAAAATACACCAATAGCATTCTTAGCATTTTCCCATGCATCATATATATGTTTTAAAAGTTTAGCACCTGCATCAGTTGTACTGCGACCTTTAGTAAAACCATACTGTTCAGGGTGAAATAAATTATTTAAATTAAAATGACTTAAAAGTTGATTTAAAATGATTTTTTCAAAAACCTTACTAAGTGTTGGCAGTATTGTAATTGGTCTATAATTATTAACATCAGTTTTGTCACCTGATTTAAAAAGTGGTAACAGTTTGCCATGTTTCATTAGGTTCGGAAAGATACCCAAATCCACGCATTCATTAAAAATAATAGCTAAGTGGGGAGCAATGACATCAATGATGTTAGATATTACTTTCACTGACATGCCCCACATGTCTCCAGTTCTTTTTAATTTTAACAGTTTAAAAGTTTTTTTAATGTCTGATACTCTCTCTCTCAACACTCTCTATATCACCCTGTCTTGTAGAGAGCCGTTACAATATTCTAATAACTAATAATAGGTAGTAGCCCGCCAGTGCGTAACAAATATAAGTAACAAAAAAACCTCCAAATAAAAAAAAAAACTATTACTCGAACAAACACAACATAATTTCCATTAGCAGTTATAAATTCATGCATACTAATTTACGGGTTTAACCAAAAAAAAAAACATTCCATATCAAACGCAACCTCCGTTAATTAGCCTTAATATCAAGCAACGCCGCGTCAGGTCGTTAGTAGCAATAAATTCGACCCTACGTCACTCCCACAAAAATAAACTATTCAATGTATTATCATAAATCAAAACTCACACATGTAAAACTGTGTTTTGATAGTGGGCCCAATGTGTGTGTGACCGACCGGTTGTAGGCTTGAAACGTCTGCTCGGATTAAGGGAAAGGACATGGGGGTATGAAAACAGCGGGTAGTATAGCGGATTTTATTTTTTCCTTTTATTTTATTATAAAGCTGAAGAGTTTGTTTGTTTTGATTGAATCTCAGGAACTACTGGTCTGATTTGAAAAATTCTTTCAGTTTTAGATAGCCCATTAATCGAGGAAGGTTATAGGCTATTTATCATCCCCGTATTTCTACGGGAACCTTGCGGGTGAAACCGACCAGCGTCAGCTAGCATTTTATAAGGTAACAGCTGAAATAAGCCCACCAGCGTCACCACATAGCTCCACGGACGACCAGCGTTGCGCTGGTGGGTCCACCACTAGCGTAGCACATGCTGAGTGGTGGATTTAATTTTATTTAATATCTTTTAATTTTAGTTTCCTTTTTATTAAACATTTTTTGGTGTGATCTTTGTATTGTGTGGTTGTGTGTATTCAATAAACAAATTTTGTTTCTTTCCTTCTTGAAGAAGCACATTTCAGTCTGCTCACTCAGGAGATTTAGGAAATATAGAATTCGGGAGGAAGGCCCATAATTATTGTAAATGCAAAAGTAACTCTGTCTGCCCGTCTGTTTTCTTTTTGCGACTTAATTGCTGTACTGATTTAAATTATTTTTGGTACAATGAGAAATGGGACTTTGGGCATAGAATACATAGGTAAAAGTATTTGAATCAAAACGTAGGCTACTTTTAGCAAGAAAAATCCATGTTTCCTATGACTTTTTTTTTCGATTCGATTCGAAAACAGAATTCACACAAATAGTGTCGCAGGCGTATGCTATTTCATGTACCTAAACGCAAAATAATGGCATAAGATACATTTTTACTGAAAATAAAATTATTTTAATCGCTTAAGCTTATCGACCGTGGCCTCTACCGAACAAAGGCGTGTCAATGACACTGTGCCCGCGCAGTCTCACTGTAAACGACAGCTCACGAAGGTATTTCGAAAATCTTCCAGTAAAGTATTGGGACAATGTAAAGAGATTGCCCCCATTATTTAAATGCAGCTTTCTCTACAATATTTTTAACTAGCGGACGCTCGCGACTTCGTCCGCGTGGAATTCAGTTTTTCGCGGGAACCATGGATTTTCTGGGAAGAAAAGTAGCCTATGTGTTAATCCAGAGTTAAATCTATTTCCATTCCAAATTTTAGCCAAATCGCTTCAGTACCCGCACCGTAAAAGAGGAACAAACATACTTACACACTTACACACAAACTTTCGCCTTTATAATATCAGTGTGATAGCAAAACCGGTCAAGTGCGAGTCGAACTCGCGTACGAATTTTCCGTACTTTTCTATATAAAACTGGCTAGTGGGAGACTTCGGCTGTGGCCAGGTGCTACTCTACCGGCAAAGTACCGCCAAGCGATTTTGCGTTCCTGTACGATGTCGTGTAGAAACCGAAAGGGGTATGGTTTGTCATGCCCGCTTGCATCATCACTTGTGGTCAAGGGCTAACTTGTAAAAAATAAACATAATAAGGGTTCCGTTTTTGTACTACGTAACACTTTTTATTCTTTACAAGTTAGTCTTTGACTACAATCTCACCTGATGGTAAGTGACGATACAATCTTAGATGGAAGCGAGCTAACTTGTTGGGAGGAGGATGAAATCCACACCCCTTTCGGTTTCTACACGGCTTCATACCGGAATCGCTTGTCGGTACGTCTTCGGTAGGGTGCTAACTAGCCACAAAGCCTCCCACCAGCTAGACTTGGACCGATTAAGAAAATATCAATTTACCCAGCCGGGGATCGATCCCAGGACCTCAGTCACTGCGCCACGGAGGCCGTCAAAATACCAAAACTAAATAGACCAAGCTTTAAATGGAATCCAGGACTTTTGTACGTAAACTACGAAATTAACAACTGTGCCAGAGAGATCAAACATACAGTAACACTTTGCAAAAGTAATTTATTGCAAAATCCATTAAACCATAACTGTATGGTTCGTGCTACAATCGAACCATTTCTCTCAGAACGGAATAAATCAATCACACGATGGTTCCAACACCAACGATATTCTATGCTATAGATAGGACACTACAGTTCGTTTGTTTCGCAGTGAGGATGGCGCGGCTGACAAAGGGGATGATGACTAGGTTTGAATATATTGATTTTTATGATACATTTGGGTAAATAAGGTCAATGTTAACTAATTTATACATAAAAAGCAAAGATTGACTGGATATTTGCAAAATAAATAAGATTATAAAATTTCTAAATGTATTAAAAATCTTTTATCGTAATTAGATGAAAATTCGTACAGTTTTAGCTTCCTTACATTAAATGTGACATTTTTTAATATATGAACTATAAACATAAACGCAGAAATAACGAAGATATTAGTAATTTTGTTTAAACGCCCATACAAATCTAACGATCATTATTGTTTACGACGTCATAAGTTCGTACCATTTTGTATGGGGCGTTTTTCAGGGATCCGCGGCAGCGTCGCAAATCTGACCCTTTAAATCCCTGTAGCGAAAGTAATGATCGCAGATACCTTGTTACTTTTACAAAATTGCTTTACTATTAGCGTACTCTTAATTTATATACAACTTAAAAAACTGTTATCATCCCTATTCGTTTGACTCTTGAAAGTTTGCCGCGATTTATAACAATAGTACATAATATGTACGGCATACAAGTTACTGTCACCGTACCCATGCTATCTGAAAAACACTTTAGCGCATCAACACTGAGGCGGACTAATGTGCATAATTGTCCTAATTTCATTTAGTCGCTTATTAAACAACTAAAGCTATTTACCTAATACCTAAATATTGTCTACAATGTCGAGTTGTGTGTTTAGGAAGTACCTACTATACTTAAGTATTCAAATATACAGGTTGCTCCTGTAACTTCAAGGTGTTAACAAGTCTACATACATGAGCCGAATAGCATATTTAATTTTTTTAACTAAAAGTAATTCAAATAATTCCGACTATCCATGTAACACCTTTATTTATGCTTGCATTTTAAAATACTTATTCGTGGTGGTCAATGTCGATATCGACAAGATATTGCAACTGGCACTCCGCACTTCACTAGTAAGCTACTTCATGATATTTATCATTGTATAACTTTGGCTATTTCATAATATAAAGATGTAAGGGACACAAAGATCTATTTACAGAAGAAATATTTTTTATTCGGAAAATATTCATTTTAGAACACATGTTCCTTAGACATTTTTAATTTATTTTCCTTAAAGAATATAATTATGTTATGGGAAAAACTCCCGAGCACCCTGTATAATGTAAGTAAACACAAAATTGTGCATGTGTGAGCTCATTGGAGTCGCTAAATTCGGTTCACTTTTTGCGGTGATTTTGTAGGCACGTAACATATCTATATTACAAAATAATCATTGGCCATCTACCACCGGTCGTGTACACGATGGTAACGGTACCACAACTGTATTGCAACAACCATTGTATTGTATAACAACGGTCAAGAAACTAGGCTAGGATGTTCTGTTACTGCCAATTTGAACAACAAATTATTTCGCGTTTCTTATAACTGCATCTTCGCTTACCTTATGGCGTGATTGAAACATAGGCATGGTATATTTATATAAAATCGAAACCTTCCAGTTTTATTTGCGTATTTTCTGTTCCGATGGGAATATGGGGATCAAAATTAGCTTATGTTGTTCGTTTGTAATGTAGCTTTCCATTGGTGAAGGAATTTTTAAAATCAGTTCACTAGTTTATGTGTTAGTACCATACAAAAATACAAATCTTTTCTCTTTATAATATTAATGTAGTTAAAAGACGCTCCCGCGGTTTTGCTTGGTAGCTCTTGTTCCCATGTGAATATGGGTATGAAAGCTTCTGTTGCTCGCTGATGACGTAACTTTCCATTGGTAAAATAATTTTTAATATTAATTTAGTGGTTTATGTGTAAAAGCGTAACAAACAAACAAAACATCGAGGCGTCTGACAACATTTCTGTATAAGATCTTCTTCTTTCCTAGGCCTTTTCCGTACTTGGCGACTAAGGGTTGTACATCAGTTCATTCGGTGCTGATCTCTGCTGGTCTGGGCTGTGCTGGAGTCACTCCAGTCAACCGAGCTCGCTCCAGAAGCTTAGCAGGCCACCCAGCTCGCCAAATACCTCATGAAAAGTTGCTTGGGAGCCAATGTGTGCTACGCATAATTCAAATACACCTCTTTTCTTTATCTAAGCACTAGCGGACGCCCGCGACTTCGTCCGCGTGGAACTCAGTTTTCCACAAATAACGCGGGAACCACGGATTTTTCCGGGATGAAAAGTAGCCTATGTGTTAATCCAGAGTAAAATCTATTTCCATTCCAAATTTCAGCCAAATCGCTTCAGTAGCCGCAGCGTAAAAGAGGAAGAAACATACTTACACACTTACACACAAACTTTCGCTTTTATAATATTAGTGTGATAGTGTGAAGTGTGATATTAGTGAGAAGTGTGATAACGTATATCGGTGTTTCTCCTTCTTCCATGCATATAAGATATGCCTCCATAGAATGGGGATGATGACTAGGTTTGAATAAATTGATTTTTATGATACATTCGGGTAAATAAGGTCAATGTTAACTAATTTATACATAAAAAGCAAAGATTGTCTGGATATTTGCAAAATAAATAGGATTATAAAATTTCAAAATACATTAAAAATCCTTTATCGTAATTAGATGAAAATTTATACTGTTTTAGCTTCCTTACATTAAATGTGACATTTTTTAATATTTGAACAATAAACATAAACGCACAAATAACAAAGATATTAGTAATTTTGTTTGAACGCGCATACAAATCTAACGATCATTACATTGCCTATGACGTCATTAGTTCGTACCATTTTGTATGGAGCGTTTTTCAGGGATCCGCGGCAGCGCCGCAAATCTGACCCTTTAAATCCCTGTAGCTCGGAAAGTAATGATCGCAGATACCCTGTTACTTTTACAAAATTGCTTTACTATTAGCGTACTCTTTAGCCAAGTTGTCAACAGGCTGCTAAGTAGTCGTGTATAGCTGTACATAGAACTTCTCGACCTCACTTAATAACTCGGGTTTGGAAGAAATCAGATTACCGTGCTCGGTCTTCAAACGCGTCAGCTGCCTCTGTCCAATAGACAGATCTCTGGCGAAAACTTTCGAGCCGCGATTGTTTTCAATCGCATTTTTAATACGCTCGGTATTGAAGTTTCGCAAGTCGCTGGTTTGCGACTTAGAGATCTGTCTACTGATTTGTCGGTATTTTGACGCATCTGTTGAAGACTGCAATCTCATTTCTTGCCTCTCTTCCATGAGTTTAAGTGTATGGTCTGAGAACTTTTTGGTTCTTTTTGGCTAAAGACCCCAGAGCCAAGTTGACCCGACACTATACCGAAGATATCCCGGACGTCAGCCTATACGAGATTAGTGTGGCTCTCAAACAACTGAAGAACAATAAGGCGCCAGGTGAGGACGGAATCACAGCAGAACTCCTGAAAGCGGGTGGAAAACCGATACTTAAAGTCCTTCAGCGATTGTTCAATTCCGTCATTCACGAGGGCACGACGCCTGAGGCGTGGCATAGGAGCGTGGTGGTTCTGTTCTTCAAAAAAGGTGATAACACCTTGCTGAAGAATTACAGACCCATCTCGCTGCTAAGCCATGTTTACAAATTGTTCTCGAGAGTCATTACGAATCGTCTCGCTAATAGGTTTGACGACTTCCAGCCTCCCGAACAAGCCGGTTTCCGAAAAGGCTTTAGTACCATAGACCACATCCATACGCTGCGGCAGGTTATGCAGAAGACTCACGAATATAACCAGCCACTATGCTTAGCGTTTGTGGACTATGAAAAAGCCTTCGATTCGGTGGAAACCTGGGCTGTGCTAAGGTCATTGCAGAGATGCCGAATTGATTACAGGTATATCCAAGCGTTGAAGTGCTTGTACGAAAACGCCACAATGTCAGTCCGTATTCAGGATCAGACTACGAGGCCAATCCAGTTGCAGCGAGGAGTGCGTCAGGGAGATGTGATCTCTCCGAAGCTATTTACCGCCGCACTGGAAGACGTCTTTAAGCTTCTGGACTGGGGCGGACTTGGCATCAACATCAATGGCGAGTACATCACTCAACTGCGGTTCGCGGATGATGTAGTCATCATGGCACAGACTCTGGATGACCTTAGTACCATGCTCAATGACCTCAGCAGCGTTTCTCAACAGGTGGGCCTGAAAATGAACATGGGCAAAACAAAAATAATGTGTAATGCTCATGTATCGCTCCACCCAGTTATAGTTGAGAACGCTGCACTCGAAATTGTAGACGAATACGTATACCTAGGACATATGATCCAGTTAGGTAGGTCCAATTTCGAGAAAGAGGTGAACCGTCGAATCCAACTCGGCTGGGCTGCATTCGGGAAAATTCGCGACATCTTTTCGTCCGAAATTCCTCAGTGCCTGAAGACAAAAGTCTTCGAACAGTGCGTGTTGCCAGTGATGACCTATGGTTCCGAGACTTGGTCGCTAACTATGGGCCTCATAAGAAGGCTCAGAGTCACACAGCGGGCGATGGAACGAGCTATGTTAGGAGTATCTTTGCGTGATCGAATCAGAAATGAGGAGATCCGCAGAAGAACCAAAGTCACCGACATAGCTCAACGAGTTGCGAAGCTGAAGTGGCAATGGGCGGGGCACATAGTTCGAAGAGCCGATGGACGTTGGGGTCCCAAAGTGCTGGAATGGCGACCCCGCACTAGTAAGCGCAGTGTTGGCCGACCCCCCACCAGGTGGACTGACGACATCAAGCGAGTCGCAGGGATTCGCTGGATGCAGGTGGCTCAGTATCGTGATGTTTGGAAGTCCTTACAAAAGGCCTATGTCCTGCAGTGGACGTCCATTGGCTGATATGATAGCGTACTCTAAATTTATATACAATTTAAAAAACTGTCATCATCCCTATTGCTCATTTAAATTGGATCCATTGTCAAAGCGGTACTGACATTAATTTGATTAAAAACAACTACCTAAAAATTCAACCACGAACCGTTTCGGAATATCAGACACGTCTTGTCATTATTGACAGCCACTCAAGCGATTCATATTCATCACCTCTCTATTTACATTCAAAAACTTTAAATTCAACTTTAAAAACATACACATAAAAGCTATAGTTAGCGAATGTATAACTTTGTATGATTGTTAACACCAAATTTGATAATGCCTTCACGAAACTGCATAGCGGCTCTTAAACTATATAAAGTTAGGGTTCATTTTTGTCTAACACATGTATTTGTAGTGATGTACAGCGATGGTAGTTCTATTATCGATATAATTACGAAGTTGAAATATGTGACGGGAGGAATTGTGGGTCGATTTTTTTGATGAACAGGTCACATGTAGTTGATTGGGAGTTATTGAGGACTTATTTATGCGGCGGTGCTTGTTAAATAACGGTTTTGTCATCGATACCATTTATCTAAAAATACCGAACTTGTTGCTTCACAATAGCCCAGTGGATATGACCTCTGCCTCCAATTCCGGAGGGTGTGGGTTCGAATCTGGTCCGGGGCATGCACCTCCAACTTTTAGTTGTGTGCATTTTAAGAAATTAAATATCACGTGTCTCAAACGGTGAAGGAAAACATCGTGAGGAAACCTGCACGCCAGAGAATTTCTTAATTCTGCGTGTGTGAAGTCTGCTATTCCGCATTGGGCCAGCGTGGTGGACTATTGGCCTAACCCCTCTCTTTCTGAGAGGAGACTCGAGCTCAGCAGTGAGCCGTATATGGGTTGATAACGACGACGACGAAGAACGGACGGGTCGCACTTAAGTTTAGTATATTCTGGGTTCAATTTATGCCATATGGACTACTGTTGGTCTAATGTGAAGTTATCGTTTAGTTGGACGTAGTGAGATAAAATAAGATAAAAATACTAATAGCTGCGATTAAATAATAAGAATTCCTTTATTATTAAAAAAAAACATACCTACTAACATACGTGATGTACTTTTAACATAAATAAACAGTGTATTTACGTCAATAATTAAAAAAAAATCCAAGACTTAAATAAAATTAAGAGAGAGAGCACGATACAAAAAGGATAGGAGAACACAAAATCATATTGTTGTTCAAGCTAATCTTCATCGATAGTAAATGACGGTTTAAATGCGGTTTCATAGTTTT
The DNA here is from genome assembly GCF_947172395.1 of Bicyclus anynana. Classification (NCBI taxonomy): domain Eukaryota; kingdom Metazoa; phylum Arthropoda; class Insecta; order Lepidoptera; family Nymphalidae; genus Bicyclus; species Bicyclus anynana. The sequence continues at coordinate 7,727,040 of NC_069107.1, forward strand.
AAACTGATATTATAAACAGGTAAGGTATGATAACTACGTCTGTTTGTTAAGATTTAACTCAAAAACTACTCGATAGATTTAAAAAAAATATTTCACTATTAGAAAGCTACTTTTTTACCGTATACCGTATACAGAACCGATTTGGCTGAAATTGCAATCAAAGACACAGTTTTTTTTAATAAAAAACTCGGAAAACACCGTGGTTCCCACGGAATTTGTGAAAAACTGAATTCCACGCGGACGAAGTCGCGGATGCCCGCAAGTAGGATATATTTTATACCCGTAATAATACGTATTACGGGTACAGGAACTATGCGAGTGAAATCACGGGCACCTGCAAGTACGAGTATGTTAGAAACATGCTGAGTGGTCACCATTTTGGTGTCACACACATCATTTTCTGGATTGATTTAATATCTATAACTACTTTTCATACGAGGAGACTCGAGCTCAGCAGTGAGCCGAATATGGGTTGATAATGATGACTACTTTTCATTATTTTTAAAATTTCTTTCTTTTTTTTGTTGTCTTCTGTGAATTATGTGTGTGTGTGTCCAAATAAAGTAATATTCTTTCTTTATTTCTTAGAAAGGTTTAATAAAAATTGGCTTTTAAGGATGGCTGTTAAAAATTTAAAATATTTTTTTTTATCATAAAATAATTAATTTTTTACGATCAATTACACTTTTTCACTTACCCATTACACTTTTGAAACGCTAAACTAAGCTAAATGGAGGTAGAAAATAAGAATTCGATTCCACAGCCAACTCTAAAAGCATTTTACGATTTTGCGTTACGTACAGTTTTATTTTATACCTAATAGCTTAGTATTTGCTAGTGGTTTCTCTCAGACTATTTTATAGAGATTTTTACGATTAGTAAGTCCCTGGATAAAAACATAAAAAATACGATTAAATGGATTTATTTTTTTATCGATGAAAGTGATTGACCTCACTAAGTTATAATTTGTTTTTTGTTTTATTACCTACTCAACTACGTAGTTCTCTTTGCCATGGGAAACACGCGGATAAAATATAGTTTTGTTACTCGCTGATAATGTAGCTTTCCATTGGAGCAACAATTTTAAAAATCTATTTAGTTAAATCGCCTGTCAGAAAACAACCTTTCTATTATAGCTATAAAACAAAATATTACGTATAAAAAACATTATTACAAGCTTTTGTTAAATATTTCTTTTTTTTAAATTATATGCAAATAAAATAAAAAAATAAAAAACAAAGCAATATATATTTTAAAATATTTTAAAACTTCATACAATAATTGTTACGTAAAAGTTGAAAGTATCAAAACCCAGAACAGCTTAACGGCTTATAAGTTCCGCATAAATTCCGAGATGCGGAGCGCGCCGCTGTAATGGGAGGAGCGGATTATTTATCACCCGCGCGTGGGGCAGAGGAGCAAGCGGTCACGGTGACAGCGGATAGCGGATTCTAATGTTACATGCTTATCACACTAATAAAGGCGAAAGTTTGTGTGTAAGTGTGTAAGTATGTTTGTTCCTCTTTTACGCTGCGGCTACAGAAGCGATTTGGCTGAAATTTGGAATGGAAATAGATTTTACTGTGGATTAATACATAGGCTACATTTCATTTCGGAAAATTTCATGGTTCCCGAGGGATTTTTGAAAAACTAAATTCCACCTGCCTGTACCTTCTTACAAGCTGATTTTCTCATATAAAATAGATACTTCTATATGTGAAAATCAGAAATCCATACAGACCAATCCATCCTAAAACTTTAAATACCAAAATGAGCTTGTTCTAATCCTTTCACTAAACCACTTAATCGATTTAAAAAAAAATATTTCACCAATTGAAAGCTACATTATCAACATGTAACTTAGGTTATCCTTTTTTCGCTTTTACACACGGCAACCTTAATCACATGAGTTAAACCTTGGGGCGAACTAGTAAACAAATAAATTAAATCACACTACTTAATATTATAAAGGCGAAAATTTGTGTGTGAGTGTGTATGTTTGTTCCACGTTTGACCTGCGGCTACTTAAGCGCTGAAATTTTGAATGGAAATAGGTTTTACTCTTGATTCATCCCGGAAAAATCCATGATCCCCGCGAGATTTGTGAAAAGCTGAATTCCACGCTGGCGAAATCGCGGACACCCGCTAGTAATCAATAAATGAAAGCAATAGCGGGTTACCATTTCAGGTAACCCGCTAATCTCACCACCAAGGCCCATCCCTTAAATAGCTTTTAGCGCGCTTATACTCCGAGCGGCCATAATGACGATATTGATGCGCATTAATTATTCTATACGAAGCTTAACAACACAGCCTGAGAGAGTTGACCGCTGGTTAACCTCCCATGTACTCTGCGGTCTTACTGTTCATACATATCACCTGTTGTTAAAACTGTAGTTACACTGTGACATAATCCTACTAATGGTGTTAATGTTAAATTGTGTCATCATCATTGTCGGCCTATTTCAGTGGCCCAGGGAGCATTGACTACATTTAATGGAGATATAGAGCTCCGACCCACCACACTGTTATCGCTTTTACTTTAGACCGATCTAAATATGCTTTGACTCACACTTCTGGGAATCTCATTGAATATAGAAATGATAATGGGTATGATGACTAGGTTTGAATATATTGATTTTTATAAGACATTGGCATGAAATAATATTAACTAATTAATATGTAAAAACCAATGACTGCATGTTTATAAAATTTCAAAATCTAAATATTTTTTTTTCGAAATTAGATGAAAATTCATACATTTTACCTTCCTTACGTCAAACGTGACATTTTTCAATATGTGCACAAATAACAATGACATTTGTAATTTTGAACGCCCATACAAATCTAACGATCAGCGAATCAACGACGTCATTAATTCGTGTCATTTTGTATACGGCGTTTTTCAGGGATCCGTGGCGGTATCGCCATGGCGCGGATTCTATTCACAGTCCATGCAAAGAACACGTCCTACAAAATGCACCATCAGCAATAAAGCCTGCCAAGCCAAGCTAAGCCAAAACAAAGCCAATTTCGGTTCTAAAACACAGCAATGCTGCTAGGCAACAGAAAGATTCCTTTTTCGTACAGGCTTGTTGCGTTGCACGTGTATTTAAGGTTTTCGCTCGATATCTAATAAAATATGGTCCAACGTTCTCGCCCGCGTGATGAAGGTCCTGGGACGTACCGGCTCCCAAGGACAATGTACTCAGGTCAAAGTTGAGTTCATCGGAGAGACGAGCCGACAAATCATCAGGAACGTGAAGGGTCCAATTCGTGAAGGAGACATTCTTACACTCCTCGAGTCCGAGCGTGAAGCTAGAAGATTAAGATAAATGGGTTGGGCGAGTCTGCATTAGGTTAAGTTGCTTTATATGTATCTTCTATTATCTAAAATTTAATGTGAACATCAGAACCGTCAAAGAATACTTATAACTATGTAACCAGCTAATAAATTAATATTATTTAATAATGTATCTAATATACAATATTAAATTACCAAACCCTCCAGTTATAATAAATGAAACATGGCAGGAAATAGGTCAAAAATAAACGGCAAAAAAGCTTGTTTTCCACTAATGATCAATTATATAGAAAAACCGATGTTAACTTACGTAATAGCATGCCGAATACAGCGATGTAGGTAACTTATTGAATTCTAACAACTTATTAGATAGGTATCAGAACAACTCTCGGGGTTACGTTGTCTTATTACTTTATTAGGGATGTAGATACTTGATATATCGATAAAACAGTTAGATTTATTAATAATCGAAAATACAAATGTCTAATATTCTAATATCAACATTATCGTGTAGCCGGGCTTAGGGTTATGTTAATTTAAAAATAAAAAATAAATAAACTCTTTATCAGAATATGTTGATGATAATACCCTGATCGATTGACCACAACCTCAGACCATTTACCTACCTTGCTAGACGTTACTTTTCTGTCAAAGTATATGATTAACGATCTAACGAGATTATAAGAACTAATCTAACTAAGATATATAGTAATATTATTAACTAATATAATACTCTCCGTAAAAATACCTTTATGTGTAGTTTAATGGTGTAAAAAACGGGCAAAAACTTTTAGTTTTTTGTAAGCTCGTTTTCCTCAAAAAAATGACAGACTATTTTCATCACGAATTTGGGTGCGATACAAGCCCTTCTATAATTGGTCTGAGACCATAATCGATGGCTTAAAGTGATTTGAAGCATGGGAGTGTACCAAGCCACATTATTTGTGAGTGTCATATGCTATATTTTATCTCTATATTCTCAAGGGAACGGGAACTACGCGGGTAAACTCGCAGGGCGTCGGCTAGTGAGAGAACTTCTTTTTTCTTGGGCCTTGGCTTTACTTTGCATTAAAAGTCAAACCGAACTTAGAGTTAGATACTCAATTGTAATACACGAAAACTAGCATGTAATAATATAGTCCGAAATAATGAATATGAAATATCCCATTTTGCGGTTGCCATTAGCAAGTTAGCGGGATGAATAATTTTGTGTCGTTACACCATTGCTGCATGGCTAAAAATTTTGATACGAAATTTATTCATTTTATGCATAAAGCTCATCAATTTAGTTATGAGAATGTAATGTCACTGATAACAAATTTTGTTGTGAATATATTATGATAACTCCATCAGAACGCTGTGGGTATTTTGGTGGAGGTGTATTATTTTTGGGGTTTGTTGTATATACTTATAGCGATTATGTATTCCATACTGCGGTTGAATTTAAACGTCATTCATTCGATCAATTGATCCTTTGTGAAGGATTGCGGTAGGCTCTTCAATATATTACAAGTACTGAGTTAATTTAAATGTATTTGTATATTATTAAAATATCTTGGTAAGGAAGCTGCGCTCGGTGTATATTTGTAAGGCCTTATTTTGCCGGTAAACTAAGCCTACTTGAAATACTTAAATTAATGATGAATTTTGACAGATCTATTATTGAGTTCACTGTCAGTTAGGCCAGTGGTTAAGCTATACTATATATTTATTTGTATCTGCAAATAAATATATTGATTGATTGATTGATTGACTGATTGATTGATTGATTGATTGATTGATTGATACTATTTAAATTGATTATGACCTGGGTTCATGTATCAGGTCGGGCAGTAAAATATATAACTTGTGTCTTGCCTCAGACACATTTAGCCATTGGTCCTGTGAATTATAGTTAACATCTAATAGTGATTGTTACAGTATCCAACATTCTTAAGCTTTAGTGCAACATGTTGCCAATGATGACCTATGGTTCCGAGACTTGGTCGCTAACTATGGGTCTCATAAGAAGGCCCAGAGTAACACAGCGGGTGATGGAACGAGCTATGCTTCAAGTATCTCTGCGTGATCAAATCTGAAATGAGGAGATCCGCAAAAGTCGCGAAACTGAAATAGCAATAGGCGGGGCACATAGTTCGAAGAACCGATGGCCATTGGGGTCCCAAGCTGCTGGAAGGGCGACTCCGCACTAGATAACGCAATGTTAGTCGAACCCCCAGGAGGACTAATGACATCACGCGAGTCGCAGGAATTAACTGGATGCAGGCAGCTCAAGATCGTGATGTTTTTAAGTCCATACAAAAGATATATGTCCAGCAGTGGACGTCCATGTGCTGATATGATGTTGATGAGTAGCGTGAGTCTAAGCTCTAAAGCGCCTCTCCTATAAAGACCTTGGTCTGAAGATCAATAAGGCAGACAATGGTAACATAATTGAAAAGGTTTGATCCATTAAAGCAAAGTATAAGACGGCTATAAAATAAAATAATACACTTAGCAAATTATATCCGAAATGATTTTACCCCGAAAGTATAATAATCAAAGAGAAAGTATCGATAATATCTTATCATTTATTGCTCCTTTGATGGACCATCAAAGGTTTATCGATAATAAATCACATCCCTAGTTATGATATTGGTTTCATAAACCAATCAAATTCTATTACAAGGAGTTTGTGTTAGTGTCTCAGATCGACCCTGAGACGTTGTTCAGACAAATAAATAGGTTTTCAACTAGCTGATAGCTGCGACTTCGTCCGCGTGGAATAGGGATGATGACAGTTTTTTAAATTGTATATAAATTAGGAGTATGCTAATAGTAAAGCAATTTTGTAAAAGTAACTAGGTATCTGCGATCATTACTTTCGGAGCTACAGGGATTTAAAGGGTCAGATTTGCGGCGCTGCCGCGGATCCCTGAAAAACGCCCCATACAAAATGGCACAAACTAATGACGTCGTAGGCAATGTAGTGATCGTTAGATTTGTATGTGCGTTCCAACAAAATTACTAATATCTTTGTTATTTGTGCGTTTATGTATATAGGTCCTTTATTAAAAAATGACACATTTAATGTAAGGAAGCTAAAACTGTATGAATTTTTATATAATTACGATAAAATTAATACATTTTGAAATTTTTTAATCTTATTTATTTTGCAAATATCCAGTCAAGCTTTTTATGTATAAATTTACCCTTACCTTTGACCTTATTTACCCGAATGTATCATAAAAATCAATATATTCAAACCTAGTCATCATCCCTAACTGTTTTCTAATAACAACTAAATCCAGTCAGTATGTTTTTGAGTGAATGTCATACCAGTAGTACAATTAGTTTTTCGCAAATCTCACAGTAATCATGGTTTCTTTCGGGACAGCCTATGTGTTAATCCAGGATGTAATCTATCTCCAATCTAAATTTCAGCTAATTCTGCTTAGTAGCGGTGCCATTAAAGAGTATTTCGGCTGGTGGGAGGCTTCGGCCGTGGCTAGTTACCACCCCACCGGCAAAGACGTACCGCCAAGCGATTTAGCGTTCCGGTGCGATGTCGTGTAGAAACCGAAAGGAGTGTGGATTTTCATCCTCCTCCTAACAAGTTAGCCCACTTCCATTTTAGACTCACTTACCATCAGGTGAGATTGTAGTCAAGGGCTAACTTGTAAAGAACATAAAAACAATCTATACATCAGTCGCGTTTATAATAAGTAAGTATTATAGTATGAACTAACCAATAATTCTTGGAATATCTCACGGTACCCGTTGATTTTTTCGGGACATTAACAAGGCAAGACAAGAAAAGTGAAAACTTCTTAGGGGAGGGTTTCCATAAAAACTTGTCACATCAAAAAACGTTTGCGTGTAAGCTCCATATCCCCTTTCCTATAAGGCACGGGGCCTTTCAAAAGTAATATTAAGCAGATATACACAGTCATTTCTATAAAATATCTCTGCTATTTTTATACAGGCTTTTAGTATAAAAACTTTGTTCGAAAAAAAATTGTCATACCGCTATTTGTAAGTCTGTAAGAGCCCTTAGGGTCTGAAATCGTCCTTGAGACGTTGCTACAAATAAATAGGTTTCCGATTACCTGTTATTGGTCATTTATATTGTAGACGTGTTTGTATTGAATATCGAATATGACAGTCGTTAGAGCAAAATAATAATATTATATTAAATATATATATATATATATATATATTATATTATATATATTATATTAATAATAATAATATATTATATTATATATATATTAAACTAAGATTTTGCTTCAGGCTATTATTATAGACAGCAAAGGCTTTGAAGGTAAAATATTGCTCTGTAAATACTCTTAGTGATGGTTTGCCACTTACCTACAACTACAAGAACCATTATCTATCTTTAAGTGAAAGTTTCACGTGGAACGAGTAAGCCGTTTTATAGCTAAATAATAAGGTAACATGAAAAAGTAAGTAGAGTATTTCTTTGGTAATGGTCGCCATTGACGGTCAATTATTCTCACATTTCTGAAAAGCAAACGGCAGTATCCACGCGGCAGGCTATACAAGTCATGGACCCAGTGACCAACACACGATCAATTATAGTAGTGGGTGCTAACGTGAGTATAATTGACCGTTTGTGGCTAGCATTAAGTATTTATTTACAATAATCTTTTTAACATGAAAAGTGAACAGACTTCAAAGACAAGAGAAAGAAGAGATATTCCAGTTATTTTAATTTTAACACAATATTACTAAACCGATTTTCATGAAAATGAAATGAGACCAATCTGGAAGTATACTCTTTCAAACAAAAAAAATAATTATCAAAATTGGTTAATAAATTATGCAATTATAAAAAAGCATACGCGTCGAATTGCGAAGTTCCTCCTTTTCTTGAAGTCGGTTTAAAATATAGTAGAAAAGTCTTTTGCTTTACATAAAATTGAAGATTTTTTTTTAAAAAAAAAAAGAATATTTGCCATATTTATTAAATATGACCAATATTCCCATTCCCCTCCAAATAGTCGGGAAAGACTGTGCTAGGAGTGGGTACAACAATAGACCAACTGGATGAGGATTGAACCACCACCCCTCGATGATGAGTCCGACCGCTCTTACCATTGAGCTATTGAGGCTATTAAAATATTGTATTCAGAGATTAGTCTATAATCGTTAAAGTAGGTACCTGAGGTCTATTCACCTTTAGCAATCCGCTTAAAAAATCATTTCATATTACAAAACATGTAAAAATAAGAAGCCTTTAAATATAACAACACAATGTTTTATAATCCACGTTTTTTTTTTTTTATTCTTTACAAGTTAGCCCTTGACTACAATCTCACCTGATGGTAAGTGATGATGCAGTCTAAGATGGAATCGGGCTAACTTGTTAGGAGGAGGATGAAAATCCACACCCCTTTCGGTTTCTACACGGCATCGTACCGGAACGCTAAATCGCTTGGCGGTACGTCTTTGCCGGTAGGGTGGTAACTAGCCACGGCCGAAGCCTCCCACCAGCCAGACCTGGACAAATTAAGAAAATCTTAATCTGCCCAGCCGGGGATCGAACCCAGGACCTCCGTCTTGTAAATCCACCGCGCATACCACTGCGCCACGGAGGCCGTCGTGTTGTTGTTGTTTTCTTGTTTTAATTAAGATTTACAACTACGTTCACTATATAAACTCTCAGAATTCGTTGTCTTACTACATTTAAGTATATCCATAATTTAAATAAACATATATTGCTGTAACTAAACTGCAGAATACAGAAGAGAACAACATTCAAATGAATTAATTGTCTTGTTTACACAAGTTTCAAGGAAGAGAATAAGTATTATGTATAATCACAAATGTATTTATTTTACCTGAAGAAGTCCTTGCTATTTTTCGCGAAAATCTAACAACTTGTGGTAACGCCCCAAACCATTGATTATTTGCCAAATTACCCTTAAAAGTATCAAAAAATACACTTTTAAAAAACAAAATACAAAACCGACTCAAAGAAATCTCAAATCTGCTATGAAAAATGAAGAAATCTATACTTATAATGAATCAGTAGAGAGGTCAATTGTGTACATTAAATATATTTCCAAAATAACTATCAGGGGGTGATTAGTGATCGATACTGATGCCAAAAATGCAATTAGTAAAATTTTTGTCCGCCTCTATGTTCGTCATAGAAACAAAAACCACTCGGCGGATTTTAATGAAACTTGGGACAAATAATATTCATGCTTCGGGGTAGGTTATAGTGTACTTTTCATCACGCTACGATCAATAGGAGCAGAGCAGTGAAGAAAAATGTTGGGAACACTGGAGAATATACTCAATTTTTTAAACTTCCGTCGCGTTTGCAGCCTTAATTCGAAGGGTAGGGGTAGGGTAGAAGTAGTTGAAAGTTTACATAGCTTTCAGGCGGACGAAGTCGCGGGCGTCCGCTAGTAAATAATAATTTGCAATATATAATCGGTGTAAAAAGATATTTAATAAACTTGAAGATGTTAATCAACAAAATAAATCTGCAGCTTTATAAACGCAAATAAATTTTCAACTTACAATAAGACTTGTTTTAAATAATATCAAACTTAATTCAGCAGTGCAAAAAATTGCCAAAAATTTAAATTAGCTATTTATGCGCAAAGAAACTTCTGACTTTCAATGAAATAAAAATTCCTTAAAAGAGTTCAATCAATTTTTAAAAATCCCCTTTAAGTTTATCAGATGAAACTTGTTTAACTTTTTTTATTTTAATAAAAAAAAGAAAATCGAAAAAAAATACTGAAAAACTTTCCTTAGGTACAAAAAAGAATTTTTTAATCACATTGAAACAAGTTATGCGACGAAAGTCATCTTACAAAAAATATCAAAAAAGATTACCGAAAATATTTACGCGCAAATGAACTTTTAACTCACAATGAAACAAAAATGACTTAGTGCAAAGCCACTAACGGTAATAAGAGCGCTAAAATGGCGTTTGCCGTGGGTGTTTTAATTGTTGTTTTTGTACCCTTGAGCAGACCGCGAGCGAGGCTTTATGAAATTTTTAATGTGTTCAGCGGAACTTATTTATGTTACTGTTGTATTTGTTCATGTTTTATAAAGGATTTTCGTGTGTGAAATAAAATACACATTGCGGTTCAAATTGAACTAAGAGCCTGCGAGTGCCAGATAGGCTGAAGGTTTGTTTTTAGTTTTTATTATGGTTAAAGCACGCTAACAAAAGAAATATTCAACATTGTGCAAAATTAAATACTATGTACTTACTTAAACACTTTGTATAACAATTTTAAATGAACTTTCAAGTCACAATGAGACAAAAATTACTTAGTGCAAAGCCACTAAATGTAATAAGAGCGCTAAAATGGCGTTTGCCGTGGGTGTTTTAATTGTTGTTTTTGTACCCTTGAGCAGACCGCGAGCGAGGCTTTATGAAATTGTTAATGTGTTCAGCGGAACTTATTTATGTTACTGTTGTATTTTGTTCATGTTTTATAAAGGATTTTCGTGTGTGAAATAAAATACACATTGCGGTTCAAATTGAACTAAGAGCCTACGAGAGCCAGATAGGCTGAAAGTTTGTTTTTAGTTTTTATTATAACGTGTGGTTAAAGCACGCTAACAAAAGAAATATTCAACATTGTGCAAAATTAAATACTATGTACTTACTTACAAAAAAACTTTGTATAACAATTTTAAATGAATTTTCAAGTCACAATGAAACAAAAATGACTTAGTGCAAAGCCACTAACGGTAATAAAAGCACTAAAATGACGCTTGCCGTGGATGTTTTAATTGTTGTTTTTGTACCCTTCAGCAGAGTGGCCTTATGAAATTGTAAATTGTGTTCAACGGAACTTTTTTCATGAAAAATAAATGGGACCAATCTAAAAGTATAATTTTCAAAATTGGTTGATAAATGCCGAAATTATGAGGCAACAAACATTAATAAAAAAACATATCCCCTCCTTTTTTTGACGTCGCGCGTCGATTGAAAAGAACGCATCATAATTATCAACCCATTTTCGGCTCACTTCTGTCGAGTCTCCTCTCAGAATGAGAGGGGTTAGGCCTATAGTCCACCACGCTGGCCCAATGCAGATTGGCAGACTTCACACACGCAGATAATTAAGATAATTCTCTGGTATGCAGGTTTCCTCACTATGTTTTCCTTCACCGTTAGAGACACGTGATATTTAATTTCTTAAAATGCACACAACTGAAAAGTTGGAGGTGCGTGAACCGGACCGGATTCGAACCCACACATAATAACGAATTAAAGAACACATATCCAGCCAAAAAATAGACTGATAATATCCAAACGAATCCCCAGCATGAGAGTATAAAATAAACACATGCTTTTCAATTACTCAGAATTATTAAGCCGAATCCGCTTCCCGGCCATTACCTAGTACGGAAATTCCGCATCGTCGGCTACACAGACTTAGGCACTTAGCCTAGTATTGCGGATTTGGCTTATGCATCTATTATATTTGATGGGAGCTTCACTTATACAGATTAAACGCTTCCTATTATTAATATTCGTCGTAGATAGCGAAAGAAATAGACAGCTGAATTGCGTTCCGTTAATAGTCAAAAAATATTGCATTAATTAATTTATTTATTTATTATTTAAGCAATACAATCACACATTGTACAATATAATAATAGGGTAGTTGAGTTATATCAAAAATATAAACAATATTAATTTCGCGTAATACATGGTATAGGGGTCCAAAATATGTATATCGATATTCATTAATAAAAGTTGAGGATTTCTTATAAAACTTAATTTTAAAATCATGTATTTCGTCCATTTTGTGACATCACAATGTTACTTGATGTACTTAACTTCAAACCAATTGTTAACTCATGTTTTTGTCAAACGCCTCGTTTGTAATTATTAAGGTGACGTCCAAAAAACCGTTGAAATATAGACTGATAGTGCCTGAAAAAACGGCACGCGCTATGATACCGAATATCGCATAAATTGGTTTATGAAAGAATGCGATGGACTCGGATGCTATCTATTTGTCTATTTACTTCTTTGTCTACGTTATTTGTGATCGGAGAGAACTATCCAATTAGTAAGTCAGAGCAGACTTATAAATGTCGTTATACAGGCGGCAGCTATCTATTGAACTCTAATTTCTACTGATTAATGAATATTCATCAGCTTTAGTATAAATATATTATGTGTATTAATTTGTATCACTAGTATGCATAATATAATAAAAATCCGAGACTTGGTTGTTAACTACAGGCCTTGTTAAAGTCTCAAAGTCACTCAGCGGGCGATGAAGCGAGTTATGCTAGGAGTTTCTCTGCATGATCCAATCAGAAATGCAGGAGATCCGCAGACGAACCAAAATCACAGACATAGCTCAGCGAATCGCGAAGCTGAAGTGGCAATGGGCAGGCCATATAGTTCGAAGAGCCGATGGACGTTGGGGTCCTAAGGGGCTGGGGCTTTGACGGCCTCCGTGGCGCAGTGGTATGCGCGGTGGATTTACATGACGGAGGTCCTGGGTTCGATCCCCGGCTGGGCAGATTGAGATTTTCTTAATTTGGTCCAGGTCTGGCTGGTGGGAGGCTTTGGCCGTGGCTAGTTACCACCCTACCGACAAAGACGTACCGCCAAGCGATTTAGCGTTCCGGTACGATGCCGTGTAGAAACCGCAAGGGGTGTGAATTTTCATCCTCCTCCTAACAAGTTAGACCGCTTCCATCTTAGATTGCATCATCACTTACCATCAGGTGAGATTGTTGTCAAGGGCTAACTTGTAAAGAATACAATAAAAAAAAAAAAAAAAGGAATAGCGAGCTTGCACTGAAAAGCGCAGTGTTGCGCCAAGGGGGGTCGTGATAGCCCAGTGGATATGACCTCTGACTCCGGAGGGTCTAGGTTCGAATCTGGTCCGGGGCATGCACCTCCAACTTTTAAATTTTAAGAAATTAAACATCACGTGTCTCAAACGGTGAAGGAAAAACATCGTGAGGAAACTTGCATACCTGAGAATTTTCTCAATTCTCTGCGTGTGTGAAGTCTGCCAATCCGCATTGGGTCAGCGTGGTGGACTATTGGCCTAACCCCTTTCTGCGAGGAGGCTCGAGCTCAGCAGAGAGCCAAATATGGGGTTAATACCTACTGGTAGGTATTATGGTCGTATGTAGGGATTAAGATAATAACTTATCATTTATTATCGGTATTAAAATTTAAATTTCCATTTTGCAAATGACATAGCGGCGGGTATCTCTTTGATTTTCAGATAATTAGTCCGCTTGGTCGGGAATAAAAAAAAAAACTTCATCGCAAATTATAATGAGCGGCCATGTTTTCAATTCCGGGTTAAACCCTCAGGAGTCTCGAAAAGTGATTCATTATAATATCCTTTGATATCAACGAATGTTGGATTTTCATGTTTTTTGCAAAGGAAAATTAAAAAGTCAGTTATATGAAGAACTAGATTCACCGCGGTTTCACTCGCGTAGTTCTCTAATACAGGGTTACAACATATATTAGTCGCTGATATATATTTTTTTTACAAGTTAGCTCTTGACTACAATCGCACCTGATGGTAAGTGATCATGCATTCTAAGATGGAAGCGGCCTAACTTGCTAGTAGGAGGATGTAAACCCACACCCCTTTCGGTTTCTACACGTCATCGTACCGGAACGCTTGGCGGTACGTCTTTGCCGGAGGGTGGTAACTAGTCACGGCTAAAGCCTCCCAGTAACCAGACCTTGACCGATTAAGAAAACCTCAATGGCCCAACTGGAGATTGAACCCAGGACCTCCGTCTTGTAAATTCACCGCGCATACCACTGCGCCGAGAAGGCCGTCTAAAGCGGCCTGTACAGAATTTTAATGTACTCAGTTAGTTTTGGTATGTTAATAATCACTTTTAAACCATGTAGAACTATGTAACAGTTAATTATAAACTATTTTTAACCCTGTCAGTAACCCGCTCGGACGATGACACTAGCAAGTGCAAATTGCACTAATTAAGAGCATTTGCGTGTTGGGAATAGTGATGCGTCAAGTTAAACACTCTACTACATTTAGTAGATTTTATACTGCTCTTAAAATAATGCATTTAGTACAAGTTTTGAGTTCGTTCTTATGTTTGTTTTAACAAAGTTGTTACAGATGTTCGAGTCTGTTTTGATACATACTATAACTTTATAAGAATGATATAATTATTCTGTATATCGTGATATCATTATCTTCAACATTCATTATCAACTCATATTCGGCTTACTGCTGAGCTCGAGTCTCCTCTCAGAATGAGAAGGGTTAGGCCAATAGTCCACCACGCTGGCCCAACGCGGATTGGCAGACTTAACACTCGTAGAGAATTAAGAAAATTCTCAGGTATGCAGGTTTCCTCACGATGTTTTCCTTCATCGTTTGAGACACGTGATATTTAATTTCTAAAAACCGCCCTCCAAAAAAGCGGATGAAGTCGCAGGTTCCCACTAGTGCATGTTATAAATACTAGTCATTTATCACATCACTAAAGTAATTATAAACAACTGGAAGCACGAAACTTCGTCTTTGTTTGAGTTTGTTTGTTTAAAAGATGCGGGCGTCGAAATCAATTCTTGAATACGAGAGAGAGAAACTAGAAGACTGTTGTTCACATGATATAAAAAAATGCGGATAAATATCAACATCTATACTAATATTGCCGTGATAGCCCAGTGAATATGACCTCTGCCTCCGATTCCGGAGGGTGTGGGTTCAAATCCAGTTCGGGGATGCACCTCCAACTTTTCAGTTGTGTGCATTTTTTAAGAAATTATTAAAATATCACGTGTCTCAAACGGTGAAGGAAAACATCGTGAGGAAACCTGCATACCAGAGAATTATCTTAATTCTCTGCGTGTGTGAAGTCTGCCAATCCGCATTGGGCCAGCGTGGTGGACTATTGGCCTAACCCCTCTAATTCTGAGAGGAGACGGAGAATACGGGTTGATAATGATCTATCATTTGCGTTTTATCTATTAATTACGGGACATCCTGTATAAGACTTAAGGCCGGTTCCACCACTTCTTGAATTAGTGTGATAAGTTTTGTCTTTGTCATTTGACAATTAATTACGTTTCTAAGAAAGGTAGAAAACTTACGGTGAGACTATCTGACACTAATCAGAAGGCCGTGAAGCCGGCCTTTAGTCTCGGCTCAACCCAAGCCATAACTATAACGGGAATATACGGAACCCAAAGGAAGGCGAAGGGAAATATAAAAATCGCATTATCACAGAATTTGTATCACCCCCGGCCACTCCCCCGCCGTCCCATAACTCAGCCCCATGAAACGTTTTGTTTTTATTAAAGGGATCCCCGGCCGAATTTACGGCACTGAATATACACTGAATATATACTAATTTATGTTGTCGAGGAAAAGTTGCTATGGATAGTGTGGTTTTTTACGATCTATATTGGAAAGTATAGTGAAGATTTATTCCATATCTAAACTTATAATCTTCGTTATCAACCCATATACGGCTCACTGCTGACCTCGAATCTCCTCTGAGAATGAGAGGGGTTAGGCCAATAGTCCATCACGCTGGCCCAATGCGGATTAGCAGACTTCACACACGCAGGGAATTAAGAAATTCTCTGGTGTGCAGGTTTCCTTACGATGTTTTCCTTCGCCGTTAAAACTTATAATTACATTGAAAAAACTAGAGAATCGAGCTTCTTCCCTTCCTTAAGTTTAGCTCATCATCATCATATCAGCCGATGAACGTCCACTGCAGGACATAGGCCTTTTGTAGGGGCTTCCAAACATCACGATACTGAGCCATCTGCATCCAGCGAATACCTGCGAATCGCTTGATATCGTCAGTTCACCTGGTCGGGGTCGACCAACACTGCGCTTACTAGTGCGGGGTCGCCATTCCAACACCTTGGGACCCCAACGTTCATCGGCTCTTCGAATTATGTGCCCCGCCCATTGCTACGTCAAATTTCATCCAAATCCGCTGAGACGTGCGAGAGTGATAGAGATAACAAACATTCAACCATCCAAACTACGGGACGGGGCTAAATTTTTAGCTAATTGCTGATAATGTAGCTAACCAAGGGTTAAAGTAGTGGTTTCAGGCGTGAGTGTAACAAGCAAACAATCACACTCACATTTACAATATAAGATTAGATCCTTTATCATTTTGAAGTCAGTAAAAATATTTCATGTTTAGTTACCCCCGATATCATTAATTCATTACCCTCCCTGCACAATCCATGAAAGAAAAATATTTTCTCAATTTACTTAAACGTTTTTCTTCTGTTATTCTTTGCGGCCGAAAGAAAATTAAATGTAAACAAACTAGTAAAATAGTATTGTTGTATTATACACGGGGTTTATGTGAGGGGTGGTTTATTATTCAGAATATTTAATAAATGTTTATTTTTGAGTAAATTTACCTACTATATAGAATTTTGACGGCCTCCGTGGCGCAGTGGTATGCGCGGTGAATTTACAAGACGGAGGTCCTGGGTTCGATCCCAGGCTGGGCCGATTGAGGTTTTCTTAATTGGTCCAGGTCTGGCTGGTGGGAGGCTTCAGCCGTGGCTAGTTACCACCAGAAAAAGTTTTTTTTATTCTTCACTAGCGGACGCCCGCGACTTCGTCCGCGTGGAATTCAGTTTTTCACAAATCCCGCGGGAACCATGGATTTTTCCGGGATGAAAAGTATCTATGTGTTAATCCAGAGTAAAATCTATTTCCATTCCAAATTTCAGCTAAATCGCTTCAGTAGCTGCAGCGTAAAAGAGGAACCAACATACTTACACATTTACACACTTGCACACTTAGGTACACACTTTCACCTTAATAATATTAGTGTGAAGTGTGATAGTTTGACAAGTTAGCCCTAGACTACAATCTCACCTGATGGTGAGTGATGATGCAATCTAAGACTTAAGCGGGCTAACTTGTTAGGAGGATGAAAATCCACAAAATCCACACCCATTGAGAAAATGTCAATCTCAACTTTTCAGTTAAGTGCATAGGTGTGTGAAGTCTGTCAATCCGCATTTGGTCAGCGTGGTGGACTAAATCCTCTCTCATTTTGAGAGGAGACTTGTGCTCAACAGTGAGCTGAATATTGGTTGTCAATGATGATTATCATCAGGAATTACGCGGGTGAAACTGCGTAGTGTGGCTAGTACTCAATACTAGAAGAAGCACTAAATAAAACATTTTCTTGTATTTATCCACCCCTCCTGCAATGGTTGAGAGTCTGAACGATTCTTTTACAACAATTTTATTCATCCCCCATTGTACGGAAGTTAGTGTTTGTTGTCGGGGGCGAAATGGCTTAATATCCAAAGACTGAGAGTTGAGAACATTCTTGCTTTGCGAGTTTTTGTTTGCATGGCAAAGTATCTTTTTATTGAAATGTTTCTTGTTTTAAATGTTTTAATAAAAACATTTAATACGAGTAAGTACGAAGAGCGGTGATAGCCCAGTGGATACGACATCTGCCTCCGATTCCGGAGGGTGTGGGTTCGAATCCGGTACGGGGCATGCACCTCCAACTTTGCATTTGTACATTTTAAGTAATTAAATATCACGTGTCTCAAACGGAGAAGGAAAAACATTGTTAGGAAACCTGCATACCAGAGAATTTTCTTAATTCTCTGCGTGTGTGAAGTCTGCCAATCCGCTTTGGGCCAGGGTGGTGGACTATTGGCCTAACCCCTCTCACCGAGCAGACCCGAGCTTAGCAGTGAGCCGAATATGGGTTGATAATGATGATGATGATACGAATAAAAAGGGGGTTTTTGAACCAAAAATATTCTATTGAATCAGTGGTTAATTTATTTGTACATGGAGAACGAGGCAGTGGGTTTGATCCCGGGTTTTGTTTTTAAAGTATTGGATCTCTTTGCTTCTAAGAAACCGTAAATAATATTACAGAGTACGGAAATAAGTTCTTATTTTTTTTTTTAAAAGAATATTTGCCATATCTTTTTAAATATGACCAATATTCCCATTCCCCTCCAACTAGTCGGGA
Source organism: Bicyclus anynana (assembly GCF_947172395.1). NCBI lineage: Eukaryota > Metazoa > Arthropoda > Insecta > Lepidoptera > Nymphalidae > Bicyclus > Bicyclus anynana. The sequence goes on from NC_069107.1 coordinate 7,745,347, forward strand.
AAGTGTGTGCTAGGAGTGGGTACGACAATAGACCAACGGGGCGGGGATCGAACCACCACCCCTCTGTGTTAAGTTCGACCGCTCTTACCGTTGCGAATTACTTTTTTACAAATTATTGAACCTACTGTATAATGGATTTCATTATTTATTTAAATACTTATTTTCCTTTCTCATCATCTTCCTTTGAAGCTCAGCTTAATACCTGTAAAGAAAAAAACAACATTATTATAATTATTTGTCACAAGAAAATTAAAGGTCTTCATTCAAATGATAAATTTGCAGACCCTCCTTATAATAGGTGTGTAATAGAAGTTTTTTGGAGCTTTGGCCCGCCACGCGCAGCAAGTAGCATGCTCAAAAATCGCACGACTGTTGATTCTTGAGCGAGCTCGAAATAAGCATGCTCATTATTAGCAATGTTGCAAATTAATACACATGCTAATAAGTAGCAACTGCTCAATAGTAGCATGCTTTCGTGCTTCAAATAAGAATGTGTCGTTATCAGCCCATATACGGCTCACTGCTGAGCTCGAGTCTCCTCTAAAAATGAGAGGGGTTAGGCCAATAATCCACCACGCTGGCCCAATGCGGATTGGCAGACTTCACACACGCAGAGAATTAAGAAATTTTCTGGTGTGCAGGTTTCCTCACTATGTTTTCCTTCACCGTTTGAGACACGTGTAACTTAATTTCTTAAAGTGCACACAACTGAAAAGTTGGAGGTGCATGCCCCGGACCGGTTCGAACCCACACCCTCAGGAATCGGAGGCAGAAGTTATATCCACTGGGCTATCACGGCTCTCGAGAATGTGTAACAGTAGCTTAAGTTTCATAAAACGTATTTATGTAAATTTTAACACCTTTAAAACCATATGCCTTATTAAGATAACGTAAGTCGGGGCATATTTCGTAACTCACTTAAACTGTAGGTATAATCTCAAGTCACAAATTAAGCACTCCCATAAAACTGGTCCTGAAATCCGACCTCCCGGGAGAGATCCCCACGCAAACTAATTTACTGCTCTGTAACGAAGAGTCCTGGATTTTATGGCAAATTGAAAAGTGTCCAGCTTCTAAGGGCAAATTGAAAAGTGGCCGAATTCACGGTTGCACTGCTGTTATTGTGGTTGTATGTTTATTTAATAACTAGCTGACGCCGCGCGGTTTCACTCGCGTAGTTTCCGTTCCCGTAGGAATACGGGGATAATATATAGCCTTCCTTAATAAATGGGCTATCTAACACTGAAAGAATTTTTAAAATCGGACCAGTAGTTCCTGAAATGCTGCCTCGTTGGTCTAGTGGGTAGGAGGTGGGTAGACTATGAGGTTTTGGGTTCTGTTCCAGGGACAGTTTAGGAAATATTGTCTTTTACTTTGATACAAAAAATTTAAATGGTCCTTACGTCACATTGGAAAGTGACGAATATATATAACCAGTAATTCCAGAGATCAGCGCGTTCAAACAAACAAACAAACTCTTCAGATATATAATATTAGCATAGATTAACTTAGTTTATTAAAAAAATCTAACAACAGGATTGCCCCGTATTACGAGATGATGTAACATAACCATACATCCGAATCTTTGCAGGAATTTTTGATCCACAGTACGCAGGTTTGTTAAAAAGGCAGCTTTTAAAACTATGATATAATACCATAAATCATACTGTCCGCGCTTCGTCGATTTATTTCCTCTATATTTTGAATTTTACTATTGAGAGGAGTTTACCAAACTCGTATTTAATCCGTAACTTTTAACGATATTGAAAGTAATAGCTAGTAAAATATAAAATTTGGCATTTTACCAAAATTTGGGGAAAACCGTTTTAGAGACAAGATTCATTCTATCCACCAAAAATCCTAATTCATTAGATTTATACCGGCGCATAAATCTTTCTAAAATTACGACCATTTACGGTTTTACGCTTTAAAACCATATCATCAACGCTCGTAGATCACGCTAGATGGCGTTAGCATTCAAAACAAACAAATCACGCCAGTCGGCCGCCGACCCCGCGGCCGCGCGGACTTTATTTATGCGTTGCATTTATTGTTTTATTTGAAACATTTAGAAATTACATTTCTGATCTTCCATTTAACTTAACTTAAAAGGGAATATTTTTAGTATATTTTAAATTCAAAATTGACTGTTATTTGCAAATAATTAGGACATTAGCATTGAAATTCGTACAGTATTTTTACTGTTTTAAATGTGAACTTAGTAAATTACTCGTATAATGCTCGTTTTTGATGCAGTCACAAAAAGGGGTTTTGATGAAATTTGATAAATCATACAATTAATTTCCTATTTTGTTCCATAGGGGGAAAATTCTATATTACAAAGAGGTAAAATTTGTGATATTGTAAGAGGTAATTTCTGTATACAGAACCGATTTAAAAAATATTTTACCACTAGAAAGCAATTTGTGAGTATCATAAACTATATTTTATCCCCGTATTTTCACTGGAACGGGAACCACGCAGGTGAAACTGCAGGGCGTCAGCTATAAATAAATACAATACAAATACGCAATATTATACGAGAATGCGAAATAAGGTTCAGGGACCTCTTGTTGTGTTAGGTCTTAATCAAAATAGATAATAAAATGGACGAGATGAATTCGAAGCGGTTATTCTAAAGTGCATTTACTATAATGTAGTGAATGCTAAGACGGTAGACTGGGAACTCTATAAGCAGGCGCGTGTTAGGCTGCTTACAAACTGTGCGTTTTATAACTGTAATATTAACAAACTACTTTTTATCCCAAAAAAAATTATGATTCTTGAGAGTTTTGAAAAAAACTGAATTCCACGCGGACGAAGTCGCGAGCATCCGCTAATGTGTAATAAAGCAGGGTGAGGTACCCTTATAGCGAAAGCACATTTGAGACCTTTCATTTGATATGTGACATCATGCAGTTTCCAAATATAATCGTTTGTCCCTGAAACGTGACCATCGCATTCAGATTTTATCTGTTCACGTTTGAGCCAAGGGTATTGATATTATGTGTACCAAATTTCAGAAATACGGATCCGCGAGTGATCTTATTCTACGTCGGTTTTTGTACTCGGAAACTAGTTCGAATAATAAGCTATGAAATAAAATAAAAAGAAGATATATATACAGTACATGATTATATGTAGGCGCTTGGCAGCGCCACAGTACGGGAAATTTCGTTAGTTTCGTTTTAACACAAAATTACTGAACCGATTTTCGTGAAAATTAAATAGGACCAGTCTGGAAGTATACTCTTTCAAACAAAAGAAGAATTTTTAAAATTGGTTAATAAATGACGAAGTTATGCGGTAACAAAAACATACGCGTCAAATTGAGAACCTCCTCCTTTTTTAAGTAAGTTAAAAATGAAAAGAACATATGTAGGATTAAAATATATCCGTTTGCAGGCAGCCTTACACAAACGCCCTGTGTGGCTCACTCACAGACAGCTATTACAGTGTTAAGCATGAAGAATGTCTAATGAAGCAGGGTGAGGGACACACTTATTGCGGTAACGCGTTTCGTCTGCAGCGATGATGTACTTGGCTATTGGGTAAACAGTTTTATTATCTCGACCACTCAGCATCCATCAATAATATTACCCACCAAGTCTTCATTCTTATAAAAACTTGGGTAGTTTTTTCGAGATAACCACTTAGGTACGTTTTTCGTACCTACAAGTCGTCGTCGTCGTAAGAGTCTCCACTCAGAATGAGAGGGGTTAGGCCAATAGTCCATCCACCACGCTGGCCCAATACGGATTGGCAGACTTCACACACGCAGAGAATTGAGAAATTCTCTGGTATGCAGGTTTATTCGCGATGATTTCCTTTACCGTTTGAGACACGTGATATTTAATTTCTTAAAAAAAAAGAAAAGAAAAGAAAAGAAAGATCTTTATTTTTAAGTAATGCCACATATCACATTAAATCTAAATTATAACATTATGGCTTAACGTCCACTCAAACAGTGGAGCACTAAAGAATGCCCTGTAATATGTGGCACAACCTAGAAAAAGGCCCCAACTCAGCATTTTGCCGCATACTTTCAATAAAAAAAGTATGCAGCACTGATTTTCAGTTAGGACCCAGTTCAGGTGCCGCCACGCACACAGTTTACGTAAACTATTAAATACAATTATTAAGAACTAATTAAAACTAACTAGGTAGACACATTGATTTAAAAAAAAACAGAAAACTTAAACATAACTATGAAAAACAAAATTAATGCACAGAACTGAAAAGTTGGAGGTGCATGCCCCGGACCGGATTCGAAGCTGCACCCTCCGGAATCGGAGGCAGAGGTCATATCCACTGGGGTATCACAGCTCCCACCTACAACCTACTTACAAGTAAGTAAGTATTGAAAAAATATATTCCGAAGAATTGAGAACCTTTTTGGAACTTCAGCTTCGCGACTCGCTGAGCTTTATCAGTGATTTTGGTTCGTCTGCGGATCTCCTCATTTCTGATTCGATCACGCATAGAAACCCCAAGCATAGCTCGTCATCATCGCCCGCTGCGTGACTTTGAGTCTTTTTATGTGGGCTACACACACACATTTTAAGAAATTAAATATCACGTGTCTCAAACGGTGAAGGAAAAACATCGTGAAGAAACCTGCATACCAGAGAATTTTCTTAATTCTCTGCGTGTTGGAGTCTGCCAATTAGGCCAGAATACTTAGTGGAATATTGGCCTAACCCCTCTCATTCTGAGAGGAGACTCGAGCTCAGCAATGAGCCGAATATGAGTCGATAATTATGATGATATACTGTCCCCTTTTTACTGCAGTGTCACTTAACATCATGTGAAATCGCAGGAAAACTATAAATTAGGTAAAAACTAAAAGTACAACAGGCACTATTTTGATTCCCTTATCAAAAGTCATTAAAAAAACAAATTCAATTCCCCAAAAAAAAACTATCATTAATTATCATTATGCACTCAAAAAGTACAATGTAAAACACTTAATTGACAAAACTAATTAAAAAGTGACACATGTTTTTTCCCCGAGCATCGAACCGTGACTCTCTATCCCTCGAATGCACGCGCGGTTACGTCCCATTACCTTTATGGCTTAATTTTTTAAATGGCTTCCACCCTTGGTCGTTTTTGTTGTTTACTCGTTGTGATTGTATTACTAACAGAGTTAAAAAAATATTCAAAAAATAATTTTAAGATGCATTAAAAATAAGATAAGATAAGATAAATATACTTTATTTGCACACCACAAAGACAAAAACAAGTGAAATAAAAAACAAATTAGGAAGAGATCAGCATACAAAAGGCGGCCTTATCGCTAAGTAGCGATTTCTTCCAGGCAACCTTCGGTTTAGGAAAACTTAAGGACATCAGCAGGTGGCGTAAAACAAAAATAACCATAGTATTAGTAATACACATACATACAAATAATTTACATCCTAATACATAAACAATATTACACAAATACCTACAATATTGAATAAAATACATATCAAAATATACTAATAAATACCTTATATTGAAAAAAATAATATATACAGATCGACTTTACTGCACCAGATAATGAGACTTTACCGCATTTTTAAAAATGTCCAGTGTCTTTGATTGCCGTATATTTAAAGGGAGAGCATTCCATAACTTAACGGCTTGCACAACGAAAGAATGTTTATAAAATTTCGTCTTATGCACGGGTAAACATAGAGTTAGTAATCGACACTGTCTCAGTTCAGACTGCACTCCCTGAAACGTAAATTTCTCCTTCAGATACACAGGAGATTTTGGATTAAACAACACACAGTACAAAAGTGAAAGTACATGCAGATCCCGGCGACGACGAATAGGGAGCCACTTGAGCTTCTGACGGAATTCAGAAATATGGTCATATTTGCGTAGGCTAAATATGAACCGAATAGCAAGATTTTGAAGTCGCTCAAGTTTATTGAGTTGGTCCTCAGTTATATTTAGATAGCTCGCGTCCGCATAATCTAAAACCGAAAGAAGAAGAGAATGTGCTAACATAACTTTAGTAGGAATTGGTAAAAATGATCTTAAACGTCTCAGTGAGCCAAAAGTAGCAAACATCTTTTTACTTAACTCTTTGACATGCACGCACCACGACAACTGGTTATCAAGATGTACCCCAAGATCTTTAACTGTGTCACAAAAAGGAATAGTGGTACCATTATACAAAACTGGCCGGAGATCTACCCAATCAACTCTTGAGATGAGGGCAGGACTACCAATAATAATGGCCTTAGATTTTAGGGGATTTACCTTGAGCCCATACTGTCTGCTCCAGATATCAATTGCGCTAAGGTCACAGTTTATAGCAGAGACAGTTAAATTTAGGTTCTCAAGAGATGATGAGCGGTATATTTGGATATCATCTGCATACATATGGTAAAGAGAAGTTATATTTTGAGTGATCGAATTAATGAAGATAGAGAAAAGTAATGGAGATAACACGCCACCCTGAGGTACCCCTGCCGTAACATCGCACCAAGATGAAAAGACGTCATCAACCCGAATGCGCTGCTTACGGCCTTTGAGGTAGCTCTGAAACCAGTCTATAACCGATGGAGATATGTTAATAGAGCGTAATAGACTCAACAAAATGTCATAGTCTACAGAATTAAAAGCATTACTGAAATCAAGCAGAACTAGTACAGTGAGTTGTCTATTATCCATCGCCCAACGAATATCGTCAGTAACTTTAGTCAAAGCGGTAACCGTACCATGACCAGGACGAAAACCAGATTGTAATGGACTTAAAAGTAAATTTCGGTTTAAGAATACGGATAACTGATGGAAGACAAGTTTTTCAAGGACTTTAGAAAGGAACGGCAAAATAGAAATTGGACGGAAGTCAGAAAACGTTGTGGAACTAATTTTTTTAGGAAGAGGAATAATTTGTGCCTTCTTCCAAGCCTGTGGAAATTCACTGGAATAAATGGAATAGTTGAGGATATGTGTAAGAACTGGGGAAATAATATCAATGATAGGAATAATCATATTACGGCTTACGCTATCAGATCCAACGGCATTCGAAGCGATAGACAAAACACTCTTCTTAACATCACATTCGGTAAAAGATTCGAAAGTAAACGGAAGAAAATCTGGTGTTGGTATAGAAGAAAGAGTGCTAAGAATGGACTCCTTTTCAGTACTGTCAATTGTATCGGAAGTAGAAAAATGTTTATTGAGAAGTTCTAAATCAATATTTATAGGATTGTTCGAAGATGATTTTCCAACTCCAAGTGTATTAAGAAATTTCCAAGTTTTAGCGGTGTCACTATTTTGTACAGATTTATAAATGTGGCGTCGTTGAGCATCTCTACACAATGTATTGCAGCGATTCCGGGCTTTGTGATATTTTAGACGATTAATATCGGAGTCCTTCGTTTTGTACTTTTGCTTAGCTGTATTCTTTTTATGCATTAACAATTTAATTTCCTCCGATAGCCAAGGAGCAGGCAAGTGCTTCATTTTGACAGGTTTTACTGGTGCATGCATATCGTATAGTTGAGTAATCAAAGTATTAAAAATGTCCACTTTATGATCGAGAGTGTCTGCACTTGTAATGGCAGTCCAATCTAAATTATTTGCGTCCTCGCAAAGGCGACCTTTATCAATCCCTGCAAAGTTACGCTGCAGAAGAATTTTTGATTTAGCTTTAGGAGGACGTATTTTATAGGAGAGATAGATCAAATCATGATAAGAAAAAGAGTTGGCAGGACATTGACCGTGCTTAAAAACGAAATCAGGAGATGAGACAATAATGACATCTAGAAGTGAAGGAATACAACCAGGAGAGTAATGTGTAGCAGCAAGAGGCAGGACAGATAAATTACAAGAATCAAGAATAGATAAAAACTTCTTGCTACGATAGTCATCCTTTTGTAAACATGTATTGAAGTCACCTAAAATAATAGAATGACTATACAGAGGAATTAAATTTTCCAATAAAATTTCAAAAGAGTGAAAGTAATTAGGTATAGAAGGGGGACAGTAAAATACTCCAAGAAGAATTTTAATATGTGAAAGTTCGACTTCCAGTAATAAATGCTCAGCTGCATCAGGTAAAGGAGGTTGAGTAGACGAACTAACAATAGAAAAAGGAATGTAAGATCGTAAGTAGATCGCTACTCCACCCCCTCCCTTACCCACACGATCATTACGGATAAGCCTATAACCGGGCAGTGAGTAGGAAGTTGAGGGTAAACAGGTTTTCAGCCAAGATTCTGAAATTAAAATGGCATGAATATTACGGGACTCAAAAGACGCAAGCATATCTGGAAAATGAGCCGGGATACTTTGCGCATTTAAATGGACAACATTAAAGTTTTTCAGACAATCTGAGAAGTAAGAATCAAGGGTAACATTAAGCGGAAGTAAAGATGTACTGTGGAAGCTATCATCACTGGAGCTAGACGACATAGACAAATAAAGGTCACTATCAATACTGCTAATCGACATTATAATATTTAAATATATTTAAATATAAATATATATTATTTTAAATTATAATATAATAAAATATATAATAATTAAAATTAAGTATAAAAATTAAACTTATGTAATTACAAAAAAAAATCGCAAAAACTATGTACCTCTTATTTCCCAAACCGCCAGCTACCCAAAATAACAATCGATATAAAAACAATTATTACACAGAACAAACAGAGAAGAGAAAAAGTTATAAAAAAAAACATATAAACAAACATGCTTAAAATTAAAAAACTTAGAAATAAAATTTAACTAATTTTACAAAAAAAAAAAAGTTTAAGTAAAATTATAAACATGTATAAAATAAAAAGAAAAACAATATAACTAATTTTAGTTAAAAACATACATTCTTTTAATTTACATGCTAAATAACAATACGCTTTATGATAAATGTGATGCTAACTATGTTAAGGAGGAATTCATAATCTGTAACGCACATTTATAAAGAGAGATACAATCTCTGTCTATGGTCGGATTATGACAATGGTGTCGTGCGGTGTTTACAATTTATTCAATAGTCATTGACATACGAAATATCTATTAGTCTGTGGTCATTGACATTTGTTAAACATCAATGTCTAATGTCAAATGTCATTTGTCATTTGTCAATCCAAAATTCAAAATAAAAATATATAAATTCGTATTACCTTGCTGAAGATTAATTCTGAAGACACAAACAAAAAGAAAAATGATTATTAACTTTTGAGACAAGCACCACACACCGTTTTATGTTATAAACATAACTAATTTAAAATAATGCACATTAGTGACTAGTGAAAGAAGAGAAAATAATGGTCAATTGAAACTATCTCCTAGCCACTCTCTTAACTTTGGGAATAGCCGCTCTAGAGTCCTTTGGAGCCTCAGACACAGTGGCTAACGGAATTGCAGCAGCAGAAAGGTCCTGCGAAGGCGCCGGGATAGCATTTAATTCCGCTAAAGATGATATCCGATGTCGCTTACCCGCTGCGTCAAGTACCATAATGTTGCCATCTCTGGTCCAACACTTCGTGACACCGAATTTCTGACGAGCCGCAAGGAAGGTCGTATGCCGACTTTTGATGAGAAACTCGGACACAGTCACCCCTGAGCCCTTCAGTTTTGTCTTAACGGACCACACAGCATCCTTCAGAGCCCAGCTGTTAAATTTGACAAGTATTGCCCGGGGCTTGTCGTTGCCCTGATGTCCCAAACGATGGCAGCGACTGAGTGATCCTGATGATAGCTCAGGGAGCTTAAGAGGACCAGTCAGCACCTTACAAACTGTAGTAGCAGGGTCCTCTTTATCGGCCTCTGGAATTCCATGTACGAGTAGAATTTTTCTTCTGGATCTCATTTCAAGTTCATCCTGCTGCCTTGCCAGAAGCCCCACCTGCAGTTGCAGGTTCTCAAGCGCCGTCAAAACAAAAGTTCTGAACGAGGCAAACTGAGCATTTAAGTTGGACGTCGGACTTGTGGCCGGGATGGCCCCCCTCAACTCCTTTTGAAACTCAGCCATACGGCTGTTAAAATGCTCACTTATGTCATTAATACTTTTTTTTAAGGATTCCATAGTGAAAACAGTGAACTTTTGTAGTGCAAAAGTGAGGTTATATACACACGGTCACTAAGTTGAATAAAAATCTGTGCAAATATATGAGACAGGAGCTGGTAGGTTTAGTAATGCTTAATAGTACATAAGAGTAAACTAAAAATTAACTTTACTAATTTTTTAACATAAAAATAAAGAGAGATTCAAATTGTCAACTACTTTGTTTTACTACCCACAGTGAAAAAAAAAAAATATTAACTGAAAAAATATTAAAAAAATATTAACTGACTAGACGTGACGCTTTCACCCGCGTAGTTTCCGTTCCCGTGAGATTATGGCGATAAAATATAGCCTATGACACTCACAAATAACATTTCTTTTTAATAGTCACAGATTAAACAGATAGAGCGTACAGAACACGACGGTGTCGAAGCCACTCCAAATACAAAATTCAAAAACGAATACATTTCGTCTTATTCTTAATGTTTTTTTTTCGTATGCAGAGTTCGTTGTAGCTCAAATTCTGTACATTGAAGATAATTTGAAAATATTTTTTGGAGTTTGGAGTTTTTGAAGAGTTATCCATTTATATAGTTATTCCATTCCATTATAGATGCCTACTGGGTTTACTATCGGTGAAGGAAAACATCGTGAGGAAACCTGCATATCAGAGAATTATCTTGATCTTAAAAGCGCTTGGAGGCCATTGGATCAGCTTCCACCTTCACACAGGAAATAAAACTATAAGAAATTGTAATTGTTATCAATTGTAAATTATAATACTGTATGACTTTTCAAAAGAGCAACTGTTGAGTTTCTTGCCGGTATCTTCTCAGCAGAACCTGCCTTTCGAACCGGTGGTAGAATCTTTACAAATAGTCAACTGACGTGTCAAAAGTGCTTGTAAACTGAGCCTACTTGAAATAAATGATTTTTGATTTTGATTTGATCTTAATTCTCTGCGTGTGTGAAGTCTGCCAATCCGCATTGGGCCAGCGTGGTGGACTATTGGCCTAACCCCTCTCATTCTGAGAGGAGACTCGAGCTCAGCAGTGAGCCGAATATGGGTTGATGACGACAACGACTGGGTTTACAGAACATTTTATATTTTTTTTATTTTTTGTCTGTCTGTATGTCTGGGACCACGATGAAACTACTGGATAAATTCAAATGAAACTTTGAGCACGGTTTGAGACCATAATACGGAGAAAGTAGTTGGATATTTTTTGTCGCGAAAACAAAATTGGAAGGGCATTAGAATTTTATTTATTTAGTCGCTCATGTATATTTTTGTTAAATGATTAGTGGACTATTATATATAAACCTACCTACATATTATATATAAAAATAATAAATAGAAGGATGCGAAATAGATTGAAAATGTACATCGATTTTCACGCAGACGAAGCTGCGGGCGTCCGCTAGTATACATTAAGTATATCAATTACTTAATTAATTTATTGAAATGTATCATAAATATGAGGGGCTTAACAGCTTTCCCCCATTATGTGCCTGTAAAATGCTCCGGATCATTGGATCAGGCCATGTTGAATTTATGCCTAATAAAATATTTCATTTCCACAACGCTGATATACAACGCCAAAGATGTACTCGATAATATCGGACATAAGCATGACACATCTTAACAAATGATTGTGATAAATGTGTATAGCCACTTTAACAATGAAAATCAATCTACATCATAGGTCTATTTTAATGGCCCACTGCAGGGCGAGGTCCTTTTTTTGACGGCCTCTGTAGCGCAGTGGTATGCGCAGTAGATTTACAAGACGGAGATCCTGGGTTCGATCCCCGGCTGGGCCGATTGAGTTTTTCTTAGCCGAGGCTAGTTACCACCCTACTGACAAAGACGTACCGTCAAGCGTTCCAGTACGGTGTCGTGTAGAAACAGAAAGGGGTGTGGATTTTCATCCTCCTCCTACCAAGTTAGTACGCTTCCATCTTAGATTGTATCATCACTTACCATCAGGTGAGATTGTTTTCAAGGGCTAACATGTAAAGAATGAAAAAAATGAAAAATAATGATTTAGAGCTATGGAGGAGGAGGAGAACAACTATCGTTGAAATCAAATTCTTTATTAGGCTTAAAATAATTAATTTAATGCAAAAATAAGTTGAACTGGCTAAAATATTTATCCAGGCCTTACCACTAGACCATTGGGACAGTTATATGTGTTATATAGTTAGGTAGAAAGTTCTTATATCAACAAGTATACATAACCATCATCAATAACAACCCACATTCGGCGCACTGTTGAACGCGAGTCTCCTCTCAGAATGAGAGGGGTTAGGCTAATAGTCCACCACGCTAATCCAATGCGGATTGGCAGATTTTACACGTTGAAAATTAAGAAAAATATTCAGGTATGCACGTTTCCTCACGATGTTTTTCCTTCACCGTTTGAGACACTTGATATTTAATTTCTTAAAATGCACACAGCTGAAAAATTTGGGGGTACATGCCACGGACCAGATTCGAGGTCATATCCACTGAGCTATCACGGCTCTTCTATTGCTTATTAAACAACTGTGTATCTTTGACGTTTTATATATCAGTGACCAACATCGCCCATTTCGTTAATGATCGTTCAAGTATCGGGGAGTGGTTTTGTGCCTTCAAGGTGGGTCAGAGGCTGTTAATACCCGACTCTACTGAAGGGGGGTTAAGTATCCTGTTACCCATTAATTACTTGCTTCGCCTCCTAAAGTTATGGTCTTCATGTTTCTATCGTTATAACCTATTCATCATTTATAATTTTATTTTAAGCTAAAAAGATATATATATTTATACTTTATATATTTTTTTTAACAATTTTACATGAAAAACGTAACGTAAACCTTGCATGAGAAGATATTTTTTTAATCCTCCGGGACTGTATAATTTCATCGCGATTAATATTTTTCAAGCTGATTTTTATATTAGGGGGTTTGAAGACGAAGCAATTCATTAAATATTATTTTTGTTATATTAACCAATAACCGTAAATTTTCTGAACCAAGTACCTACTCTCATTTTCTGCGCAATTTTTTCAACTTTATTTTTCCGTTTCCACTTAACTAAGTGTGGAAAACAAAATTTAAAAATTATAAAATTAGTTCTCAAGTGACCATAAATGTAAGATGAATATGGATTTATTTTATAATATACTAGCGGACGCCCGCGACTTCGTCCGCGTAAAAATTGATGTAAACTTCTCTTCCTCTACTTTACCCTGCTCGTAAACCTACCCAACCCTACCCTACCCTACCCCTACCCTACCCTACCCCTACCTTACTCCTACCCTACCGCTAACGCTAACCCTTCCCTCCCCCCACCTTACCCTACCCTAACCCTACCCGTAACCTATCCATACCCTATCTACCCTACCCCTAATCTACCCCTACCCTACCCCTACCTTACTCCTACCCTACCGCTAACCCTAACTCTTCCCTACCCCTACCTTATCCCTACCCTAACCCTACCCTACCCGTACCCTACCCCTACCCTTCCCTACCCCTATCCTACTCCTCCCCTACCCGTACCCTACCCCTACCCTACCCTACCCCTATCCTACTCCTCCCCTACCCTATACGTTCCAGATCCTTCCCCTACCTCTACCTTGCCCCTACCCTACACTACCCCTACCTTATCCGTACCCTACCCTACCCTACCCTACACTTTCCCTAAATTACCCCTACCCTACCTCTATCCTATCCCTACCCTCAGCAAAATTGGTCCAGCCTTTTGTGCGTGGTGCAATGACCAAAAGACTATAATTTCCCAAGCGACTTCTATGCTAATACTATAAAGAGGTAAAGTTTGTGTGGTTGTCGGGGGTATTCTCTGGATCTACTGGACCGATTTGGAAAATTCTTTTACCAATAGAAAGCTACATTATTTGCGAGTGTCATAGGCTATGTTTGGTCCTCATATTCATACGGGAACGGGAACTACGTAATTGAAACCGCGGGGCGTCATATAGCGGCATTTCTGCGACTTTCAGAAATTTTGTATTATCTCCGAATATATAACTAATTAACATACTGTAAAGGGCAAATCTTATCTCTATAATATCCTTGTGATTATTAAATTATTTATTTTGATAAGAATTTAAGTTTAGTTGTGTAAATAATGACGTAAACCTTAGTTTAAAATTTAAATAATTTATTAAAGTACTAAAGGTACTATATCTGCTAAAATATAAAAGATAGATATATGGTGTCGCGGACTTTTTTGTAGAACTTTTAAAGGTTCAAAAAGCCTCCATACATTTATTTCAGTTATACGCAATGGTTGAGGCAGCGCATGCGAATATGTAAGTTTTTCGGTCTGACCTGTAAGAGAAAACCCGCGATATCTTAGTAGTTATATATGATAGAAATATAAAAAGTAGCCTATAGCACTCCCCGATAACGTAGCATTCTACTGGTGAAAGAATTTTTAAAATCGGTCCAGTAGTTCCGAAGATTACCCCATTTCAAAAAATTGTTACAAACTTACAAACTTACAAACTTACAAACTTTACCTCTTTATAATATTAGTATAGACTAGCGGACGCCTGCGACTTAATCCGCGTAAAACTCGATGAAAACTTTCAACTACCCCTACCCCTACCCTACCCTACTCCTCATTTTTTAATTTTTTCTATCATAAGAACTTGCTCCTGACAAACAAACATATGAAAAAAAATTGTGAAATCGGTCCAACCGTACACGCGTGATGACGTGACCAAGGAATATAATATGGATTATTTTTTATATGTATAGGTATAGACTAGTGCACCCAGTCAAGCTTCGCTTTGACTTATGTGCACTTCTTTCCTTTCTCATGGGAAAGGGAACTACGCGGGTGAAACCACGGGGCTAGTCACACTAATAATTAGTGAATAATTAGAGAATAAGATATTTGAAATTACATAAATAGTGCGCATAAGATATTGTAAAAAACTAATTTAAATTTTATTGTACTTTAAATAAGTAGTCTGTAGTGTTTCAAGAAATTTGCATGCCAGTATATGGCGAATTGTATAATGTATCTACTTCAACATTTATTGTATACTAGCTAATGTACCTAATTATACAATTGCAAATAAATAAGTTGAATTGAATTGAATTGAATTAATATTATAAAGGTGAAAGTTTGTATGTAAGTGTGTTTGCGAAAGTGTGTATGTTTATTCATCCTTTGTGCTGCAGCTACTGAAGCGGTTTAGCTGAAATTTGGAACCGATATAGAATTTATTCTGGATACATAGGCTACTTTTCATCCCGGAAAAATCCATGGTTCCCGCGGTATTTGTGAAAAACTAAATTCCACGCGGGCGTCTGCTAGTCATTATTAATAATTATGATAATAAAGCATTTTATTTTTCCTTAAACTCTAGTGTTACAATAGTTTTCTTAAGTATTAGTTTAAGTTCTTTTAAAATTATAAGGATCCCTCATAGGGTATAGGCCTCCCCCAATTCTAGTCATTAATAAATAAATACAAATAGGGTTTTATACAATGGTAAATCTTCGACTAGTTGCCACGTCCATGACACGCCTAATGTTTTCTTTTTAATACACCAGTTTATCTGCATCTTAGATCGTATTTCTGATCTTCGAATCTAATTTCCACATCGATTTCCCTAACGACTACATTAACATTGGTATTTTTAAGTTTAATATTTTTTTCTTGTGGTTGACAGCATGTAGGTACAGTGGCATGCACTGCATAGATGCAAAAATTCACTGCCTTCTTCACAATTCTTAGAGGTTAGATTCACCACGCTGCTGCTCAGGTTGACGGGCTTATGGTGGTGATGTTTGAGTTTTACTGAACGTGCTCTCCGAGACACGGACGGACGGTGGTTTTTTTTTTTTATTCTTTACATGTTAGCCCTTGACTACAATCCCACCTGATGGTAAGTGATGCAGTCTAAGATGGAAGCAGGCTAACTTGTTAAGAGGAGGATGAAAATCCATACCCCTTTTCGGTTTCAACACGACATCGTACCGGAACGCTAAATCGCTTGGCGGTACGTCTTTGCCGGGTGGTAACTAGCCACGGTCGAAGTCTCCCACCAGCCAACTTTTTGACACCACCAACGTCCCGACTCAAAACAATTTTTAGAAGTAAGAAAAGCATCATCGCATAGACTCATAACTCGAACCCAGGACTTTGTATTTTCACCTGCTAACCACAGGACCGTCGAGGCATTACTCGTATTGTTCGTATTAGCAGATTTTGGCCACGCGTTAGTTTGCAATGGACGCGGTCCAAAGTACGCGACGCCGCGCGCCAAACTAGTTTAATCTGGACGTGTGTCTACGAGCCAAGTTCACTAGTTACGCTAAACGTTATTAACCCATATTCGGCTCACTGCTGAGCTCGAGTCTCCTCACAGAATGAGAGGGGTTAGGCCACCACCACGCTGGGCCAATGCGGATTGGCAGACTTCACACACGCAGAGAATTAAGAAAATTCTCTGGCAAAAAAATGGATGCACAATCAGCGACCAAAGAACGTACCCACTCAATGAGCGCCAAACACAACTTCTTGGCACTCAATTCAAGTAGTCGCATTTGCAAATTGAACATAAGGGTTGAACTTACTCTGAATTTACCCAAATTCAGAGTAAATTCAACCCTTAAGGTTGAATTTCCTCTGAAGTTTTTTTTTTTTTTATTCTTCACAAGCCCCTGACTACATTGTCACCTGATGATAGTGATGATGCAGTCTAAGATGGAAACGGGCTTACTTGTTAGGAGGAGGATGAAAATCCACACCCCTTTTCGGTTTCTACACGAAATCGTACCGGAACACTAAATCGCTTCTCGGTACGTCTTTGTCGGTAGGGCGGTAACTATCCACGGCCGAAGCCTCCTACCAGCCAGAATTGGCGCTCTATCTGCCTATTATTCTTTAATCTGTGAGTGTAGCTATAAGTTCCATAAAAACGAGATATACCTATATCGCTCTCCTATAAGAAGGAGGCCTTTCAGTCTGATAATGCCTATACATTGTAGTTCCCTGTCATTATTATTAATGTCATCTGTCATTGATGCCAATCCTACAAGCTCATCAAGTCAAGACTGTTACATAATCCGTAGCTATTGAGTATTGGGTCAAGGTGTGATCGCTCGATGCGGATTTGGGTCAACCGTGTTTACGAAAGTATTCCTTTAAATTGGATCAAACTTGCTCGTTTTATTTCGTTGCACATCAAAGTTTGTGGATTTGGGAGAAACTTTCAATGAATTACAACATAAAAATGTACA